>NC_047019.1:8366550-8738854 GCF_902652985.1 Pecten maximus | reverse complement strand
TAGACCCGATCACTGCATCATTAGACGAGTATACCCTTCCTACACTGCTCTGAGACAGACATAATGTCCAGATCTACGTTATCGCAGCTTATATTTCATAAAAAAGCCTGTATCATGGGTCAGTGATAGTATGCTGAAATCCGATCGTTTATCTTATAAAGCTAACAAAACTATTGTATTTGTTAGTCGTAGTTGTCATTCACAAAGAATATACAGAATTTGGAATTTTTGGAATAATATTAACTGCAGTTGGTTATAGTATTAATAATAAAGACTCATACCATAGACATCTACATTCAGTTCTCATAACTAATTACAATTGGAATATTTTTAGATCTTAATGGTCCATCATTAGGGAGTACCCTAGAACAAATATTCATACCCTGCCTAAACTGCTCTCCGGCAGGGCATGAAGTCCCTCCCATTGCCGATAGTGTAGCAAGCCCCGATGTGATTCACATCGGGCAGTATTAGCGGTGGTAAAAATTTTCTCTGATAAAAAAACACATGTAAATTGATGATTCTGGTATCTATTATTAATAATCAAGCCACAAACCTGCACATTACTTCAATTGTTTGATAATAAATAGTAAAATCCAAAACGAGCAAGACACACAGAGATATCAGTTCAAACATACCGCCATCTTTGATACAAGTGTAAAGGTCAATTTCCTTATAAGAAAATCAAAATTAATTGATGCTAATAAGGTTTCCCGCGAGATTTCAACAGAAAAACAGATTCGGAGTAATATATCTCAGTAAGGAAGGTCAATTCATTCTGAAAATATTTAAATTACGCAAAGTAAGATTCGCTTTCTTCACAAGAGTTACAAAACAGAGGTTAAATATCTCTGATAATGTATTTATTTATCGTAGTAGCTTCATCCATATATGGTCACGGGTTTCATATTTGGGTCAGCATCCTCGCGAGAGTTCTTCGAGAAGTAACATGGCGGATCACGGAGACAACTCCAGTATGATATCAGAATATGCGAAATAAAGATTTCCAGATTAGACGGTAGGCTAATACATTGCAAAATTGTGTTAGAAATGTTTAATTATACCAACTATTACTCCAAAGTTAAACGATATCCGCTATTTGTAGCATTTTCGAGGTTCACTGTTTTGCTACATTACGAGCAATGGGAGGGAATCGTAGCTCTGACGACGACAATCTGTCAGAAATTGTCCGTCCGTCGTCCAGAGCTACGTTATCGCAGCTAGGAGTACCCCAATGCAACTGGAAAGGCATTTCATGACATTTTTTACAACTGATGATTTAACCAGCAAATTATTTTATGTAATATACACAAAGCTGTGAAACTATTGTGTATATTGATAAATAGCCCAAGTTTTCTCTGGCCCTGTCACCATGTCTGGTGTAGGGCCGGAGCGTGCTACTATATGAAAACGAGGAATTATATCCGACACCGTTTAGTGTCGCTAAGAATTTGGTGCAAATACAATAAAATCAGATGTGACATAACACCTACCTTACATATATGAATAAATTATATATTTATTTACCCAAGAACACCCATTTAGTCCCATCTAGGTGTTTAATTTCGTCCGTATAAATTTACAAATATTGAATTTTTGAATTTAATATAATTCACACAGGCTTTGGGAAATGATAAGCTTAGTTTTCTTAATTTAAACTATGCAAGAAGAAAAACACAATAAAGCATATGTGGTCTTTTCGGTCCATTGCGTTCCGATTCCGGTGGTGACAGGGCCAGAGTAAAATTGGGCTAATTAATAAAATGAAAAATAATTTTAGATAATCAAAATGTATACCAATTGCATACCTTATACTACTTTTTGAAGTATATATATATATCTCATTAATATCTTCAATGAATATTAATATTGCTGTGAAATTGTTTATATTGTAACCCTGCTATTAATACTAGCCGCAATATACCGCTCAGCTAGAGAGATCTTAAATTCTCTTTAGCTAAATTGGTTGAGTATAAGACTAGTAAGCTAGAGGCACCAGCTTCGATCCCTAGCGGAGGCAGTGATTTAAATTTAATTAAGCATGTGCTCTGTTTACAATATTTATCACAGGGGGCAGGGGAGGACCAACGTCACAAAAAAAATGATTGCTAGATAAATAATCTGATGATAGTGGGCTAATAAATGGACAAAAATGTTTTAGCCAACTCTCGAAAATGTTTTAGAACATTTGAATTTATGTCGGAAGCTAACTCCTGTAATGTATGCAGACATTCAGCGTACAATGTGTCTGTCAAAGGTATTGTTAAAAACTGTAAAACTTCTTACATTGTAGAGATGAAACATTTATACATATATGCGCACACGCATTTATGGCAAATTATGCTGACAATGTTATTATAATACAGTATGTACAGGATTAAACAATATGATTCTTTGACAGGCGGCTCATAATACAAAAAGCACAATATAAATCATCATAATTATAATTGTTTAGCTCTATTTTTTGTTATAAGTTGTAACTATAACTGGGTGCTGTCATGTTTTCAAAAATGGACATATCAACAATTATATGTGTTCTTGTTATTTCTGTTTCAAATTGAGTTACATGTATACTTAAGTGCACAGATTAATTCTTAAATGTAAAATGTAAAATACATTGTAAATGTTTAATAAATGTTTAATAAAAATTTAACCTGTCATGTTAAACAATATTAATAGAACCATGTGAATAACAATACAATTCTAATACACAACAGTATAATTGACAGTTGTTTGTAGATCAGTATAATAATTAGTCTTTGATAATGCAATTCGATAGTACTAGTCTCTTTGAACTGGACAAGTGGAAGTTTGAAACTTAATTGGATAGTTAAGACTGTCATCAGGATGGTTAAAAGCATTATGTTGATCAGGACGGTTTAAACACTTTTAAACACTTAAGTATGAATGTTAACTACTAAAACAGAAATTTGCTTGAAACACTTAATTAGAAATATTTCACTATTTAAGAGGAAGCTTGTTTAAACAATAAGTAGAAATGTTAAACAACCTAACTAAAAGTGTTGACTTTAAACACTTAAGTGGATATGTTTAAATACTTTGTAGAAGTTTGTTTGAAACTTCAATATGGTTAAAACCATTGTGTACATCAAGACAGTTAAACCTGATTACACTGTGTGTCCATCTGGATTGAAAACCATTTCATCTAATTGGCTTTAAACTCTTGAGAAGAAACGTTTAACTACTCAATACCTCACTCTTGAATGTATCTATCAACAATCATGATGATATCAGTTTAATCATTCTTCTTGCTTTATTGCAAATATCACCTTTTCATCTGATTAAAGCCTCCCTCAGTACTTTCAGTACTTTGATTTTACTAAGATTCATTTTTTTCGTTATGTTATTCAATCTCTACTTAACTAAAAACACCACCAGGGTAGGCACAGAAATACAGGTTCAGTACAGTAGGCCTATAGGGTTAGCAGAAACACAGGTAATTTTTGTATTCCTAATCTGATACTAATACAGTCGAGTGTAGACTAAAGGTTACACCCAAGTGCACTCCCGAGTGCACTCCATATGGACTTGGAGTACACTCCAAGTGGACTCCGAGTCTACCTGGAGTCCTATAAGATACCATGTCTACCCCAGTTCTATAATCAGACTATATCATACATGTATTAATACTTTGATGCTTTTAATATAATTTACATATATAAATAGATTTTTACAAATTACTTTTGTTCTGTTAATATTACTATTTACATTTATTAAGTCTACTAGGAATATTTATTTTATTGTTAATACATGCTAATAAAGACAGTTATACAATTTATGCCATAATCAGGTTTCTATGAAAGTTAATTGCTTATTATTCCATATTTTATTAGTATGTAAGTAAATTGTATTTCATTCTAATTTCTATTAAGGAATTGAAAATTATTTCAATTAGAATATTTATTACTGTACATATATCATGACTGTAAAGGAAGTTCAGATAATCATCTATATATTATGTTATTGATTATTCAAAATATTGAAAATTAACAGTATATAATGAATTATGTGTTTTTTTATAAGACATTCTCTACATATATGTACTCAGTTCAGGCAAGTAATTATATAGATCATTAGAAAAAAATATATTTACAACTGTACATATTTACGAGTATTACCTGGTTAAATTAATGTTCTGACATAATGTACACATAAGTATGTAGTTCCGGAGGTGTGTTCCCCGAACGCCTACATATTTAGAACAATAGACAGAGACATCAAAGGAAGTGTAATTATAGTCTGTTTCATACATGTTCTGTATTTACCCGAGATATTTTACCTGTATTTTACCTGTAGAAATCACTTGACAGCTAAAGAAAACCAAGACACTAGCATATACATTTCAACATTTTATTTAAACAGAATTGTGAAATTTATAGTATAATATTAATCACATTGATATATAAGTTATAAGAGAATTAGAATTCTGCAAGTTAATATATCTTTATATCTTATTTTGAAAACAACACTATGAGAATCTTAATAATATATTGAGCACTTGAAATGTACATGTACATATATGCTAATGCATTTTGGAATATCACTATCATAATCTTAGAATATTACATTTGTTATACTATAACATTGAATTTTTTTTTTTAGATCAATATAATAAAAAATATATATATTTTTTTTTATGAAGGGGCTTTTGTCCACTTTTTGATTAGTGTGAAGGGGCTTTTGTCCTAGGGGCTAATGTCCGGGGGGGGGCTAATGTCCGGGGGGGCTTTTGTCCGTACCTCGCTTGTATGTCCTTTAATGTCCGTATAATGGTGAACATGTTTGGATGTGCATGGTGTACAATCTTTTTGAATTTCCTGTGCCAGGCTTCTAAGTGATTGGCCGTCCTTGGTCGTTGTGGTAGTGGTTTCAACGGTTCTGTCTCCCTCTATCCTTTTGTGCTCGGAACCTTACGTCTTTTCAATGGTGTAGTATATAGATACATACATGTAGCTCCGGTATTCATCTTCAAGTGTTATGCCATCCCGTAGCCAGGGCTACATCACAGCTCATCGTTTTTACTTATCTCGACCAGTAAAGTGAGCGATTTTTACTTATCAACATCATTATTTTCAGTCTTTGTGATATCAGAGAGGTGTTCAAATGAAAAAAGAGATCCGTTTGAGTATAACTTGTAATTAAAAACAAAGCAAAGTATTTGATTTACATTTTGATTTGATGAAATTGATAATTAAAGAATTATTAATGAATATTTTACAATATTAATTTCAATGAATTGTTAATTAATATTTAATGCAATGAATTATTAATTAATATTAATTTGATAATTATTGATATTTATTAATTTGATAATTTCTTTTTTGTTTAAATAAATATTGACAAATATCATGTGCATATAGGTAATTCTAAAATATCATATTTTTGTGCAGTATTTATTCATTGAATATTGACCTTTGATTTTGATGAGAAATACTATAAAATCTACAGGTAACACACAGTTAAAATACAGGTGACTTAAGTGACTTCACCAGAACAGACTATAATTACTGTACAAACATACTCAGTAGGGTGTTATTTCAAAATGTAGGCATTCAGGGAATCAGCCGTTCCGGACTACCCATAATGAATGACAATTCAATTCAAATAGTTTATTAAAGTCTCACCCTCAATAAAATATTTACATATAAACAAGAATATCAACATACATGTACAAAATTTAAAAAAAAACAACAACATAGAGGCCACTCTATATAGAGTTATGAGAGACTATAAAAACATGATTAAGATAAAAAATATAGTAAACGATTAAATCCTATAAAACACATTTTTTCTTTTATCTAAAATTTGTTTGCAGGCTTTGGCACCGTAAAAACACATATCACTGTTGTGGAGTATGAAGTTAGATTTATCTGTATCACAAAAATTATTAAAATTACTATCTAGTTGACTGGCTCTTAAAAACAGTGCATCTCTTACATGTATTTCATTATACAATGGCCAGTGAATTAAAACATGAAGCTCGTCTTCCACATCAATGGCACAATTAAAACAAGTTCTCAAATTAAAATCTGACAGTATCTGTTTATTTGCTATTATTATTGGTCATGCATGACTGACTCTGGCCTGACACACCTGAGACCTGTGCCAGGTGAGTTTTAGAAGCCAGCTACAGGTACTGTCCTGGGTTCACAGAAATACCTATGTCAATTTTATCACTGTATGGCTTGAAATGATGAAGCTGTGCAATTTAGCAGGGTGTGTTATAACCTCAGGCCAATTAACAGAACAGTAAGATTATTTCCTGACTTGAAGAAAAGGATTGTAAAGCTCTCCATCTGAGAGGCCTTAATCAGACCAAAATTACATGTATAAACGAAATACCAGTGTAATTTATTAGGTGGAAATGTAAAGATAAGCTGTAAAACCATTAACAAATTGTTTAACAGGTTTAAGAAGACCAACTCTATTGAAGTGAAGTCATTCTATACTGAAATTAGAAAGTAAAAATAGGCTGTTTCTTAGTTATTACATTGTAACCTGTCTAAGCCGCAAGTATTGAGACCAAACGTATTTGCCGGTTTCTGTAGGTGTCCGGTATGTAGAGGTACAATGTTGAATGATATAAGTTCAGAAAAAAATAATGCAAATTAAATTAAGAAATGATGCAGTTCTTATCTTGTTATATTCAAAAATATAAAGACATTGATTTAAAAATTTATTGTAAAGAAAGAGATTAAAGTAAAAAAAATAATAATAATTTCAGTGTTATTCCAAATGGTATAATGAATGCAAATTCACCATTTCCCAAAATTAACCTATAGCCTTCTACCCGTAATAAGTACACATTGTTCTCATCCAGGAAATAAGATTATAGAGCCTGAGGTACAATTTGCCCCAGGACAGTTGGACACAGCAACCTATGTACCATTTACCTGTTGGAACTACATGTTCCCATTCAGTCAATATCAATCATAGTATGTGTCACTCATACATTGTATGTAATAGATACAGGTCATGAATGTACAATGGTTGTTCATGCAAGCCTATTATATAATCATAAATTTAAATGTTCAAACTTAAAAAAAAAAAAAATGACATAAGGCCAGCTACAGTTGGTTTATGGAATGTTTGATAAGTATTTACTTAACTCAAACATGAAAATTATATTAATCTATATTGATTTACATATTGACTTCTAATACTCTATACATACTTCCATTATAATATCAAAGACATAAAGTAATAGTGCAGTTTGAATTTTTTTTTCCCAAATATTTTATAATAATGACTTATAACTGTTTTGATAATACTGTAATAGGAATGGACAATCATATCATTTCAAAAGTTTCAGATATCGACAGTCACAAGTCTGTACCTATATTCTATATGACCTTGGTATAGGTCAGCCTGAGTTTCCTCTAGCCCTGCACACCATACCAGACATTGTGCCAGGGCCAGAGGAAACTCTGGCTATGTAAAGGTAAGGTGTGATGACCAGTTTCCATCTAACAATTAAGGGGGTCTTTATCTAGTTAGATGACCATGTGTACACCTGTCCAAATCTTCATACCTTACAAGGTAAAGTTGGAGGGGGGATTGTATCTTATATAACTGTTAAAAGAACTTCATTTATGACCAGGATTTAATGAGGCAGGTGTAACAAAACAAAGATGGTTTACCAAATGGAAATGTTAGTTTGATGTTATAAGTTTAATCTGTAAATCAATACTAGACATTGGATCCGGAATATGCTATCAAGGTGATGAAAAACCCAAAAAAATCTTTTGTATTGTATGTTCTGATAAATTTAAACTGTTGGAAGAAAAGTATTTGAAATATTAAAAACAGTAGTACTTCGAGTACAAGATATTTCCAGTACACAATCAAACTCTACATTTTGAGAGACCACAAACAACTTGCCAAATAGTTTTACTTTTTGTTTATTACCAATTTCTATTAATTTACGTGGCTTGTTAAAACTCTTCAAATCAAAGGAATGTTATCATACATTTTTCATAGAAGTGCCAGATCTATTCATTTTATATAAGGTTTACTAATAGAAAAAATCTATTATATTAGATATTGTAATTAGTTAACCAACTAAAAATGAACCAACAAAATAATAAGATGATATATACAATGAAAAAACAGTAACACTTATCTTATTGTTACATGTTTAAGGAGCCTAAATGTATATATAAGAGTATACATCTATCTATAAACATGTACTTGGTTACAGGTACATGTGATACATGTGGACCCAGGTAGGATTGGGGCCTGATAGGACTCCAGGTAAACTTGGAGTGCACTTTTTCCGAGTGCACTCCAAGTTTACCTGGAGTCCAAACGGAGTGCACTCCAAGTCCAAACGGAGTGCACTCGGAGTTCACTTTGTGTAACCTTTAGTCTACACTCAACTGTACATACAGTGTGATATCAGTCAATCTCTGTAAATGTGTTCTGTCATACAGAAATGATTATAAAATTACTATCTAATTAGTCTAATTAACAATTTCGATGCATCATATTATACACATGCAGCTATACAGGGAGGTACAACAATATAATTTTCACTCCAACATAACATAATCTATCTATCAACCCTACAGAAAAACACAATAATTTTGGTGGAAATACTAGAAACTTTGCTGCTTCAAACTAAGTTCACTTATTATGACAAACTTGTAGTAGTTAAGGTGACTATAGCGAAGTCTTTAAAGATTTCTGACAATGGTCGCTGACTAGCTAAAACAAATCAAACAATTTACATTTTCATCTTCTTCACCAAAACCGCTGAACCAAATTCAATGAAATTTGGCAGGAAGCTTCCATGGCCAAATGTCAACAAAATTTGTCAATTATATAGTCCCAACCCCCAGGGGCCTGAGGGGCGGGGCCAAAAAAGAGTCAGATTAGCTAAAAATCTAAAATCTGCTCAACTCCCAGATGTGGTATAACCAAATACTGTTTCATAGATAGAAAGTCTTAAGGTTCTTTACCAAAATTGTGAATTCATGACCCTGGGGTCTCAAGTTTCCACCTGGGGAGGGTGTAAAGTTTACTATAGTTTATATAAGGAAATCACACTTTTGAGCATTATTTGTTCCAGTTGCCTTTGGAAATAATACAAACTTGGTTAGAATCATCAGTATGGGATGCTTTTTGTAAACTACATGTATATTGGCACCGATTGACCCCCACCAGCTTTTATGGGTAGGGCCAAAAAGGGTACAATTGTCTGAAAGGTCAAGAAACTTCTTCTCAAGACCTAAATAAGTTAGAATCAAATACTCTTCATAAATGAAAGGCTTAAGGTGCTTGAAATACCAAAATTGTGAATTTCATGACCCTGGGGTCTCCATTTGCCCCTGGGTAGGGGGTAAACTTTACTAGTTTATATAGGGAAATCACAATTTTGACTTCCAGTTGTTTGCAGATTTCTATTGGAATTCATTCTAACTTTGTTAACATTATTAGCATGGAATGACGGCTGGTATGCACATGTTTATACCCTGACTGACCCCCTGGGCTGATGGGCGGGGCAAAAAAGGGTCAATTAATTTAACTTTGATATTTTATAACCCAGGTCATGTAATTAATAAGGCCCATGGGCCTCTTTTTACTATTTTTGTACCATAAAACTCTGATGACTTCATAATATGCTGTATTTAGATAAAATCAATACACACAATTATACTGCTCTTACCTGATCTATTTACATATTTAGTTGGATAAAATTACACGACTCAAAGTAGATATTTTTACCAGGTGGCCTATTTGGCTACCTAGTCATAAAATCTAGGTGCGAATTGGAAAAGTTAGACGCCTGGCCTAGTTGTCTTACTTAAAAAAAAAATCTTTGAATTCTTTAGATAAGTATATTGGTGTATAGTTTTAAAATTATAAAGATGTGACTACTACATAACCAAATGACTGTTCAGTTTGCACATTATTTAGATTAACCAGTGCAAAGCCAGGTTGCATCATGATCAGTCTCAAATGAAAAAAACCCAACTATTATATTCTTTCTATTTTCCAGCTTCCTCCAGCCTGTTATAGCTTCTAAGATGGCCACCAAGTATTTCTCCAGCACTGAAACTACAAATTTTGCAAGGCTGTCCCGACTGGTTGTAGATGTCTGCAGTGATGTGCTCAGAGATGTGCTGAGGGTAAACATACCACCGCCTGGACTTACTGCAATTCTACAAAGTCAAAGGGTTCACCTCAGCAGAAAGCTTGAGCCTCGCCAACAACAGTTTCTGTTCCCTCCAGGTGGAGTGTTTACCGGTACCCTGGAGGATTTAGATTTTAGCTTCCTGTATAAACTAATTCGTAACCTCCAGGGTATCAACATTCCACCTCATACAAAGGGTTGGGGCAGGACACCAGACAATACAGACCGGTCACTGGCAGCTAATATTGACCGATTGAGAATCCAACGCAATGAGACACATGGACACCTGTCGAGAGCATCACTGTCTGATACAGACTTCCATTGTATATGGGGCATCATCCATCAGTGTATCTCCGAGATAGAACAAGGCTCTCTGACAGGAGACACATATGTGACAGCAGTTGACAACCTCCTGGCTGTTACCATGGACCCTGATACAGAGAATGAGGACATAGAGAAACTGAGCAAACAACAACATGATTTTGGGGCCATCATGGAGGACATTAAAAGTGAGTTATGATATATTATCACTCAAAAAGACACTGGACTTATAACCGAAATATTTTTGATTTTCAGCAGATAGACCTTCCTTTTGAGAATTTTTGCCTTTAATTGTTTCAAAAACCCCATGAGGCAAGCCTAGATGTCGGGCAGTGCTTTTCCTGCCTACATTAACTGAGTGCACAAAATTATCCCATTCCAAATGCATTTCCAATTTTGTCACACACAATTCCAAAAATCCACAAAAGAAAATATTATGGCAAATATTAAACAAAATGTAATAGTTTTCATAATTTAAGTTACCTTGTAGTTACTTACTTCTATTTCAGCCCGCCATCATTAGATGTAGGGCTGTTCAAATTGTAAATCGTCTATTGTACGAAACTTTCGTCCATCGTCTGCTGTCTGTCCTAAAAAAAAAAAAACTTATTATAATTACTGCTTCTGTATTTCTTAGAAAGTACTAAATGGATTTTTCACAAATTTTGTTTGTAGGTTCCTCGTAGTAACTGGTTTTAAGATTGATTGGAAAAGAAGCTGGTAAATAGACTGGCATCTATGATTTTAGCAGACAGAGTTTGAAATCACCATTTCTGAGAAATTAAGTACCGTAGTGAATATTTCTAATGCCATTGATGGTTTCTTTGTTGCTAGTTGTGCAATTGTTCAATATTGAGACTTAAAAATTAATATATAGTAATTAAAAGTATATTACATGTGCTGAAAGAAGAGGAAAGGTCAGTTTTGCCAAGAACTTTAAGTCAGGGATTTTCCTACAATTTTTCAACTGGGTCCAGGGCCCATTGAATATGGAATTTCTACGTGACAAAATGTGACATTGGGAAAAACTAAAAAAACTAAAACAGTGAAATTCATACACATTTCAGTTTTTCTATGATAAATATTGCCTTTATATTATTTTTGATTTTGTTATCTGTTGCTGTTTTTTTATTTTTCATATAAAACATACTTAATGACTTCAAAATTGGGAAATTCAATGGCAAATTGGGAATCTTCACAAGATTTTTTAAGGGGAATAGGTCCTTTTAATGGACCCAATTTCTAGTTTAGGAAAATCCATGTTAAGTCATTATTGGGATCTCTTGTTTGATATAAATATACTGAAGGAGGAATATATATAGCAGAATATTTTACAAGGATTGAGGGATAATGGATTAATTACTTTGGATTCTTATCAGAAAGCTCAGATGACAAGGAAAACATGCTGAAGTCAATTTATTGTTTATATCTTACAGCTGAACAAGAAACTATGGCAACAGGCATCAATGTTGTCACCACCAGACAGGAAACCATGGATGTGAGGCAGGAAGCCATGGCGACAGACATCAATGATGTCACCACCAGACTGGAAACCATTGATGCAAGGCAGGAAACCATGGTGACAGACATCACTGATGTCACCACCAGACTGGAAACCATGGATGTAAGGCAGGAAACCATGGCGACAGACATCACTGATGTCACCTTGGCCACCAGACTGGAAACCATGGATGTGAGGCAGAAATCCATGGTGACAGACATCAATAATGTCACCACCAGACAGGAAACCATGGATGTGAGGCAGAAATCCATGGTGACAGACATCAATGATGTCACCACCAGACAGGAAACCATGGATGTGAGGCAGGAAACCATGGTGACAGACATCAATAATGTCACCACCAGACAGGAAACCATGGATGTGAGGCAGAAATCCATGGTGACAGACATCAATGATGTCACCACCAGACAGGAAACCATGGATGTGAGGCAGGAAACCATGGTGACAGACATCAATGATGTCACCACCAGACAGGAAACCATGGATGTGAGGCAGAAATCCATGTTGACAGACACCAATGATGTCACCACCAGACAGGAAACCATGGATGTGAGGCAGAAATCCATGGTGACAGATATCGGTGATTCCACCACCAGACAGGAAACCATGGATGTGAGGCAGAAATCCATGGTGACAGACATCAATGATGTCACCACCAGACAGGAAACCATGGATGTGAGGCAGAAATCCATGGTGACAGATATCGGTGATTCCACCACCAGACAAGAAACAATGTTAGCTAGACAGGAAACCATGGATGTGAGGCAGGAAACCATGGCAAATAATTTACAAACCATAAAAGGTAAAATCTTCAGTGATTATATGGATCTTTTATACACCATCAGACTATTGTATGTCTGTCAATTCAGTATAAAGATAATAAACATCATTCAAATCACAGATCAGATCCAAGTTCAGATCAATTTTCTAAATTCATTTGATGTTTTAGGAATTAGTCTTTTTAAAGAAACGAAACGGGGAGAGTAGGACATATATTTCTTAAAGGGTCAGGATGACCTATAGTCATCATGCTTTGTCTGTCGTTATGCGCCGTGCGTAAACTTTTCACATTTCAAACTTCTTCTCAAGTTCCACAGGTGGGATTTGGCTGAAACTTGCCTGAGATTGTCCTGACAAATTGTTGTTACTTTTTGGGTCGGTCCGAAATCCAAGATGGCAGCCATCTTGAAAAACATATTCTAAACTTCTCCAGTTCAACTGGTGCCATTGAGCTGAAACTTGCCAGAAATGATCTTGAGAAGGTCCTGACCAAGTGTTGTAATTTTTTCCGGTCAGTTCAAAATCCAAGATGGCCACCATGACCGCCATCTTGAAAAACACATTTTAAACTTCTTCTCCAGTTCCACTGGTGCCATTGAACTGGAAATTGGTGAGGATGTTGAGGAAGGGGGACCAACAAAGTGCTGTTATTTTCCGGCCTACGAAAAACTTTGACAATGGCAGCCATGGTTGCCATTTTTTAACATGATTGCGCAATCATGGTTTTCCTGAACAGTACCTATTAGATTGAACCATTATTTGGAGAGGCAGCTCAAAATGTTGGACATTTGTATATGATATATTCAGGTCAGAGATATTAAAGGCCCTCTGGGCCTCTTGTTGTTTATAGGTGTGTTGTGTGCAGCATTGAGAGATTCCTCTTTTATAATTAGTTATTCACATCTTACATACATATTTCCATTTCAAAATCCAATTGTCATTAATTGTGATACACTTGATATACACACTGAAAGGATAAAGATACACAACAGCAACTTCAGGGTAAACTAAAAGAATACGGTATGTATACCATATATATATATATATATATAGTGTCTCTAATTCTGAGGGGCCTAAGTTCATAAGGTCATTGACTGTTCGTAGAGGAATTTTATTTCATTGATCGGTAAGTGCGTTGGGCTATTCAGAGATGTTAATTAGGATATTTGGCCAATTCCAAACTTTTCTGTCTAATTCATCCCACAAGTGTTCAACTGGGACAAATTGGGGCTATATGGAGCCATTCAATAGGGATGATGTTCTAGGTCCTTCCAAACCTCTTGCAACGATCGCGAGTGGTCTAGCATTATCCTGTCGGAAGGTCATGTTCAAATGGTGCCTCCTAATAAATTGCACAACATAAGGTTTTAGGATCTCATCTCGACAGCAAACATTTAATTCTCCAATACACAAATGTCTGTAAATACTCCCCCCTCAACGTCGGTACATAGTTAATGGTTGTCTTATTGAAATAATGAGAATCAAGATTCATCAATGAAGAGCATGCATGGACACCGAGCTCGATCCAATATCTCATTGGGAAAGGTCTGTCCAGACATGCCGTCAACCATCACACTTGGTGCCGAGAGGCACTTGTCAGTGGTTAACCAATTGTTTTGTGACTTGAGCCTAAATTTGACTTTCACAGTCTATTGCTTACAGTTTTTAGGTGAATTTGATGGTTTTCATCACCAATGGCATTTCTTGCTGTTTCGGTTGCCATATAATCTCCTGTCACACAAATAGGCAAGCGTTATAAACTGATGTCGCAACATTTCACATGGATGTGATCATGCCTGTATCTCAGTCTGTCATCAACTCTTGGTGTTAAGACAATTAACTAAAATGATTTAATATTGCCCCTTCATTATCAACTTGGGATAGCCGTGGTTTATTTGTAAAAACATTCATAAATATCAAATATATTGACAATCATGCATCTTGGTGAATATGATTGACATTGTATGTTTGTAATTTAAGTACACCAGAAGTGGATCAGTTGTGTCTTTTTGTCCTTTCAGTATTTGTAAACAGTGGTAGTAATGATACAATAATGATTGATTGTTTCTAGATAAAATTCTATTTATTAGCTCACCTGGTCCGAAGGACCAAGGTGAGCTTATGCCATACTGTGGCGTCTGTCGTCCGTCCGTCGTCCGTCCGTCAACAATTAACTTATTTGACTTCTTCTCATAACTGCTGATCGGAATTTCACCAAATTTTGTCAGAAACATCCCTTTGGGTAGGGGACTCAAAATTGTACAAATGATGGGGCTGACCCCCTTGGGCCCTCTGGAGCGGGGCCAAAAGGGGTCAATTTAGCTATATTGATATAAACGACTTCTCTGAAACCGAGCAATGGATATCGCTCATATTTGCTTGGTATCATCACTATGGAGTGGGGATTAAAAATTGTACAAATGATGGGGCTGACCCCCTGGGGGCCTCTGGGGTGGGGCCAAAAGGGGGTAATTTAGCTATATTGATATAAACGTCTTCTCCTCTGAAACCATGCAATGGATATCGCTCATATTTGCTTGGTAGCATCACTATGGGGTGGGAATTCAAAATTGTACAAATGATTGGGCTGACCTGGGGATCTCAGGGGCGGGTCCAAAAGGGGTCAATTTAGCTATATTGATATAACCGACTTCTTCTCTGAAACCAAGCAATGGATATCGCTCATATTTGCCTGGTAGCACCTACTTGGGGTAGGAATTCAAAATTGAACAAATGGTGGGGCTACCCCCCCAGGGGCCTGAGGGGCGGGGTGAAATGTGGTCAATTGGGCTATATTGATATAAACAACTTCTTCTCTGAAACCGAGCAATGGATATCGCTCATATTTGCCTGGTAGCACCTACTTGGGGTAGGAATTCAAAATTGAACAAATGGTGGGGCTACCCCCCCCCCAGGGGCCTGAGGGGCGGGGTGAAATGTGGTCAATTGGGCTATATTGATATAAACGACTTCTTCTCTGAAACCGAGCAATGGATATTGCTTATATTTGCCTGGTAGCATCACTATGGGGTGGGGATTCAAAATTGTTCAAATGATGGGGCTGACCCCCAGGGGCTTGAGGGGCAGGGCCAAATGTGGTCAATTGGGCTATATTGATATAAACGACTTCTTCTCTGAAACCGAGCAATGGATATCGCTCATATTTGCCTGGTAGCACCTACTTGGGGTAGGAATTCAAAATTGAACAAATGGTGGGGCTGACCCCCCAGAGGCCTGAGGGCGGGGCCAAATGTGGTCAATTGGGCTATATTGATATAAACGACTTCTTCTCTGAAACCGAGCAATGGATATTGCTCATATTTGCCTTGTAGCACCCCCTTGGGGTCAGGATTCAAAATTGTACAAATGGTGGGCTGACCCCCCGTGGGGCTGAGGGGCGGGGCCAAAAGGGATCAACTTGGCTAAATTGACATTTTGAGAATTACAATAAAACCAATGTTCATGTACCCATATAAAATGCTTATGATATATTGACATAGCAATACCAGTGACAAATATACTTCAGCATAGTTCTTGTTTCATATCTCATGAAACCAGGTGAGCGATACAGGCCCTCTTGGCCTCTTGATCTAAATAGAGCTTCCAAGCTTGTTCAAAAGAATGACCTAGACCTACAATCAAGGTCACAGGGGTCAAATTTGCTAAAATAATTAAAAAGACTTCTCAATGACCAAAGGCACAGAGACCTAATATAGGGCCTGTAGCATGCTGGGATAAAGGACTCCCAAAATAGCTTGACAACATACTCAATACCAAGAGACCCAGTTGGGTCAAATAGGCTAAAAGATTTCTTCTCAATTACCAAGAGTCCTGATATGGGCTTGTAACATGCATTGGAGAGGGTTACCAAGTTTGTACTAATTCTAAAATATTTAAATTTTAACCAACAATTTCACAATACTATTAATATTTGAATGATGTGGTTATCAGCTTCTATTATCTGCATATTATTGACCTAGGTCAACTTCAAAGTTTAAGGTCTCTTGTTTTTTCAGTGGTTAATACCTGTGAGATTAACCAGGTGTTGAAGAATTCCACTAGTGTTCATGTGACCATTAAACCAAAAAATATGATTTTTGGTGAAGGAGGCAGAATTATCGAAGATGGAGGTACGTAAAAAAATGATGTTAGTAGCATGAAATTATTAGACAAAAAGGGGTTAAATTTTCTTGTTTGGTCCCAGAGTTTCTAGAACCAAAATATCTACATTCTTTAATCAAGATGCTAGATCTCTATAAAAATAGTGAATCTTAGGTGACTGTTATAAACAGTATATAAGGACAAACTATGAAATCTTACCAGATAAATCAGATGCCAATTAAAATGTGTTGAAGGTAACTTATTATGTGTTTTATCCTACAGCTAAACAGGAAACTATGACAGCCTTGAAGGACACCACGGAAGCCGTCCAGGAAATGATGGAAGCTGTGCAGGAAAGCATGGAAGTCACGCAATTCATGGCAGGTAGACAGGAAACCTACAGCACAATGCAGGATAGAATGGCAACAGACATCAGTAATGTTAGTGCCAGGCAAGAATCCATGGCAGATAGACAGGATACCATGGCAACAGACATCAGTAATGTTACCACCAGACTGGAATCCATGGCAACAGACATCAGTAATGTTACCACCAGGCAGGAATCCATGGCAGATAGACAGGAGACCATGGCAACAAGCATCAGTAATGTTAGCGCCAGGCAAGAATGTAGACAAGGTATAAATTATTTCCGTTTTACTAGGATTATGTACCTGGTTGTGCTCATGTCTCTCCTCACTGGTTAGCTGCTTATCACTGGACATACAGGTGTATGTACCTGACCGGTTTCGTTTTAATATTTAAAACTCATCGGGGGTATCTGGTAGCTGGTAGACAATGGGGAATGGATTACAGCTGATAGCTGGTAGATGGTAGCCAGTAGCCTTTGGATGGTGGCCAATATTTAGATAGCCTGTGGCTTGAATTGGTTGTTAGTAGTGTCAGGGCTTGCATGACCTAAGGGTCATGGGATTATCTGATGTGAAGAGTTCAAGTCTCGCATATCGGTGTTGTAATTAAAGAGTGACCCTTTTCAGGTCAGAAAAGTGTTGCGTTATCAATAACTCAATGACATGGATAAAATTTACGAAGTTTAATACATTTAGGTATTATATGATGTTCACATTAATATTGTGTTTCACTCTGTGTAAAGTCTGTAATTTACCAAGGTCAACATCTTATGGGTGTTGACTAACTGTACATAGGCTTCGTGTGTTGGAGGCTCAGGGCTTGCTGGTGAGACAGAAAGTCTATGCCCGTTTTACCGTTTGATGTCAAAGTATACATGTTGAACATTTGTACAATTTTTGTATGTCTGTCAATACGTGTCGAACATTTGTATGTCTGTCAATATATATCAGACATTTGTATGTCTGTCAATACATGTCAGACATTTTTATGTCTGTCAATACATGTCAGACATTTGTATGTCTGTCAATACATGTCAGACATTTGTATGTCTCAATACATGTCAGACATTTGTATGTCTGTCAATACATGTCAGATATTTGTATGTCTTTCAATGCATGTCGGCAATTTTTAGGTCACCTGAGAAGTCTCAAGTGACCTATTCTAACCGCCTTTTGTCCTGCATTGTGCATCCATAAACAATTTACGACTTCTCCTCCAAAACTGCTGAACCAAATTCAATGTAATTTGTCATGAACCTTCCATGTCTAAAAGTCAACCAAAATTGTGAATTATATGGTCACGACCCCCCAGAGGTCTGAAGAGCAGGGCAATTAAAAGGTCAAATTGACTTAAATTTAAAAAATCTTCTTCCCAAATCTCAGATATGATAGAATCAAATACGGTTCATTTAGAAAGGTCTTAAGGTCCTGTACCAAAATTATAAATTTCATGACCCTGAGGTCTCATGTTTCCCACTAGGGAGGGGGTAAACTTTACTATAGATTATATAGAGAAATCACATTTTTGGACATTATTTGTTCCAATTGCCTTTGGAAATAATACAAACTTGCTTAAATTTATCAGTATGGGATGCGTGTTGTGTTGTACATTTCTCAGGATCACTTCAGGCAAGTTTCAGCTCAATGGCACCAGTGGCTGCCATATGGCTGCCATGGCCGCCATCTTAGATTTCGGACCAACCCCGAAAAAAAAAATCGTGGTCAGGACCATCTCAGGATCATTCAAGGCAAGTTTCAGTGAAACTTTAGAAAAAGTTTGAAATGTGAAAAGTTTATGCATAGCGCATGAGAATGGATGAAGCACAATGACTGTAGGTCACCTGCCTTCAGATCAGGTGACCTAATATAACAATAAATTCGAATAAAAATCAAACAAATAAAAGTCAAAATTGTGATTTCCCTAGATATACATGTAAACTATTTAAAGTTTACCCCCTCCCCAGGGGCAAACAAGAGACCCAAGGGTCATCCAAATCACAATTTTGGTAAAATATATTAAGACCCTTCCATCTATGAAAAGTATTTGATTCTACATTATATAGATACAATGTATATATAGGTCTTGAGAAGTCTTTTGAAATTCCATGTAATTTGACCCTTTTTGGCCCCATCCATCAGTCCCTGAAAGTCAGTCAGTGCATACCATCAAGCTGTCGGCCAATGCTGGTAATGTTAACAAAGTTAGAATGAATTCAAGGTCACAGGGGTCAATTATGCTAAAATCTTGAAACGACTTCTTATTAAGGAAGAGGTCAAATTCAGGGGACTATTAAGGCCCATGGGCTTCTTGTTCAATGATTAGACGAAAGGAGGTAGAAAAAAAGTGAGAAAAGATAAAGTTCATTTAGGGGTGGGCGCTGAGATCCAAATGGGATGATAATAGGGTGAAATTTACAGGAACACTTTTGATATTGTTTCTGACTAGTTCTGTAATGTTGAATACATGTAACTAATCATATATATATATGAAAATTTTAAAGGATGATGTGCATTGTGTAAATAGTAGAAATAATGAAATCAATGAAAATGCTGTGTTGATTTCATTATTATACCCCCGCAACAAAGTTAGGGGGGGGGGTATACTGGAATCAGGTTGTCCGTCCGTCTGTCCGTCCGTCTGTAGACACAATGATGTATTGGCTACTCCTCCTAAACTACTGATTCGATTTAAACAAAACTTCATGACAATAATCCTTATACATTGTAGATGTGCATAATCTATATGATGTTGTATATTTTGGTTACCATGGTAACCAGGGCACAAAACTTAGTTTTTTGGGTGAGTTTGTAGATGCAACGATGTACCAGCTACTCCTCCTAAACTACTTATCCAATTTCAATGAAACTTCATGACAATAACCCTTATACATTGTAGAGGTGCGTAATCTATATAACATCGTAACTTTTATGTTACCATTGCAGGGCACAAAACTTAGTTTTTTGGTCTACTCCTCCTTGGTGTGCGTAATCCATATCACGTCACAATTTTTTGAATAAATTCCATTCACACTTTACCTTTCTCATAACCTTTTTAATTTTTTCTTTGTTATAAATTGATCAATTGAAAAGATTTTCTCATGTGAAATCATTTCATAATATTATGTACAACAATTTATTCATAATAAAGATAAAAAAAGAATTAGGGTAACCAAGAAAACTGAATACGACTAAGTGAGATTTAACTGTATATCTCGTTTATTGTATAAATGAACACATAGTAACGATGGAGGTTGCAGGAGCGGGGGGTATGAGTCGGCCCTCTAAACGACAGTTCTAGTTTCTACTATATATAATATACATACCAAATGTATATCATACTTTGTGTGGCCACAGTCATATCTCATAAAGGTACATGTATAGTAGCAAGTCTGAAAGACGTACTGTCAAAAATGATTAAATTCTTTTGAATGCCATCAATTTTGCTGTACATATTTGATACAGATTTCTTATTTTACAGAAATCCATTCTGACCTCAAGCCAATGATAGGTGAGTATTGAAAACTGAATTGGATCTGTAAGAATATATCCTTTTAACATGGGACCAGGACCACATGCTTCGTTTCAATATATAATATTGGTTGATCATTATAAAGCTTCTTTTATAAGTCCCCAAGTCTGGGGTGGGGGGCACTCAGGGGTAGAATTTAACTTTTTTAGTAACTCGCACGTTGTTGCGAGTGGATAAAATTTTAACTCGCAAAATTACAAACTTACTCGCAATTTTGAAATTATGTGTTAACATTAAATATAACAGATGTTTTATGATAAATAATCTTTACTTTTCAGAACCACAAACAAAAGAACAGTTGCTTCAAATAAAGTTTTTATATGAGCCAAAATACAATTAATTTTGTTTTTGTTTTATTTAACTCACTGTTCATATAAGCCAGGGTATACTCCCTTCAAATATCATCAACTTCAAGATCAATGAATATTGAAGGATTTTGATCCTATTACTTACATGTTATAATTTATTTTCAAGAGAACAAAAAAAAATCAGTCATTTCATTTGATTTAATCACGTATGATTTCTCATAAAATCTTTGACTAATAATGAAATAAGTATTAAAACTCTCGTTTCTTTTCCATTACAATATATTCATGTATATCGTAGTCTTTGAGACGCTTGAAACTAACGATTGCTGTGTACAAGCGTCACCAAGATAATGCATTGTCTGTGTGTCGGTTTTTGTTTAAAGTTTTCGTCGATGTTTTACTATGTGTGTCTGTTTTACCAGGATTTATATGCACTCGCAGAAAAATGCGAGTACCACAATTTTCTACTCGCAAAATGAAAAATCAGCTCGCATTTAGCGAGTGTGCGAGCGTTAAATTCGAACGCTGGCACTATAGGTTTACATCTTCCATCCTTCCATCTGTCTCTCTGTCCTTCCACTATATTTTCCTGGCTGTATCTTCTAAACGACTTATCACTTGAATCTCATACTTGAGTTGTGAGCCAGTGTGTTTTGTACCAAAATCAGGTCACTCTAACATAAATTTTGACCTGCACCAAAAACATAGTTTGTTCAGGCTCCATCACCCACACTTCCTGTATCTGAACCTTCATACTAGATTACCCAGGGGAGTCATTGTGTCACATTTGTACCACATTTGTACCAAAAAACAGTCTGTATGACCTACATTTTGACTTTTGACCTACCGTACATCAGAGGCAAACAGTTGATTGGGACTGACCTTCTGCTCTCTCAGTTGAACAGGTTAAACTTACTTTGGGTTCACGGTGACCATTTTGTAACATGATTGCGCAATCTTGGTTTTCCTGAACAACAATTATTTCAAACTTCTTCTAAAGTTCCACCTGTGACATTCAACTCAAACTTGGCTACAATGATCTTGAGATGGTCCTCACCAAGTGTTATTTTTCTGGTTGGTCCAAAGTCCAACATGGCCACTTTGGCCAACAGTACCTTTACACTAGTACTAGTAGTAGAAGGGTCTAGTATAAGAGTCAGATGACTGTTATAAGGCCCATGGTCCTCTTATTCACTTCCCAGTTAGATCAGAAAAACATCCATTTTAGTTATTGAGAATTTTTAAGTTCAGGCCAGGTGAGTAGGCCGGTGAGCTTATGCCATGGTGCAGCATCCGGCATCCATCAACATTTCCTTTAAATCCCTACTAGTCCTGAATGCCTGAATGGATTTTGATGGAATTTGGTCTGGAGCATTATTGGGCCAAGGGAATCAAACGTTGTATAAACAAAGGGTGTTGCTCCCTTGGTGCCGAAGAGGTTGCAGGTCCTAGTAGGGGAAACTGAGGTTAATCCTTTAAATCACTACTAGTGCTAAATGCTTGAATTGATTTTGATGAAATTTAGTCTTGAGCATAATTGGGCAAAGTGGATCAAACGTATAAATGGAGGGTGTAGCTCCCCTGGGGCCGGTGGGGCGGGGCCCAGTAGGGGAAATTGCAGTTAATGCTTTGAAGTTTTGGTTTGATAATTTAAGGCTGATAAGGAAATGCTATAAATACATACGGTATATACATATCTGGTATTAATGGTCTAGTTCCTAAACCCGCTGTATTTCATGTAGCAAATTAATCCATGTCTTATAGATTGAGGTCCTATATATAGGTAAGAAAAATGACTGGAATAATGGACTTTGCCGTGGTCCGTGTTGTGGTGGGTCTTGTCTGGTCCAATATCTAACCTTACAAGTTTGTTATACCCCTGCAACGAAGTTAGGGGGGTATACCCGCAACGAAGTTAGGGATTATACTGGAATCAGGTTGTCTGTCCGATCATGTGTAGATGTGCATCATGCCACTTTCTTTTTCCTCAAAATTATGGTTGCTATGGCAACTCGTCACTATAAACAGGTTTTCTGATAAGAACCATAACTTTATGTTTGTCTAGACAACTCCTCCTAAACCGAAGGGCTGATTTCAATGAAACTTCACACAAATATAGAGGACCATGTATAGATGTGCATGCCACTTTATTTTTCTCAAAATTATGGTTGGTATGGCAACTGGTCACTATTAACAGGTTTTCCGATAAGAACCATGACTTTGAGTTTGTCCAGACAACTCCTAATTTTATAAACCGAAGGGCCGATTTCAATGAAACTTTACACAAATATAGAGGACCATGCACAGATGTGCATGTCACTTTCTTTTCTCAAAATTATGGTTGCTATGGCAACTGGTCACTATATATTACTTGGTTATCTTAGTTAGCCTGTAATTAACAGTTCCAATTCACCATTGACTCGTGCAGATTGCGGGGGTATTAGTCAGCCATCCTGGCGACAGTTCTAGTTACTATTGTAACTCATCAGAGGTTATGTGTGAGGAGTCTGGGGTATGGATAGTGGTGCAAGATGGCATAGGGTGGTTAAGGGTGGCATACCGTAGATGTGGTCCGTGATGTGTTGGGTACCATCTGGTCCAATATAAAACCTAACTGGTTTCCTTACTATTTTAACTCATTAGAGGTTATGTGTGAGGAATCTGGGGTCCTATTTGTATAGGGTATGGAGGGTGGCGTACCATAGATATGTGTGTTAGACTCCAATGAGGTGGATATTGTGATGGACCAAATATAAGGAGAAACACATGTCGTGTAAAGTACATGTAGATACATTTGACAAAATTCAGGTGGTATCAGCTTTAAGAATTTTCCATTTTTTCATACAGACAAAACAAAAGCCAGGATCACGCAAGAAAAGAAGAAGAAGAAATTCCTTGCAAACAAAGCTTTCCATGATGCTCAAGACAAGCTCCAAAAGAACAGAGTTTTAGTCATCAAGGGAAACACAGGAGATGGCAAAACTTCTACCGCCATTCAACTCCTTCACTGGCTGATAGAGCAGCAGCCATGCAGACAACCCCTTCAGCTTCATAAAATTAAGAAATTAGATTTATTAGCTCCAAACAGTCATTTGATTACTTTTATTGATGATATTTTTGGTGAGAAAGATGTTGGTAGAAAGGATGTACAAGAGTGGAACCAAAGAATCACAGATTTACAAACACTTTTTGTTGACAAGCAAATCCAGGCCAATTTTCTGATCATTACAATTCGTAATGAAATACTTAATAATTTGGCGAAATCTTCCTTGGGATCAGTTTTCATTGAACATAACATCATTGATCTTAGCTCAGATGAGTACAAAATTGCAAAAGAAAAACGAGAACGTTTAGAGATGTATAAGCCAAGAAATTTTTCATGGACAGAGGAAGAAATGAAAAGAATTCTATATTATGCACCGGATATTGGATTCCCACAATGTTGTCAGCTTTTCTGCAAGTCTGTAGAATTACAGGAAAGACGAGCTGATTTTTTTAAGAAACCTTTCCAATTTTTCATGGAAGCATTGTCAAAGTTACCAGAATGTTCTGCCATTTTGTTTCTCTTCCTCAATGAGGGGAAGATAAAGGTAAAAGATCTAGACCCAAATGGTAATAAAGTAAACAAAACATTGTTAAAGGAAGCATTTGATATTAATTTGGTTGATGGTGAAGTTGACAGAGCCTCAATGACATTTAAGAAAAAGGTAGGATTTGTGAAGGATAGCTTGGACAAATTATCAGGATTTTTGGTAAGAAAGGATCGCAAGACTTATCGGTCTAATGATGAAGTGTACAGATTTGACCATGATTCTATATATGTCACAGTAGGTCTTTTGTATGGAAACAAAACACCTGTTGGCTACATAAAGAATTGTCCCAGCAGATTCCTTGATTATTTAACAATCTCAAAACCATCCCCAAACATGGTTTTCATATCATCTGATCATTATACACCTATGTGTGTACGTCTACTCAAAGAGTGTAAGTGTGAGGATGTCTTTATAGTAAAAATATTGGCTTTCTGGATGCATGCAAAGATCAACTGTTTGTTAGATCACCTGAGCCAAAGGCAAGGCTCAGGTGAGCTTTTGCTATGGGGTATCATCCGGCATCTGTCGTGCGTCGTGCGTCGTCCGTTAACTTTTTTCAACCGAGAGTGTTGAAATTTGCATTGAATGATTAGTTAGAAGGTCCTGACTAGATATTTGTATTAAGTGAAAATAAAATTGAAGATGGCTGCCATGGTCTTTCCCAGACCTAGTCAGAGCTGTAAACAAGATTGGGTTGACAGCATTGCATGCAAGTTTTTTAAGGGGCACAAGGAGATTTGTGTATATTTGTGCGAGTCCTACCCAGAACTAGTCACAGCTGTAGATAAGAAGGGGTGGACAGCATTACATTGGAGTTGTATTGAGGGGCACAAGGAGATTTGTGTATATTTGTGCGAGTCTTTCCCAGCCCTAATCACAGCTGTAGATATGAATAGGCAGACAGTGTTACATGTGAGTTTTAAATATGGACACATGGAAATTTTCATTTATTTGTTGTGTAAGTCCTTCCCCGCACTAACCGCAGCTACTGTAGATTAGGATAGGATGATAGCTTTGCATGTGAGTTGTATATAATGGGGCACAGGAAGATTTGTGTATATTGGTGCGAGTCCTATCCAGTGCTAACTACAAGATTGTGGAAGTACATGTTATTAGTTACCTACATCAGATGTATAGACATGTTGACACAGTATGTATGAAACTCGCATGAAACAATAGATAGAATTAATGATAGTATGACATCAAAACCACAGGGAAATCTATTTTAGAGATGGCAAAGGAACAGACAGAGGAAGAGAAAAGCTGAAAATTAGTGGTGATAAAAACAGCCCTTTGTATTATTATCTTGTTATCATAACTATTGTTATTACGTCTAAAGACACATCTAAACCGAATCAAATTTGGTTGAGTGTCGAGATATCACTCGTCAAACTACATATTTGGTCAGTCACATTGATTTGGAACTCTTCAGTCTATGATGTCAGAGGTTTAACAGAGTTAACTGTATGTAATGGTGGCCAGCAGTATACACTGTAGGACAGTAGGTGGCAGTGTGAGCAGTAGCAACACAGATATTTTTTAATGCATTCTATCTGATGTGTATTTCACCAGTTTCTAAAATTTGCTTAATGTGTGAGAGGAATTAATGACTCACAAAAAATTCAACATCAAATTATGGTGTTTAACATTCTGTAATATACAATAATGTTAAACATTACAATCATTGTGTGATATTTGATTTCAGTTTTCTGGATCAGTATTACAATACACTATTACTACAGCAGACTCAAACATTCTAAAATTTTAAAGTAATACTGAAAGTATGATATACATTTACTACAATATTGTTACTAATAAGTTATAGTTGATATATGTCTACACCACAGTTATGTTAATTAACATTTGGCACTTCAGACTCCCATTGCCTCAGTGTGAATCATATCTAGGTCGCATCTATGAGCGGATAGATGCTGTTGAGTTCACATGATGTGATTGTTACACCATTTTGATCAACGTCATGGAAGTGCTCCGCTATGCATTATGAATGAATCCAATGCAGCGAGGAATCTGATTGAGAACAATTGTGTTGTTATGACATCATTTTGGTGCTATATCTTTTTTACTTGATAATTGTCACAGCAAGGCTTTGCAATGTGTGTCAATGAAGTTGCGAATCAATCACAGCTTTTTAAACTATGTAAGCATTGATGATTGTACAGTAATTAAGCATGACCAACTGTATAAATTGCTGGTGTTTTTCATAGAAGCTACTGTCATAGGTAAATGTACTTTATAACAGAATTTCATTCATGATATTAATATTTTTTCATCAGAAGTATCTTTCATATTAGGAAAATGAAGATACATGTATTGTGCTGCAAACATTTTGGGATCTCGTGCAATTTCTTCTTAAAAAGAAAGTTTTGGAAATGGTTGTTTTTATTTTCATAAAGGTAGATTATTGTACACACTTATTATATATAGTTTGAAGAAAAGACAAACATTTTTCTCATGGTCTAGTCTTTTAATACGGAGGACTCTCTTGTAATATGATGGACATCGGCCTAATGATTGGGTCAATAAAACCAGCTCATTAATAACACTAATTATGATATTACAGAATTTTTGATGACATCTTGTGGTGTGTTCTACTGTAATATTAATGCTATGTCATAAATATTCATTTGTAAGAGATTTAATAGCACTTAATTGTAACATCATCAATATTTTATGACGTCACAATAGATATGACGTTGCACTATTGTCTTTTTTCATACATAATTAGGACTCGAGGGAAATATCACTTTCTCAGATGAATATCTCATTGTAATCACATGAAACAGGTCAATAATTGTATAATTGTTACTCGTGTAATTAAAATACTCTATTTATGAGTTTTCTGGCACACTGGTACATGTATAAAAACCTTCTAAACCAAACACAATCGTCAGTATAAATGTGTTAAATGAACACTGTATCATCAGTATACATTTTTATTATGGACACTATCTTCAGTTTAAATTGTATAATGAAAACTGTTTCATCAGTATAAATGTGTCTTATAAACAATGTATCATCAGTATAAATACTGTATGTATTATAAACACTGTATCATCAGTATACATTTTTATTATGGACACTATCTTCAGTTTAAATTGTATAATGAAAACTGTTTCATCAGTATAAATGTGTCTTATAAACAATGTATCATCAGTATAAATACTGTATGTATTATAAACACTGTATCGTCAGTATAAATGTGTATTATGAACACTGTATCGTCAGTATAAATTTGTATTATGAACACTATCGTCAGTATAAATGTGTATAATGAACACTGTATCGTCAGTATAAATATGTTAATTAACACTGTATCGTCAGTATAAATGTGTATACTGAACACTGTATCGTCAGTATAAATGTGTATAATGAACACTGTATCGTCAGTATAAATATGTATAATGAACACTGTATCGTCAGTATAAATGTGTATACTGAACACTGTATCGTCAGTATAAATGTGTATACTGAACACTGTATTGTCAGTATAAATGTGTATAATAATCACTGTATCGTCAGTATAAATATGTCTTATAAACAATGTATCATCATATCTGTATCATAAACACTGTATCATCAGTATAAATGTGTAATTAACACTGTATCGTCAGTATAAATGTGTATAATGAACACTGTATCGTCAGTATAAATGTGTATAATAATCACTGTATCGTCAGTATAAATATGTCTTATAAACAATGTATCATCAGTTTAAATTTGTATAATGAACACTGTATCGTCAGTATAAATGTGTATTATGAACACTGTATCGTCAGTATAAATTTGTATAATGAACACTGTATCGTCAGTATAAATTTGTATAATGAACACTGTATCGTCAGTATAAATTTGTATTATAAATACTGTATTGTCAGTATAAATTTGTTTTATGAACACTGTATCGTCAGTATAAATGTGTATAATTAACACTGTATCGTCAGTATAAATTTTAATAATTAACACAGTATCGTCTGTTGATTATGAAAATTCGTACTGACAATATAATGTTAATTATGCTTTTTTAATTGTAAAATTAGGCTGATGTTAGAATTACATATATCAGCTGATGTTATTTAAGAATTATATATATTATGTCATGTCATTAATTAACAATTACATGTGATAAGAATTGTATAAGGTGAAGTTATAATACATCTGTAGGTGATATGATTTGTTCAAGGTCTCTGTTCACAGGAAGTCAAGCTCTCCGTTAGTTTACAGGAAGTCAAGCTCTCCGTTAGTTTATGGGAAGTCAAGCTCCCTGTGACCTAACAGTAAGTCAAGCTCTCCGTTAGTTTACGGGAAGTCAAGCTCTCCGTTAGTTTAAGAGAAGTCAAGATCTCTGTGACTTTACAGGAAGTCAAGCTCTCTGTGACTTTACAGGAAGTCAAGCTCTCCGTTAGTTTACGGGAAGTCAAGCTCTCAGTTAGTTTACTAGAAGTCAAGCTCTCTGTGACTTAACAGGAAGTCCAGCTCTCCATTAGTTTACGGGAAGTCAAGCTCTCCGTGACTTTACAGGAAGTCAAGCTCTCTGTTAGTTTACGAGAAGTCAAGCTCTCCGTTAGTTTACGAGAAGTCAAGATCTCTGTGACTTTACGGGAAGTCAAGCCCTCAAGTTACGGAATTATTGTTTTTCTCACATCATACTACTGATCCCTATGGGGTGTGGACTCAAAATTGTACAAATGGTGGGGCTGACCCCCCAGGGGTCCGAGGGGCGGGGCCAAAAGGGGTCAATTTGGCTATATTAATATAAACGACTTCTTCTCTGAAACCAAGCAAAGGATATTGCTCCTATTTGCCTGGTAGCATCACTATGGGGTGAGGATTCAAAATTGTACAAATGGTGGGGCTGCCCCCCTGGGGCCTGAGGGCGGGGCCAAAATGGGTCAATATACCTATATTTATATAAACGACTTCTTCTCTGAAACAGAGCAATGTATATTGCTTATATTTGCCTGGTACCATCACTATTGAGTGGGGATTCAAAATTGTACAAATGACTGTGCTGACCCCCTAGGGGCCTGAGGGGCGGGGCCAAATGTGGTCAATTGGGCTATATTGATATAAAAGACTTCTTCTCTGAAACCAAGCAATGGATATTGCTCATATTTGCCTGGTAGCATCACTGTGGGATGGGGATTCAAAATTGTACAAATTGTGAGGCTGACCTCACGGGGGCCTGAGGGGCGGGGCCAAAAGGGGTCAATTTGGCTAAATTGATATGAACAACTTCTTCTCTGAAATCAAGCGATAGATATTGCTCGTATTTGACTGTGAGCATCCCTTTGGGGTCAGGGTTCAACATTGTACAAATGGTGGGACCGACCTCCCTGGGTGCTGAGGGGCGGGGCAATAAGGGGTCAATTTGGCTAAATTGATATGAACAATTTCTCCTCTGAAACCAAGCAATAGCTATTGCTCATATTTGACTCAGCATCCCTTTGGGGCCAGGATTCAAAATTGTACAAATGGTGGGGCCGACCTACCTGGGGCCTGAGGGGCAGGGCCAAAAGGGGTCAATTTGGCTAAATTGCTATAAACAACTTCTTCTCTGAAACTAAGCTATGGATATCGCTCATATTTGCCTGGTACAACCCCCTGGGTAGGGATTCAAAACTGTATACTGGGGGTATATGACAGAGCTAACCCCCGGGGAGCTAAGAGGCGGGGCCAAAAGGGGTCATTTTGGCAGAATTGATATAGACAACTTCTTCTCAGAAACTAAGCAATGGATATCACTCACATTTCTATTGTAGCATGGTCATGGGGTGGGGATTCAAAATTGTAAAAGAATTGTCCCCCCAGGGGACTAAGGGGTGGGGTCAAAAAGGGTCAATTTGGCTAAATTGATATGAATAACATCTTCTTCTATGAAACAGCTCATATTTGACTGGTAGCAGCCTTTTGGGTAAGGATTTAAAATTTTATAACGGAAGGAACTGACCCCTGGGTGCAGAGGAGGGTGGGGTCAAAAGGGGTCAATTGGTTTAAACAGCTTCTTTTCTGAAACTAAGCAGTGGATATCGCTCACATTTGTGTGTTAGCATTTGGGATTGCGCCAAAAGTCAATTTCATTTCATGGATTTTTGCATTTTTTGGCATAAAAACCTCATGTACCCATATAAAATGACTATGATATATTGACATAGCAATACCAGTGACAAATATACTTAATCATCATTCTTGTTTCATATCTCATGAGATCCAGGTGAGCGATACAGGCCCTCTGGGCCTCTTGTTATAACACCCTAGGGGATGACAGATATATCACACCCTAGGGGGTGACTGAGATATCGCACCCTAGAGGGTGACAGAGATATCGCACCCTAGTGGTTGACAGAGATATCACACCCTAGGGAGGTGACAGAGATATAACACCCTAGGGGTGACAGAGATATCACACCCTAGGGGTTGACAGAGATATCACACCCTAGGGGGTGACAGAGATATTGCACCTTAGGGGTTGATAGAGATATTGCACCCTAGGGATTGACAGAGATATCACACCCTAGGGGGTGACAGAGATATCACAACCTAGGGGGTGACAGAGATATAACACCCTAGGGGGTGACAGAGATATCACACCCTAGGGGTTGATAGAGATATTGCACCCTAGGGATTGACAGAGATATCACACCCTAGGGGGTGACAGAGATATAACACCCTAGGGGTTGACAGAGATATCGCACCCTAGGGGGTGACAGAGATATCGCACCCTAGGGGGTGACAGAGATATAACACCCTAGGGGTTGACAGAGACATCACGTCCTTAGGGTTGAAAGAGATTTCACACCCTTAGATATAATAGTCCATGTTATTTACACCATGGTATCTAGTCAAATTGTGAAATATAATGTAATAATATGGTACTATAATAATGATATAATGTAATATTTTAATAGTTATAATATAACAAGTAATGATCATATTGCAACATAACATTACATGTTGTGCTATATACAATGTAACACAACTATATTACGTCATATTATACATGGTGTGATGTTTCATGTGGTATTCAGATGGAAATATTTCGTTTTAAAGTATTGTTGATATTTGTTGGTATGTTATTGTATTTTGTCTCTAATAGTGTATATGTTGTATTGTTTAAGGGATTTAAATTGAATACAGTAAATAAATATGTGACGGAAGAATTTGTCTGCTTGTTTTAATTGGTGTCAGTCCTCTGCCCAAACCCTTCCCTGTTTCATAGGTTCTGTAGCATGTTGGACTGAATGAATGACCTTGATCTACTTTCAAGGCCACAGTGGTCAAGTATTCTTAAATATTCAAACATCTTCTCAATAACCAAGAGGTCCCAGGGGCCTTATGTTGGGTGTGTTACATGCTGGGATGAAGAGCTATCTGATTTATGTAAATGAATAACCTTGACTGATACAAATATGATTAAAACAATCAAAAAACGTTCTTCTGAAAACTCTAAAGGCTTAAAGTGATAAGATTTGGCCCGTGAGTGATGTGCTTGAATGAACGGCTACAAAAAAATGGGGCATTGATATTCAAATGAATCAACTTGATATACTTTAAGGTCATTAAAATCAAAGATAATATGTTTCACTTTTAATAAACCCACAGATAAATGGCAGTTGAGAAATACATGTCCATTAGACCTCTTGTTGAATGTTATGACAACCAGCTGAGTATCTGTGTAAATGACCTATAACAACTTCAAAGTCACATAAGAAGGAGGTGTGTGATACAGGCCCTTTCGGCCTCTTCTTTAGCAAACTCGTGTGCAGATCAAATGAAATTTCTTTGAGCTCACCTAAATTCAATGTAGCTCACTTCATTTGCATAATATTATAACCTCATTCTCATGTGCAGCACATGTGCATATGGTTAGCACTTTCCTTACTGGATGCAAATAAAAATGGGATTATCTCCCTTGCATTACAGAAGTGTTAGAGGCAACATGCTAACATGGACATTTTCTGAAGGAAAAATATAATTCAGACAATTTTGCAACATTAATTCAGCATAAGTGTCAACTTTGTGTTTGCATCAAGATACTAAACATACTTGTCTATTGATTAAGAAATTCACTTCGATATATTCCGTCTTATATAGACAGACTGTGTAATAGATTCTGTTTTAGATAGGCATACTGTGTAATAGATTCTGTCTTATATAGACATACTGTGTAATAGATTCTGTCTTATATAGACATACTGTGTAATAGATTCTGTCTTATATAGATATACTGTGTAATAGATTCTGTCTAAAAGAGATATACTGTGTAATAGATTCTGTCTTATATAGACATACTGTGTAATAGATTCTGTCTTATATAGACATACTGTGTAATAGATTCTGTTTTGTATTGACATACTGTGCAATAGATTCTGTCTTATATAGACATACTGTGTAATAGATTCTGTCTTATATAGACATACTGTGTAATAGATTCTGTCTTATATAGACATACTGTGTAATAGATTCTGTCTTATATAGATATACTGTGTAATAGATTCTGTCTAAAAGAGATATACTGTGTAATAGATTATGTCTTATATAGACATACTGTTTAATAGATTCTGTTTTGTATAGACATACTGTGTAATAGATTCTGTCTTATATAGACATACTGTGTAATAGATTCTGTCTTATATAGACATACTGTGTAATAGATTCTGTTTTAAATAGACATACTGTGTAATAGATTCTGTCTTATATAGACATACTGTGTAATAGATTCTGTCATATATAGACATACTGTGTAATAGATTCTGTCTTAGATAGACATACTGTGTAATAGATTATGTCTTATATAGTCATACTGTGTAATAGATTCTGTCATATATAGACATACTGTGTAATAGATTATGTTTAAGATAGACATACTGTGTAATATATTTTGTCTTATATAGACATACTGTGTAATAGATTCTGTCTTATATAGTCATACTGTGTAATAGATTCTGTCTTAGATAGACATAGTACTGTGTAATAGATTCTGTCTTATATAGACATACTGTGTAATAGATTCTGTCTTATATAGACATACTGTGTAATAGATTCTGTCTTATATAGACATATTGTGCAATAGATTCTGTCTTATATAGACATACTGTGTAATATGTTATGTCTTATATAGACATACTGTGTAATAGATTATGCCTGTTATAATAAGTCCATTCTCTCCTGTTCACATTTAGCATTACTATTATTTTTTTTTATTAAATTATGATGTGGAGATGATTGCTATATGATAACGGAACCACTCTACATGTAGGCATCATAGTATAATGTTGTGAAAGTATATTAAACATTCTACCACAGTACGCTGTGTTATATTCCACTCTAAAGCCATTGTATAAATGTGCCGACAGTTGGATATATATATGTTATATTCCACTCGTGGAATATGACCTTCCAGTCTTTTGATTCGTCAAGAATTCGAACTTTGATCCGAGCTGCAATTATTATCAATGACGTCATCAATAATCGAATGACGTCACTAAAATTCGACTGTCAGCTCATGATTTAAATGTAGAAAAAGGTCGTTATCAAAACATCCAGCGACACTTGAGAATTTGTTATGTGTGTAATTTAAATGATGTCGAGGATGAATTTCATTTTATTCTAAAATGTCTTTGTTATTCTGATATTCGTAAGAAATATTTGAAAAGTTACTATTTTAAAAAACCAAGTATGTTGAAATTGATACAATTATTTAACGGGCAAAATACCAAAGACTTAGAAAAATTGGCCAAATACATCAAAGTGGCAAATGTCAAAAGAGCTTCTTTAACATAGTTATGCTCTCCGAGTATATTGTCTCTGGCACGAATTCATGTTTTTTGTTTGTTTTGTCTGATGTTGTCAATGTTATGTTTGTATATTACAATGTATGTACATGTACATGTATATGATACTGATGAGTCGGAAGACTCAAAGTCAATAAAGAACTTGAACTTGAACTTGAACCACGCTTCCCTTTGAAACAGGTCTCGCGACTCGTTATATTTGGATATAGAGTTTATTTCACACTCGAAAGTTATTTCTTAAAAGTTACAAAATACACTCGCTAAAGCTCGTGTCTTTTGTAGCTTTTAAAAATTTACTTACTCGTGTGATATAAATTCCATATCAAACAGCCACTCGTTGGGTAACCTCTATTTATTACATTTACAAGCATGTGAAATTAAAGAGTTTCCTATCAAAATATCAATATATCGTACTGTATATATATGCTATTGTTTGTTAATATGTCGTTATGTACGGAACTGTATCCTACGGAAGCGTATTAGACTCACATTGGAGTATGTTTTTCATGGCATGCGAAAATATTTTATCTGGTGGCCGCCACTTAATTATCTGGCGGCCGCCACTTAATTATCCGCAATTTTGTTTTTACACTTTAATATGATATCTGCTACGGTAATTACAGTTATTGTCGTTTTCAAATCCAATATTATGATTTAGAAATGATTTGTTAAATCTAAATTTGATTTTCATAATTTCTGGAAATCTGAACCGGTTACCGGATCTGTCTTCTGTGATTATTACTAAATGAAGAAAAACTAAGCCAAAATCAAGGTGCTGTGTTGTCATGTTGCTACATGTAATTCCCTATAAGCTACGTACGGTAGCACTACGGTATTACTACGGAAATACTACGAAAGCATGACTAAAATGCTACGGTTATGTTGCGGATAACGCTTTGAAAACGATAAGATGATACAAATAAATAACAAAGTTTTACAAAAACCTAAACTAAAGTCTGCATTTACTTTATCATATGATTTCTACTGATTTGTCATATCAATAAAAACACGAATAAAATGTTCATTTCATGAATAAAACGAAAGTTGATGTTAAGAATAAAGAATAAAAGTAACATTTTATGTTCCAGTAACTGTACATTTTGATGGAAGTCCATTTTTATATTTGAAAAAAATATTTATTACATTTTTGCCAGTGAAATATAGAGAATTGTCTAACTAATAAAACTTATATTTTCACTGCAATGAAAATGTAAGATTTTTCTTATATTTTCACTAGTGAAAAATAGAAGCTAAAAAAATATATAAGGTTTTGCCAGAACTACTTTGAAATAAATAAACACGAACTAAAGTTTATGTCTTTTATTATTTTTAATACATTTTTAATTGTAGAACTACATTTTTTAGCGTATTTTAATGAAATAAAAAAATCAATTGTTTATAGCAGTTTTTAATGTAATAAAAAGAAAATTCAGTGGTTTGCCGTTTAATATCAAATATATTTCACTCGTATGGCAGATTTTTTAAATATTTTCACGAGTGCGTATTATCCTCTATATATTTAATACCGGCATTGGATTATTCTGCGAAAACTTAACTGTTGAGCTTGTTGTGCCTGGAAATTATGAAAATCAAATTTAAAAGCAAATCATTTCTAAATCATAATATTGGATTTTAAAACGACAATAACTGTAATTACCGTAGCAGATATCATATTAAAGTGTAAAACAACTTTGCGGTCTCCAGATAATTAAGTGGCGGCCGCCAGATAAAATATTTTCGCATGCCATGAAAAACATACTCCAATGTGAGCCTAATACGCTTCCGTAGTATCCGAAATATGTGTCTAAATTCCATTAGACACACCCAGTGAAAGTACATGTATGTTTTAATCGCCAGTTATTACGTATATGTACCTATATAGATAGCCTACACTGTATTGTAAGTTATTCAAAAATAACTTTTTAAAGGTATGTACTATTGCGGTAATGCACGGTAATCTGTACGTGAATCAACATTTCGACGTTATCTACTATACTGTACATGACATGCATTGTACTCCTCAATTTATATCTGACTACAATTGTTTCCACCCCTTTAGATGTCCATTGTTGTATTTGATATACTATGTTTATATATAAAGCATAGGAAATTCGGTTAAATTTGTTTCGTCAGACATATCAAGCTGACATTCCTGTACGCCCACGTGGAGACGAAATAACAGGTACATTATAGACAGATTTTCGTGGATTTATAAATAGAATGAGGCATACATTCATGGATCAGGCATGGTCGAGCCCGTATTTCATCACTTCGCTATTCTGCTCAATAATTATACAGATAGTGTTTCTCAAGTGTGAATGTTATTCAGATGCGCTGTTAAATATTATCATAGGTTTTGCAATATACGTTGCCGGAAAGAGTGCAAGATATAGAACGAAGGTTATCGGGTTTGTTGTTTCACTATATACTTGTATAATGACACCCCTCTTTCATATATTACACAGGCAAAATGTATCCATGTTAATTCAGGTCAACATTGACAATGAATTGACCTGAAATTGACCTGAACTTGACCTAAAATTGACCTGGAATTGACCTAAAATTGACCTGAACTTGACCTTAAATTAACCTGAAAATTTCTTCATATGAAATTAACATCATTTTCAGGTCAATTCCAGGTCAAATTTTTGCCTGTGTAAGGAAACTCTAATTATTTGATATATTTTTATATAAGCATCATATTCAATATCTTGAGTTTTTCCGGCTGTCACCCAACTTGTTTAGAGCGACTTTTGAGACGTTCGGTTGCTCCGGCCCAATATGGCTTTAACACATGATTACTTATTGTTTAGCTGATTTACATCGGTGTATTTTGGATGAGAATCTTTTCTCACAAAATGCTTCAATGTGTGCAATGTTCTCAAGATGATTTCAATCGGATAATCTCTATATTTCAGAATCAACTAATAATTGGTACGCGATGAGATAATCTGTTGTCGCCTTCGGCCATAGATTAGGGGCTTTTTTTTTTTTTTTTTAATTATTATTATTATTGTTTTTGTTGTTTTTTTGTTTTTTGTTGTTGTTGTTTTTTTATCTCACAATTTCTTGCTGGAATTCCGCTGTTGGATGGTGATCAGGTGGATTCTCTGTACCTCCTGTTGAAAACATTCTGTTGGAGTAAACGCGATCCTATGTCAACACTTCCTTTTCTACTTATGTATCGTATCAGGAAATATTAACATCTGCATGGTGGTCATCTTATTAAAAGCGATACGAAACGTCCGGGTGTACATAGAAACATTGTCGTTATGATAAGTCATATTGTTTATGACAAACTTTCCTGTTTCCTGTTTCCGGTAAACAATTTTGACACATTCTGATATGCCACATGAGGAAGAGAGGGAAAGAGAAGGGAGAGAGAAGGGAGGGATCATGAAGTAAAATAGTCGGGGTTCGTTCTAATATTGAGCAAATGTTTCAACAAGTTTAAACTCCATTATTACGACGGTGCTTGTTTTTTCAAATAGTAACTTTATTTATTATACAAATGGGAAAACAAGTTATATTAACTTATATTAATCACGCTTATTGCCCCGGATGAAAGCGCACGAGGGGTCTTGCTGTAGGAGGAAACATGATTTTCCAGGTGGAAGTCAAGTGTGTAACAATTGTACAACCCGACTATGTCAAGTACATTCCTATAGATATCATGTTGTAGTGACTCATACAGAAAAAAGACGTGACTATTATTAATAAAATATGTTTTGTACAAGGCGTCGTGTATGTATGCATGGGTGTAGTTGTAATATCTAGATCTAGACCATGAAGTATCTGCGTTTTCCCCCTCTAATTTAAACGTTCCGGAAGGAAAAACTGTTTCGTCCGTTGTTTGTATAATGAAAGGACCGGCTGGAGTTTCTTACTTCGTGTGTTTTCGGTAGTATGCTTCGTGTGCTTTCGGCACTATGCTTCGTGTGTCTTCAGCAGCATGCTTCATGTGTTTTCGGCACTATGCTTCATGTGTCTTCAGCGACATGCTTCGTGTGTTTTCAGCAACATGCTTCGTGTGTTTTCGGCACTATGCTTCGTTTGTCTTCAGCAACATGCTTCGTGTGTTTTCGGCACTTTGCTTCGTGTGTTTTCGTCACTATGCTTCATGTGTCTTCAGCAACATGCTTCGTGTGTTTTCGGCACTATGCTTCGTGTGTTTTCAGCAACATGCTTCGTGTGTTTTCGGCACTATGCTTCGTTTGTCTTCAGCAACATGCTTCGTGTGTTTTCGGCACTTTGCTTCGTGTGTTTTCGGCACTATGCTTCATGTGTCTTCAGCAACATGCTTCGTGTGTTTTCGGCACTATGCTTTGTGTGTCTTCAGCAACATGCTTCGTGTGTTTTCGGCACTATGCTTCGTGTAGTCAACAGTTCCGCGCTATCACAATCAGATAAACACAAACATGCGTGTACATTGACACATATAGGGAAGGGCGTCCTTAAATGACCTTAGTCCGCTGTTGACATTAAACAAACAAAAAACAGCCAAAACACAAATATGTTATGGACATATCGTAATATGTTGTGCGTCATAGTTTCAATCACTTCCATTATAATGATATTTGCATGAACATGTTCTATAGAAATCTGCAGATTTACTGTCAGGTGGAGAGGCGTGTAAACAAATACATAAATAGAACGTTGGATATTCGATTAAATATCTTCATAGACATGTATAGGTAAATTGTAAACTGGTATCCGTGATCTGCTATAGGGCAAGGTGACAGACGTCACAAATAGTCTCGTTTGATTTTATATCTAAGGTATTAACACCATGCATAATGCTTCCATATGAACAGCAAATGCAAGGTAATAATACCAATAAGTAATTAAAGAGGGACAGATTTTCTAAATAATACACTTGCTTTTAATGTATTATGGCGAGGGTGATTTCCTTCTGGCGTTACACTTACAAACCCCGAAAAAATACCTATTACGTCATCAAAACAGTTGGTTACTCGGGGGAAACGGATAGATTCATAGACACTGCGTCATATCTAAGCTTATGTTTCAAAATGAGGTCAATGTCGCTGTATATGCATGTCAAATATTTCTGGGATAGGTCCAAAGATTTCTGTATAGAACAAAGTAGTTTGTTTCATACATTACATGGAGAAGAAAAGCACTTTTTGTTTGGCAACCATGGTACAATAAACTTTGTCTATGTGTGTTGACTCTATAGTCACTTGTCGTTATATGTGACTTTATAGCATACTTTGTCGTTATATGTTGACTCTGTAGTATACTTTGTCGTTATATGTTGACTGTGGTATACTTTGTCGTTATATGTTGACTCTGTGGTATACTTTGTCGTTATATGTTGACTGTGGTATACTTTGTCGTTATATGTTGACTCTGTGGTATACTTTGTCGTTATATGTTGACTGTGGTATACTTTGTCGTTATATGTTGACTCTGTGGTATATTTTGTCGTTATACATGTATATTGACTCTGTGGTATACTTTGTCGTTATGTTGACTCTGTGGTATATTCTGTCGTTATATGTTGACTGTAGTATATTCTGTCGTTATATGTTGACTCTGGTATATTCTGTCGTTATATGTTGACTCTGTGGTATAAGTATACTTTGTCTATCATGAATGTATATGAGTTTTTCATTTTGTGTAATTTGTGTTGACATAATCACGCTGTAGTGTACTTTTTCTTTGTATGGGGACACTGAGCAAACTGATAATCCAATGATAAACATTTGCACTATTAGCTAGCGTTGTCAAATCACGGAAATAGACTATCAATGCTTAAACTTGAATACTTCCTAGTATAAACAGAAACCATTTACAGTTTCATTTTCCTAACACATGGTAAATATATCTATGTTGGGAATCTCAATTGTTTCTGTTAGGAATCTTTCAAATACGGTACTTGTCTGACATGTTCAGGTATATTGTGTACAGTAAACAGACCAGACACAAGATATAGTCCTTGTCGTTATAGGTGAGTACCTATATCGTCACCTGTGGTTGTAGATATTTGTATATTCAGTGTGTAGGTGGTGTAACTCATCACTACTTCACTGGGTTTGCTGAGACTTATATAAGTTAAGTTAGTATAGATTTCTGGTCTGCTTAACATTAAGGGCAAGTTTTTTTGTGGAAAAGCAGACTTTTTTATTTATTCATATTGATAATTTATTGATGTTAATGATTATTTATTGTCATAAAAAAATAATTTACTGATAATACTCACTTTTAATCAATATCTGAGATTTTTAATGATATTCGATATACATGTACATACATATTGATGTCCTCATGTCATACATTTTCCTGCGTCTGAGTGAAGCAATACAATCTTGTAACCTTGGGGGGAATCAACAATACTTCTAATTGTGGACAATATCTTGATATTGATACTTAATTTCTTAGTATTATCATTTTTTTTATAATTTCTAATACATCTATTGATATTGATAAATTCCATCATAAGGAAATAGGGATTACATCTTTTGTGATCGACCGTACCTTTGAATGATGATTTGAAATCCTAAAGAGATTATGCCCAATATTCACTAGGGGGCGCTGATTTATAGATAACACAATTACTTGAAATCCACAACATTTATTAATATCAATAAATCGATAATTAATATTGATAAATGTCGTTCTGATCTTTTCAAATCAATAAATGAATTATTAATATTAAATGAAATCACTATTGACACTAATAACTAATTTGTTAATATAAATAATTTTCATTCTTCACTGATTTGAAAATCATTTCTTCATATTTATTTTATTTTATTCAATTATCAATATAAACAATGGACTTTTTTTTTTATTAATATGAAGAAATTCCTTATTGATACTTATAAATTAATTAATATTGATGTTATTAAATAATTTACTAATAAAAATAAATGTCACTTTCTCATCAACTTATCTTCAATTATTTGAAGATTGGTTCAATTCAATTAGAGGTAGGTTCAAATCAATTGAAGATAGGTTCAATTAGTTTTATTTAGACCTATCTTTAATAGAATTGTACCTATCTCTCTCTCTATATATATATGAACCTATCTCTAATTGAATTAAATCTGTCTTCAGTTATTTGAAGAGAGGTTCATTTGATTGAATATATATGGCAAGCCGTTTTAATATTTAATCCTATTTCTTCGATAATACTAACAACAAATGGAGTAGAGAAAAGGTCTCAAATTGGTCAGAAATTAAACACGCAATGCTTGGTCAATAGATGAACTAGTCGGGGGTCCATATTTGATTCATGAGAATGGCTGTCCTATTTACTCAACAGCAGCATTTGCATTATGTTTTATTTCACTTAAGTGAAAAAGATTTTCTCTTAAGCTGGATAAAATTAATTTCACTAAGTGAAAATCTTTTTCACTTCAGTTAAATAAGACAATGCAAACAAGAAATATCTTTAAACAGATAAACGGCATAGTTTTAATGTTGCATGGTGGTTATAATGTAATACTGCTGGTGAATTAGATTAACGAACTAATTAATAAATGCGCAGTTTCAGCACGGATAACAAAAATATATATCAGTTTGAATCATTTTTGGTGATAATAAGACTGTATTTGAATCAGGAATATGATTTTATTAATGTGTCATTTGAAAGGTACGTCCACTTATTCAGCTTGCATTCAATCTTAATTTTGTTTCGTCTTTAACGGCATATCTGCATTTTGCATTTACCGCTACATTGACCAATCACATACTTCATCTTGACCAGTAACGCCACCTTTCGCGTCATATTCGGGGTCAAAAGAAATTTATACGGCTATGCCGAAAAAAGTCTTTTAATCAAACTTAAGGTAAAAAGTATTTCACTTAAGTGAAATAATTTTGAAGCATATTTTGCCTTAAGGGGAAATGGGATTAAATGTTAAAACGGCCTGCCATAAATATATGTTAATTTGGCGTTCCATACTCCGGCATCAGTCAGTCCGTCGTCCAGATCCATGTTCGTTATTCTAGTTCGTTAGTTATAGTAGGTAAACAGTAAGTTAAATGAAAAGAAACCAGCGTCTGTAATATTCTGTATACACTGTATTTATCAATAATGAATCCTACGTCTATTTAATATATATCATCATCAGTAAATCGTAACAATTTATAATATAGCTCGGATTATACTATAGAAGCAGAAACATATCGATTGTTTAGAGGAACAAGGACGTATCTCTAACGTGGCGTGCTTAGAAGTAAAGGGCCGTATCTCAAATTTATCAATTTTTAGATTTTGATTATTTACAATTCCGACTGAGCTTTTCTTTTAGAACATGCACTTGATATCAATGGCAATTGTCTGATTCTTTAAATCACACAGTATTTTAACAGAATTAGACCATTTCAATTGATATAATGTACAGATTCTATACGAAAATCTCACTCGTAGTTGTAATTTATTAGAATCTAAAAAATTGATAAATTTGAGATACAGCCCTTTACTTCTAAGCACGCCATGTTGGAGATACGTCCTTGTTCCTATAGACAATCGATATATATATATAACATAATTAATTGTTCTAATAAAGGGATGTACTTAATTATTGTAGTTTTTTTTCATGTCATGCATAGCGCAGTTTCTCCGAGTTGATGATTATCATTAAAGATATTACACAATCGTTGTACTGGATTCCATAAAAATATATATAGATCAAATCAGTGATGGGGCAAAATCAAATGTTACGGTGCTGAAATCTATCTCACACAATTTCAGATCTTTAATTAGTAAACTTCACTATACCATATCGACCAGTATTTTGTTTTGTTCTTCCTTCATTATTTATTTATTTACGGGTTTTACGTCAGCTATCACGGCCTTGTGGTCCTCCTCTATTAAAGCAGCAGCAAATTATAAATAGCACCGATAAGAAATTAGGGCAACCCCCATCCATGCAGGGTAGAGACGTCTGTGGTAGTTACCAGCCGAATGTTGTTACATTCATGCTTGGCTAAGTGTGACGTATTCGGCTGCTTGGCCAATCGGGAGTGGCTGCTATATATATAGATATTACGAAAAACCAGATTTACCAGATAGCGTTATATAGTGTTAGCCAAAGGGCGTTCACGTCCACTATCGAGTCAACAACGTAACTGGTGTGAGTGTGTTGTACGTTGCCATGTGTGGAATAAATGGGGTTTGTGGTTATTGTAAAAAGGTAAGTTTTTAAATATATTTTACACAACATCTCTATGACATTGAATTGTTTTAATAATGATCAGACCTATGAAAATACGAATAATATATATATACGTCTCTGGTGATAATAATATCATAGATCGAGGACTGGAGTTGGACTAGGGTCATAAAGTGACATCACTTAGCACTCCTCGTGTAATATAATCAGTGCCTGGCTCGTTTAACAAAATGTACAGGTTTTTGATAAATAGTTTAAAGACATTTTATTTTTCAGTAAATTTTACACTCTACCTGTTAAATAATCTTAGAATTTATTCAAACAATATTGTAAATATTTTTATTCTTAGAACTAAAAACTTTTTGACAAGCTTTTCATTGTATCGTAATGATTAAAATACACTTGTAGTTGATTATCTCTACAGTACCGATCATATGGAACATAATTATATATATATAGGAGATAGTTATCGCAGAGATATTCATGATTACATAGATATTCCCGATTAACATTAATTACTGTGTAAAAATTGACAGCACTAGTCATGTCTGAATCATTATCATGTGGACTTTATGATAAGAATGTACAATAGATCAAGTGTGATATCCGGTCCATATATAAATGTCGTGCCATTATTTAGTCACATTAGAGATCTATATATACTAGTTAGTGTAAACATACATTCTCCATTTACTTATACTGTATATCTACACTTTCTTCAATGACTATTTACCCCGCCAATTCCTTAAACTATTACAAAATACAATTATTTTATGCAGGATCGCTAATATTAAGTCGGTAACTTCATTCGTAACGCAGTAGGTAATTGTCCGGATTTTGTTTCCGTAATTTACCCCTTCCCGTATTTTCACCGGATCACATCGGTAGTCTCCCTTGGTGATTTGTCGTTTGAACTGTTGGTCTAATGTGATTTGGATAAACTAAAACAGGTAATGACATTATGTGATGAGATTTCAACCGATAATCTTGTATTTCGTTCTTGTTTAGAAACTTTAAGTGGTTCTTTCGTAGATTATTTCGTTTGAAATAGTCATGTTTCTGTTAAATATTGGGAACTGAACGCTTTTATGTGTTCGAGGTTGGACGTGCACTGACAGATGTTACTATAACAGATAATTCACGTGAACTGTTATGTTCAACTATGGGTGCAAAGAGACGTAATTGGATTTTGTTATTGTTTGTTGTGATTATTACCTTTGTTCAATATTATTTTTTTTTATATATATGTGGGTCTATATTTTGAAACGTTAGGTGATTCCCCTTCCTCTTCCAGGAGCGCTATGAATCATGGGATAAAAATTCCCTATGAATATTTCATACGTAATCCCCAGAACTAAAAATAGATCTGGATTTTCCTGGTTACTTTATTTGTTCCCGATAAGAAATTCTTCATTTTTTTTCGTTTTTGTAACTTTTCTGTACAAAGCCATTGATTTTAATTCTGGTAATTCAACAACATTCAAAATAAAGTTGGAGAAAATTTACATTTGATGAATGAAACCGTTTAAGATTAGTCCAAAATACAAATGTATTTGATTTTCCATGTGCACTTTTATGCATAGCACCTCATGATTGGGGGAACCACCAACTCATACCCCAGTTCGAGTATGGGTTTGAGATGTATAATTGATTAAACTGTAAATTTTGAATTATTTTTCTTATTGATGATTTTATTAAGACAAGGGATATAATTATATTTAATATAATTGATAAAATATGTTTTCTGAAATTGCATTGTCCTAGAAACTGATTTTACATTTTACCAGAAGTATTGCATCAATTTTTGGTACTTCAAATGTGCAAATAATTTTCATTTTTTTGCATTTGTATAATGTTTCTCTCATGACTAAATAATATAAATGCGACTTAGATGAAGATTTTTAAAAAGTTCACTTTGGGGTGATTTTGGCTATTATTGACGAAGATTTTTAAAAAGTTCACTTTAGGGTGATTTTGGCTATTATTAGTAACAAAACTTTACCTCAATTGGTGATAATAAGCAAGGTTGGGTATTTTCCCCAACCTGATTATATGGACAGTAAAGGAAGAAAATTATAAGATATATATTACTGCATTCCATCTTAGATATATATTACTGTATTCCATCTTAGTATTAAGTTGTCCTGCCCCTTATTGCAACATGATATACTTTTCATAAAAAAAGGATGGATGCATGTTTCATTTGAAATGTATCAGAAGTGCCTGTATATGCTTGACTGATCTATTGATATATTCTTCGGTCTTTACAAAGACTCTTGGTCATTTTTGCTAAATCAAGATATGCAAGAGAACATGTATCTCATCACCGTTAATAGTTGCTCGCTGATTCTCAATTTTAATCAATGGTTGATTACTTTCTGGCTTGTTAATATATAGTGACAGGGCAATTTCAGAAGTCAATTAAAATCACCATTTCTCAGAACCTAAAGGGTCAAAATTAAAAATATGTCAAGTTGAAGTCTCTTCCAACCTATGAGTTGGCCGGATCTCAAGTTGGGGAGTCAAAAATGTACCCACAAGTGTCTATTGGATGCCTTGGGCGACTGTCTAATAATTTGTTTGATTTATTGATCATGAATATTGTACATAAACCAGAATATGAATGTACAACTGATGGTAAGGGAGCTCATTTTTCTTCTCATGAAATAAATTGTATATACATGTACAGGGCTTTTTCTGACTGTTTTTTGGGGCCGTTATATATATTGAAAAAATTGATTTTTTTTCATATTTAAGCCAAATTCCCCAAATTTACAGTTTACTCCAATTTTCTTCCCAAAAAGAGAAAAAAGGCCCTTTCCCAAACTAGTGAGAAAAAGCCCTGATATACTATAGTTAGTATATATACAGATAACTTGCATTGATTTACCTAGCCTAGTATATGTACATGTATCTTCTTGGGAGAGAAAACATAGCCTTGGGTTAGGTTTAACTTATTGTTTATATATATATTGAGGTTTCACTTTAATTATGATTTGGTCACTAGGAGATGTGTGATTCTAGGGGGAGATAATCTAGTGTTAGAATTTTGTGGAACAATTCTAACGAAAAACTTTTTTTTTGTTCACTCAATCGTATAAGCTATTTGATGCTTTGAATTATAGGACTTTACAAACTCAGGAGGATAGTTTACCATTAAAAGTTTTAAGTCAATGTTTAGCTTCAGGGATTTTTCTAAGGGCTTTTTAGGGCCTATAATGGGCACCATTTTCATATCTTATTGAAATAATTTTATGTACAAGTGTAAATCTGGATTCCAAAAAATTGCCACTTACAGCAGAAATTTTTCTTTCGTGGTAACTAATTTGCTTTCCAAATTCAGACAAAAAGTCGCAACTAATTTTTTTGCAAATTCAGACAAAAGGGCGTGACTGCAAACTATGGCGGGGGAAAAAATTAAAACCTGCTCACATTATCCAACTCCAGCTGTTGGTAATTTCCTTTTAGATATATAGGGAGGATACTCATTTTATGTTTTATTTTACAGATTTCATCTGGTATGGCTAGGATGCCGGGAAGAGATGTAGCCCCACCACCTCCAATTGAACGGTACAGACACCTCCGCAACCAGGAAACAAGAACAAGATCGTATAAAGGATGGCCGAAATCAGATAAATTAAAATCGGAATTGATTGCTGATGGGTTTTTTTACCTTGGAGAAAAAGATAGAGTCCAGTGTGCTTACTGCGGCGGTGTGCTTCACAGTTTTGAAGAAAATGAAAATGTGCACATTGAACATTATCGACATTTTCCTAAATGTGAAACATTCGATGAAACAGACAGTAAAGATGAAGCTGCTTTATTTGGACATGTTCGGACATGCATGAGCGAAACACAGACTGATGGACCCGCATCTGCAGATAATTCAACGTTACTGGAAAAAATAAAAAGTTTGAATTTGTCTACAAACACCAAATGTCCGAGACACAAATACTATGCGTTGCTCAAAGACCGACTGAGAACATTTGACAACCCAAATTGGCCAGCAAAACATCCAATGGAGAAAGATGTGTTGGCGAAAGCTGGACTATTCTATGCAGGTAATGTTCATAAGAGAATTGTTTCTTATGAGTGCATTTGTCATGCATGCATTAAATATTATATGGCTCCCGCAGGTAAATGCCATCCATATCTAGCCCAGCAGGCGAAAATGACACATATCTTCTTTAAGATAATTAGCACTTTGAAAATACTACTACCTCATGATAACTACACTATAGTATTATTTTAAAAATATTTTAGATACAGCATCTTATAATTATAAGAATGTATAATATCATACAATTTACATGTATACTAACTCTCAATATATCAATATTACTATTAGATATTATTTTAATCTGTTGAATTTGTTTAATGTGACGATAAGCTAATTTCCCTTAAAAAAACCAAACCAATTTCGATTGCATTTCTAATAGTAATATTTTGTTAAATTCTTCATACCTATTTATTTACATTTATTTGTTGTTTTGTAGGTGTCTTATTTGTTTACATTTATTTGTTATTTTGTAGGTGTCGGAGACCTCTGTGAATGTTTTTGCTGCGGGGGACAGCTGGAAGACTTTGAGGAAGGCGACATTCCTGTAGAGGAACACGATAAATATTTCAGCGATATCTGTGTTCTTGCAATGAACAGATCTAGAAAGACACACTGAGAGTATTTGACATATTTTTTTTGAGGCATACGCAAAATCATTATAAGTGCATAAAAGTACTTTTAAAACCAGATCAGAGTGAAATAAGATTTTGAAGTCCTGTTGCATGGCACGATGCAGGGCCACAAGTGGAACCATCGCTAGTTTCAGTCCCGGCACGGGCTCAGTTTTGTATCCATGAACAAGATACTTAACTCCGTTGTGTTTGTTCCAGTCAACTCAGCTGCAAATGAGTATGTGGTAGGGCAGTGCAAGAAATGTCATCTGTATGCTGTTAATGTTGAAATGACAGCCCCCAGCTGTTAGTGTTGAAATGGCAGCCCCCATGGCCAGCTGTTAATGTTGAAATGGCAGCCCCAGCTGTTAATGTTGAAATGGCAGCCCCAGCTGTTAATGCTGAAATGGCAGCTCCAGCTGTTAATGCTGAAATGGCAGCCCAAGCTGTTAATGTTGAAATGGCAGCCCCAGCTGTTAATGTTGAAATGGCAGCCCCAGCTGTTAATGCTGAAATGGCAGCCCCAGCTGTTAATGCTGAAATGGCAGCCCCAGCTGTTAATGCTGAAATGGCAGCCCCAGCTGTTAATGCTGAAATGGCAGCCCCAGCTGTTAATGTTGAAATGGCAGCCCCAGCTGTTAATGCTGAAATGGCAGCCCCAGCTGTTAATGCTGAAATGGCAGCTCCAGCTGTTAATGCTGAAATGGCAGCCCCAGCTGTTCGTGTTGAAATGGCAGCCCCAGCTGTTAATGCTGAAATGGCAGCCCAAGCTGTTAATGCTGAAATGGCAGCCCAAGCTCTTAATGCTGAAATGGCAGCCCCAGCTGTTAATGCTGAAATGGCAGCCCCAGCTGTTAATGCTGAAATGGCAGCCCAAGCTGTTAATGCTGAAATGGCAGCTCAAGCTGTATGCTCCTCAGGGAGTTGAGAAAGGCATTTGCTGGTCGCTAAAGGCCCCAAAACCACAGATAATAATTTGTAAACCACTTTGAGATGGCTATATATATATATATATTTCTACATGATATATAGCTGTTGATAAGAACTTCAAATTATTATGTTATTCATTTTGGACAAAATGAAATTCGAAACACAATTATTTAATATTTTAAATCGTTTTCAACTCTGTTGCATAAAAAGTGATCCATGATTTTAAAGATGGTGATCATAAAGTTGTAAAAAAAGCACTGTGAAGAAATTTGGTAAAAATATTTTATCATTTGCAAGATCTGTGATATCGTGTCATGCACACTTGTACAAATTTCATTCATCCTAGAAATATAGTGACCTATATATATCTAGCTGTCGCATCACAAATGTGTAACATTTGTTTTTGCCTTCAAATTAAATTAAATGTCTTGATCTTTTCACCGACTTACTTGACAATCAAATGTACTTTATCCTGTTTGATCAGGAAAATGCTCACATTTGAATACAATAGATTGTTTGAACTTTTAAAAATATATATTTATTGTCGTTATAACTACAAACGCCTGTGTCATTATAGAAACCATCACAAAATTAATGTTGTCATTTATTGATGTTGTGTTATTGGAATTCATATATTTTTGTTAATTTAACATGCCTCTGAAAATAATTTAAGGCCTAAACTAGAAATATCTGTTTCAACTAACCCTACCGACCCTATATTTTTGTGCCTAACCGGAAGTTTCCTTTGTCATTTTCAAGGAAGGACTATTCAAATCAAAATTGCCTGGCTGAAATATAATGTTTGTAAATTTCATAAAGATACATTTGGATCACGCAATTTTTTTCTGGCATGTTAGCGGAAACACATGTATTATTTTTTAGGCCTACAGCAAGCCAGTAACCAATCTATGTTTAATGAACTACTGTTAATTACTGATTTCCTCAGGAGGAGCAAAATTTCCTATTGGTTGAAATTTCCCTCTGAAGCTATAGAATGTTGTTGGGTTTTATTACAAAAAATTCACCATTTTTAATTTGATACATAGCTTTTCCTAATAGTTCATTATTTTTCTTATAGGTTAATTTTGTTATAAAAAATATACAATTTAACCCAAAGTCATACTTTACTGAATTTTACAAGATAAATCTTTGTGTTGATCATCTATAATATGAAGATAATCGGAGAAAGAAATGATTTCAGTGGCTGTATGAATGCGAGAAGAAATCTTTGTTTATAATCTTAATATTGAGATATCTGAAAAAGATGCTGGAAGAAATCTGTCATCATCTAAAATTAGCTTCATAATTTAGTTATTACGGAAAAATGTAACACATAATTGTCCAATGCACGCGAACGGCTATTGTTTTTTTTTTGTTTTTTTTTTCATTGTTTTGTTTTATTTTATTGTGCTGTGTTGACAACATGCAAATGCAATATGCTCACAGAAAAATAAAATATGTACATATGAAATATGTTTTTTTTTGTTTTTTTTTCAGGACAAAAAATATTTAACAATGATCATTGTTAGTGTAGTGTCTATAGTGCTATCAACTGAAATTGATACCAATATTATTTGAATCTGTGTGATCCTGATTTTATTACCTCACCTAGGCCTATCCAGTGGCGTCCATCTTCCAGTTCCACCCTCAACTTTTCCATTAAAACAACTTCCTTAAAAACCAAGAGGTGTAGTGTCATGGTAACCAATATGTTTGTGAGAATGAATGACCTTGACCTTTATTCAAGGTCACGGGTATTAAATGTGTTTGAAATGTTTGAACATCCTTTTGATTAACCTAATGATTTGCAACATAAAATCAGAATATTTGTCTGGTAAATGTAGGAACCCATATCGGCAACACATGCCAAAGTTTGCAAAATGAAATTACTGTGACCTAGGTTAGGGGTCAAAGTTGTTTTAAATATAAGCAAAACACTTCTTTTGAAGAACCAATTAGGTATTTGGCACTTAGGTTCCTTGGATTAAGTCGGCTAAATTTTGTGAAAAAAATGACCTTGAACTGTATTCATGGTGCTTGACAAACTTTGCGGAAAGAAAGTACAGTTGATTATATTCCCATGTTAAAACGCTGAAAATTTATCAAATGGGTTGGAATCTTAACATTTGTCTAATAAGTTCCTCGGATGACGTCAACTGATGCAATTGTTAAAAAAAGAAATTAGTTGTACAGGCCCATTGGGCATCTCATGCTTCCGTCAAAATTTAAGATCGATATGTATATGGTATACAGATGTTTTGTCCAGAGATCTGCATGTTCGAACATACAGATGTACATAATACGTACATATACATATATCTTATCTTATCTAATATACTAAGTAGTTAGCTTCTCAAAACTTTTTTGCTGACAAATCTCTTTTGTATCTCTTTGAAACATCCTCTATTTTATAATGATATAGTTGTTTTTCACTGATTAGCAGTTTCGCTGATTATTATCCCCCGCGAAACGCGTTTGCGGGGGATATTAAATTGGACTCCCTCCGTCCGTCCGTGTGTCCGTCCGAGATTCTTTTCTGGGCTATAACTCCATAACCGTTCAACGCAGCTCCTTGGAACTTTCTGTATATATCAGACTAGTGCCCTAGTTGTGCCTTTTGCTATTGCCGACCTTCCATTTTCGGTATTTGTTTCTGTCACCATGGAGACTTAATAAAAAATACCAAATTACTGTTTCCTTTTGTTTCCGGGCTTTAACTCCAAAACCGTTCAACACAGCTCCTTGAAACTTTCTGTATATATCAGACTAGTGCCCTAGTTGTGCCTTTTGCTATTGCGGATCCCATTTCCGTATTTTACTGTCACCATGGAAACTTAGTCAAAAATACCAAATTACTGTTTCCTTTTGTTTCCGGGCTATAACTCAAAAACCGTTCGACGTTCCTTGAAAATTTCTGTATATATCAGACTAGTGCCCTAGTTGTATTTTTTCTGTTATAATGAACAATTTGTCAAAAACGACAAATTACTAATGTTTCCTTTTGTTTGTTGTATCCTATTTATGATGAATGATAATATACATGGAACAAGGGCTATGATTTGGATTTTTAAAAAATGGAAATAAATAAATTTGTAATTGAATTCTCGAAGAAATATGTGACCAAAACATCATTTAATATGTAAAAAGAGAGTGAATACATGTATATTTATTTTCCATTATTTTGTAATTCATGTGCTATTTGAGTGAACGTAATCTCGGAGACATGTTACGAATGCTCTTAGCGTGTACGAGTTAACTCCCTTTAGTTGAACGCTGTAATGGAAATCGATACCTTAAAAAAAAAAGAAACGCCCGATTAAAGTTACAGTACTGTCCTAAATTTTGAAAGAAATTACAGGGTTTCTCATATAAAAATCAATATCTATGTTAGAATGTCGGAACGCATACCATGAAGTTTAAATTGTGTGATCTTGTTAATATGTCATTATGGTAACTGTTTACTTATTTTAAACAAATAAAGCGTTATTTACTTTTCAATTTTGATATGAATCCGACACGTGCAAAATTTTTTTTTTATTATTATATTAACACCAAGCGGACTGGCTATAATCTTTATTATTAATTAACTTCATGCATATTAGTAAAAATATGAAAAAACGGCCCAATCAATTTCACTGGAAAACTTGGCCAATATAGGCAAAACATGGATCGTGCAAATATAACATGTCGTCTTGGCTATGATTTGATATAAAATGTATTATAGGACATCGATACTTAAATAGAATTACACTATGTTTTATTTATTCTTGTGTTGAAGCATACATTGTCAATATAGTGTGTGGTAACGTAGGTAGATGCAGATACATAAAATTCTATATCTCAACTCGAGAGAACGATTTTAAATATTTAAAAGAAAATAAATGTATGTAATAAAAATCTACTAAATTTATTGGTTTTCTGACTCCTTTCACGGCAAAACATGTAACTGTTCACGCGACGTGAGAGGGCCGGTAGCGGAGACCATCGGTGCTTGTATACCCCTCAGGAGAGTCTGGTACCCTGTCCATTCGATACTTCTCTAGGCTTTTGTCTGTATACCCATCAGGAGAGTCTGGTACCCTATCCATTCGATACTTCTCGAGGCTTGTGTCTGTATACCCCTCAGGAGAGTCTGGTGCCCTGTCCATTCGATACTTCACGAGGCTGGCCCCTCAAGAGAGTCTGGTACCCTGTCCATTCGATACTTCTCGAGGTTGGTGTCTGTATACCCCTCAGGAGTTTCTGGTGCCCTGTCCATTCGATACTTCACGAGGCTGGTGTCTGTATACCCATCAGGGGATTCTGGTTCCCTGTCCATTCGATACTTCTCAATGCTGGTGCATGTATACCCCTCAGGAGAGTCTGGTACCCTGTCCATTCGATACTTCTCAATGCTGGTGCTTTTATATCCCTCAGGAGAGTCAGGTACACTGTCCATTCGATACTTCTCAAGGCTCGTGCCTGTACATGTATACCCTTCAGGAGAGTCTGGTGCCCTGTCCATTTGATACTTCTCAAGGTTGGTGCTTGTTTACCCCTCGGGAGAGTCTGGTATCCTGTCCATTCGATACTTCTCAAGACCGAGCGGCTCCCTGGAATAGATTGAAAGAATAAGACGGATGATTATATTTCTCTTCCAGTTTACGAAACTGTATGACCGGATGAGTTCACAATAAGGTTGGAAGGCCATTGTTGGCTAGCACTTACATACCTTGTATATTAATACAAATCACTAAATATAGAAAAGGACTTGTTGTCAAATTCAAATTTTGAAACAATATCAGTTTGACGTGGAGGTACATTGGTCTAGGGGGTTCGTAAAAAATGCTATGCTATATGATATAGGTCGTACGACTCAATTCATATGCATGTGTCATACAAGTTGTAACGAACCCCTGTGATAGAACGCAAGGCTACGTGACCGAAGAGGACGCTAGTTCGAGTCCCGGCAGTGGTAGGACGCAAGCTTTAAGGCTACGTGGCCGAAGAGGACGCTAGTTGGAGTCCCGGCAGCGGAGGACGCAAGGCTATGTGACCGAAGAGGACGCTAGTTCGAATCCCGACAGCGGTAGGACGCAAGGCTACGTGACCGAAGAGGTCCCTAGTTCGAGTCCCGGCAGTGGTAGGACGCAAGGCTATGTGACCGAAGAGGACGCTAGTTCGAGTCCCGACAGCGATAGGACGCAAGGCTACGTGACCGAAGAGGTCGCTAGTTCGAGTCCCGATAGTGGTAGGACGCAAGGCTATGTGACCGAAGAGGACGCTAGTTCGAGTCCCGACAGCGATAGGACGCAAGGCTACGTGACCGAAGAGGTCGCTAGTTCGAGTCCCGACAGCGGTAGGACGCAAGGCTTCGTGACCGAAGAGGACGCTAGTTCGAGTCCCGACAGTGGTAGGACGCAAGGCTACGTGACCGAAGAGGTCGCTAGTTCGAGTCCCGACAGTGGTAGGGCGCAAGGCTACGTGACCGAAGAGGTCGCTAGTTCGAGTCCCGGCAGTGGTAGGACGCAAGGCTACGTGACCGAAGAGGACGCTAGTTCGAGTCCCGACAGTTGTAGGACGCAAGGCTTCGTGACCGAAGAGGACGCTAGTTCGAGTCCCGACAGTGGTATGACGCAAGGCTACGTGACCGAAGAGGTTGCTAGTTCGAGTCCTGGCAGTGGTAGGACGCAAGGCTACGTGACCGAAGAGGACGCTAATTCGAGTCCCGACAGTGGTAGGACGCAAGGCTATGTGACCGAAGAGGACGCTAGTTCGAATCCCGGCAGTGGTAGGACGCAAGGCTACGTGACCGAAGAGGTCGCTAGTTCGAGTCCCGACAGTGGTAGGACGCAAGGCTACATGACCGAAGAGGTCGCTAGTTCGAGTCCCGGCAGTGGTAGGACGCAAGGCTATGTGACCGAAGAGGACGCTAGTTCGAGTCCCGACAGCGGTATGACGCAAGGCTATGTGACCGAAGAGGTCGCTAGTTCGAGTTCCGGCAGTGGTAGGACGCAAGGCTACGTGACCGAAGAGGTCGCTAGTTCGAGTCCCGGCAGTGGTAGAACGCAAGGCTACGTGACCGAAGAGGACGCTAATTCGAGTCACGACAGCGGTAGGACGCAAGGCTACGTGACCGAAGAGGACGCTAGTTCGAGTCCCGACAGTGGTAGGACGCAAGGCTACGTGACCGAAGAGGTCGCTAGTTCGAGTCCCGGCAGTGGCGCTCTGTTGTATCCTTGAACAAGATGCTTTACTCCATCGCGTTCCAGTTGACTCGGCTATAAAGGAGTATGTAGTGGGTCAGTTAAAAAAAATGTCGTGTGTAAGCTGCAAACGCCGAAATGGCAGTTCCCTCTGTATGTACGGCGGAACAGAGGCGACATGCAAAATATTTTTTTTATGCCAGGCAAAAAATGTTTATTTACTAGACTGAACAATATATTTTCCTTTACGTGCTCACGTAAGTTTCACGTGGGCACGTAAAGGAAAAAACATTTTTTTACCGTACATAAATGTTTTACGTGAGCACGGAAAGGAAAAAATATTTTTCAGACTATATGAAAATGTTTTTTAGCCGTACATGAAAAAAAAATCATGTCACCTCTGTTCCGCCGTAGGTATGGAATAAGAGCAATGCTTTGTATAACACAAAGAAAGGGTTTAATGTACAAAGTTTATCTGCAATAATTCATAGAAATATGGACACTGGTTCCCACATGCAATGTTTGTGCTTAAGATAAGAACTAGATATAGCACATTTATCATTTTATATAAATATGATATGTGCGATCAGACAGGCCTAAAAGACTCGTCATGTCTTGAAAATATCCAGTTAAGATGTTACACTTATATTGCTACAGGGCTTCTAATATACACAAAGATAGAATATATACGGAAATCGACTCGGGCCCTCTGGCTCCCTTAGTACTATAGAAATACAGAAAACTGTATGTTTTCGTCACTATAATAGATGACATAGCTCAAAATTATTCAAAATAGTATCATTCCAGAAAGCGTTGGAGATATTTCCCGTTATTCACATATCTTAGATAACCCAATTTCGGTTTGCCATTTGAGGAACTGTGGCAGCTTTCTTAACTATGACCATTTCAGAACTAATTTGTTTAATTCTCCTGAATTTAGATGTGGTAGTCCATGTGAAGATTCATTTAATTTCCTCTTTTTTCTGTTCTTTATATAGCTGAAAAAATCAAATCAAAATTATATAAGTACATTTGATCTCCCTCTCTGTCTCTCACTCTGTCTGTCTTTCTCTCCCTCTCACATAAAAAAAAATATCATATATTGCGTAACCGCTTTTTTTTTTTTTTTTTTACTTTAAACAGATTTTATTACCAAAATGAAGACAAGGGATTAGGCGCAAGTTTTTTTTTCAACTTATAGACGCAATCTCTCTATCATATATATACATTATATGAAAACATTTAGATAGGCATAAACATATAGAATATTCAACATAGACATAGGTTCGCAAGAAAGAGTATGTGAATACAAATCAAAATCTATTGCTGGATCTGATGTGGTTTTGCATATGTCGGAACACAAGAGAGTTTAGGTCTACAGAAAAAAAAATCCGAATTGTCAAATAAGAAAAGTTCTCAATCAAAAGCCAAACCTAAGGCATTCAAACTTTTGAAACATAATTAATTTTTCCGATTCATATAATTTAAATCGCCTTGTGAGGTATTTATTCATATCAACATTCTTTAAAGATGAGTGAAAAAATGTGAAAATTCGTGTCCAATTCTATTAGAAGTACTGAATGTATGTACATGTACTTGCAATTAAGTGTGTTTATACTAAACCTAACGTTAATTGGCATATCTATATCATTTGAAATAACTTCAAGCACTGGAGTTGAAGAAAAATCATTAAAAGCTATTGTGATAATGTGAATCCAAATAACTTTTTTACGCTTTAATTAATATAATGCATAACGAGTATCATTATTATGGAAATTGAATGGCATAAGATATGTGAAATTAATGAATATAAAAATTCGATATGTGCTAAAATTTAGAATTAATTGACATAATTTTTGACACATTGTAGTTCTAGCATATATATTGTCAATTAGAAATGTGAGGTTAAATAATGTGGTGGGGCGAGATAAAACAAGACGTGAAGCATAATAATATGTTGATGCATGAACAAATGAGAAGAAAGATGTAACTGAAAGACAAGAGAAACGGGAGTTAAAAAGACGAATGGAAATAAACAAACAAACAGACAAGTAAACAAACAAACAATATAACATTCACGGAGCTAGAATTGGAAACAGGTACATATGATGTAATATTAAGCTTGGAGGAAATTCGAACTCTATATGAACGAGAGTTACCTGACGAGTTGTTTACACCAAATGTACATTGTACATGTGATTCCAGAAGGTTCACAACACATGCTACATGTTGACGTTGTCACGATTTCACATCGACCTGACAAGAGGTCAAAAGCCAAACACGGTTAGGTAACAATTCCATTTGTACATGTAATCTTTCTTCTTAGACTAAATTCTGGACAAGTCTGTACTTTGTGACCGTCGGGACGTCTAAAAGGGAATGCGGGTGACAATCAATATTAGCCTGATTTTAAGCATTGACTTACTATTGAGCGTCGAGATATATTCAATCAAGCTTAATTAATCCTACTTGGCTGAAAGTTGGGCTAATTTGGCTGAGAATTTAACCAAGAAAACTAAGAGAAAAAAATGAAACCCCTTTAACAAGCAAAACATTTAAAGAAATTTAACGCTTTATTGAATCTGTGAAGCAGTTTGGTAGTAACATGTTTTTTCCTCATATTTTTCGAATAGAGAAATCGATGACATCATTATCGGTTCATTTGATCTGTTTTTGTTGGGTTTTCATGAATTTTCAATCAAAATCAGTCATACTTCGGTCGGCAAAACACTTAATAATTATTCCCTTGTTGGCAGTGAAATTATCAAAAAGATGTGTTTTATTTGTAAATACTATTGCTCGGAACAACGAGAACTTTCCATACAGATTAATTATGCAAAATGAGAAATTGATAAAAAAAAATTCTCGTGAACGGCAGCGATGGACATATTTCTGCAGTGTAGATTGAAGTCCTTCCGATAGAAAGCATAGGCAGCGTTTTTTTTACCTGCGTCAACAGCACGATAAATAGGCGAGATGGAATGAAGCAAGTGAAGATGGCCATAGTTGATTTCATATACAATAATTAAAAACAAGTTATACCTACTCATATTAATAACCCTTGTTGGCCCGGATGGAAGCGCGACGAGGGGTCTTACTATCATACAATCAAATCTCGGCCACCTAGATGAAAGACAAGTGTGCAACTACTCTGCCATCCGATCAGCGATATGTTGATTTTAAGCAATAAGACTATTGTTGTGAAAACAAAACATTCAGATGAATAAGACGAAAGGGGTTACTCGGTTTGGCCGACCATTTGCTGACCATATATGGTACTCCCAAGTTATATTTGGATAAAAACGATACCGATAAGAGTTTAAAATCTAGGACAGTCCCACGCTCCGGATACAAATACATCGAGCTGTTCAGCTCTTTGATTCACTCGTCATCAAACTTGTGTCCACTCTCAGATCCTTACGATGAACGGATTCCTTGCTGTGCTGGCCTGTATGGTCGCTATTGTGAGTTAAATGTCTTGATCTCTTGATCTAATTAACTTTTTCTCTATCTACGTCTTAGTTCTGTTGTGTATCAAACGAGGTAATGGACGTATTTCTCGGTTATCTTATCAACATTTCATAGTCACTGTCTCCTGATGCAAATCTAATTTTTATTCATGTTTTGTCCCAATTTTATTCATTTTAAAAAAGAAATTATTGTTTCGTTATAATGTGTTATTCTTTGTATTTTTAAAAGGGCCTGGCACATTTGCTGATTCTACCGTGTTTCGTTGCCTTTTTTCATGGAAATGGCGTTTTTACTCATTTATAATTTTTCAGGATTATAAACTGCAACGTTTTTTTTCTTTTTTTTTCAGACATGTGCCATGACCACCACAAAGGCACCTCATCAGCATCAAAATCACAACACAACACATCACCATGGTCACCACGGGACTCATCCGCCACCTATCGGAGAGGGATTCGTCTTCAAGTACGACCATACCTCGGTAATGTCCTTCATGTAAACTAGTCTTATGAACATATGATTATGACGCGGTTGCTAGGGAAAATATTGATAGAATACTTCAAACACAGTGTTTGTCAAGTGTTTGGCAGCTTAAGTATCTAACACCGAGGGGTTGAGGACAATAGATTCGTTTCACCCACTCTACCCTTATTGTGTGTTAGGGGGTTAATTCTTTAGCTGCCAAATACCAAATACGAGGCTTGCCGATTCGATTATTCTCAACCCTCGGATTATGTAATTTAAAAGCTGCCACACACTTGACAATTCTCATGTTTAGCGAATTAAGAATTTCCCTCCTCGGGTTGAGATTCCACTGTCTCACCCGCAAAGGGAATGCAAGATTGTATAAATCTCACCATTTGAGACAAGCTACACATGCTTTTTGCAATTTCTCAACAATTGTATGACGTTGCAGCAACAATAACATGACGTCACGTCATGTCAACATTATCTCGCATTGTTGTTAGGCGATATTAGATACATAAGTGGGTAAACAGGGTAAGAGAAAAATAATCATCCATCCCCTTGGGAATGAGACAGGAGGATCTCAATCCACGGGATAAGATTCCTAAGCTACCAAGCCTCGTGTTTGGCAACTTAAGAATCCTCCCTCTCAGTTGAGATCCCATGTCTCACTCCCAAGGGGATGGAAGATTATATCGATGTGTTTTTTATTGATAAACATAGAGAGTGAAAAGATTTTGTTCATGTTTGCAATGAAGTCACCAGCAGGATGCTCTCTCGAAAATGGCCTGATTGCCCGATGAAATTATTCAGAAATCGCGTCAATATGATGATTTCATATGAATATGTACAGCACTTTGATGACAATTAAAAGCTAAAAACAAATTGTGGATAATTTTTTTTTCTTTCTTTCTTTCTTTCTTTCTTTTATGTCATATAATGTAGTATAGTGTGAACTAAAGATTTAAACAAATGTTACAAATGTTACAAATGTATGATTTTCCTTTTTTTCTTGTGTGTGTTACTAAACCTGTAATTTAATGACGCTGTATTCCTTGTATAACCCTTTTGAAATAAACTGATCATTTTCCATTTACACAGCACCGTATGGTAGTAGTCAGCCACCATCAATGCTGGATTTATAACCCGAGCGACGACGAAAAGAACAACATTGCAGATATTCACGTTCTTAGGAATCTTGAGGTAACTTTCGTTTCACTGTTTAATTTCAGGGGACTAATGCTATTATTAAGCGATTGTCCCAGTCAGACCTTGTTCACGGGTATTAAATATCGCGAACACAGCAAAATTAAATCTCCCGCGAATATTACCCAAATACACAGTATATCAAAGTTTTATCTTCAAAAAGTCAATCAGACACCAGGAAATCTTTTCGTATAGTTTGCATGTATATTTGTATTAAATATAGAATACTAGTTGTCCGCCATCAAACTGATTCTAACATTAATGCAATTTAAGCGGATTAACACACTTGAATTATTTATTGCTGCTGATAATTAAATGTATTATGTTTTCAGGCAAAACTTATCCAGTTGATTGACAGTAATCCCACGGGCACACCCTTGTCTCATGACGACCTTGCCGCCATGAGCCCATCTCTCGCGCACACGTGCAAAGTAAACTATCCAATCGCGACTCTCAATTAAATGTAGGCACATGAAAATAAAACATTTCCTTATAATTGACGAGATGTGTGATGTTTTATATGGAAGTATACCACAGGTACAGGGTTACGGTTTGTAGATTTTACATTGATATTGTAGAAACACATGTACCAGATATATATCCAATAAACTAGTCAAAACACGTTCTCTCGAATTCTGATAACTCGACCCTGCTTAACCCGAAGAAAATTCCAGTTCATACAATTATTAATATACATAATGAATTCTCGCTTACCTCGAATACTCGAGTATCTCGAAGTTTTTATGACACTCCCCCCTCCCACCACCTCCAACCCCCCCCCCCACCCCCCACCCCCCCTCCTGACTTCGAGAAAGCCTAGCTTGACTGTAATTCATACGTAATCCATATAATTCAGGATATTTTCCATACCGCCTTTTACCACACACGGCAATTGTTCGAAATCAAGATCACAGAGAGTTTGTGATCGTAACCCATGGAGTATCGCGGATGAAACCAAATTTGACGATCCTTCTAATTTATCGTAATGGTAATCGAGCATACTTGTGTACATAGAACAAAAAAGAAATGACGCGAATACTGACAATTAAACAGAAGCTTTGAAATAGCAGCTCATGTCAATATCTTCAAGGTCAAAAACACCAGAGAAAACCGATATAACAACGAAGCTGTGAACTAGGGGTAAACTACGAATAAAAATATCTTTTTGGAGATCATTGGAGGCATTTGAAGACATTTTAGATCATTTGAGCCCCATTGGACATCCTTGGAGATCATTGATGATCCCACACGCCTTTGTATACCCTTGGAGACCTCTTGGAGACCGCTCAGAGACCCTTGAAGACCTCTTGAGATCGTTTGATATCCTTGGAGATCATTGATGATCCTCACACGCCATTGTATACCCTTGGTGACCTCTTGGAGACCGCTCAGAGACCCTTGAAGACCTCTGGAGATCGTTTGAGATCGTTTGAGATCCTTGGGATCCTTGAACACCGTTGGATACCCTTGCAGACCCCTTGGAGACACATTGAAGACCTCGGAGACATTTAAAGACCCTTTGAGACCCTTGAAGACCCCTTTGATATCCCTTGAATACCCTTTGAAGACATTTGGAGACACTTTGAGACCCTCGAGACCCCTTGCAGACCCATTGGTGACCATTGGAGGCTAATAAAAACAGCAGTAAGGAGAGGATTAAAACACCGAAAGCAAAATCAAGTTTTCGGGCAAGAGACCAAATGCCAATTCACGTTTTTTGTATCAACATCAAGTTAAAAATCTACCGATTAACTGCATAGGTCCAAATCTGATACATGGAGATATAACGCAATCAATGGCGATTACAGTAATTAATATTGATTAAATTAAATGATTTTTTTAATGATTGAGATTGCCTGTCCCTCCTGTAGAAGAAACCACTAAACTATAGGCTAATACCATCAGTGTATATTGCAAAACTACTGGTTGAAAATCTTGGCTACATGAAAAAATGTCTGCAATTTGACGAGTCCAACAAGTCCACAGGGCAAGTTTATTTCAAAGCTTTGAAATGGAAACCAAATCGAATATGAAGATTTTATCAAAAGAAACCAGACAATTCTGAAGAGAAATGCAATCATGTAATAAATGTAATGGCAGTGACCAAGCAACATTATTTTGAGCAATAGCCGTACATTATAGGGCACTATTTTTGTCGAAAACTTAAAATAACTTTTTTCATAAACTGTGAGCAATTTGAAATCATGCAGTCCAAACAAAATTACTCTATGACACATAAAACAGGAATAAGAGAGATGTAAAGCACCCCCTTGACACTGACAATTAAGACACAATTCTACATACAGTTACTATATATATTTCTGATATCATGTGATTGAAAAAATGAAACAGATTTTTCAATAATTGAGATATTTCAATTCTGTAAACTGGTTTGTAAATTTTGATATTCCTCGCATATAACTATATATAGTTTACTTCCAAACTTTAACTATATTTTTTAAAGAATTTAAAATTTTGTTTTAAAATACTCTAATTTTGTTATCAGATTGATATTATAACTGTTTCAAAGCATTAATCAGGTCTCATAAGGACATGCAATAATCTAAATACAATAATAAAGACTTGTAGTAACCAATCACAGCGATTAACCACCCATGGACACACTAGCCAGCACTTGTTTATATGTACTGTTAGGCTGTTCAGCCATAGGCAGGGAAGGGGTGATGGAGGGAAGTGAAACATAGGCTGGATCAACTGAGCTGTGAAGAACTATACAACACAGTACCAACCTGAAGTGAAGAAGAGAACTCTATCGCTACTGGCAGTACATCACAAAGACCATGCGGAAGCGTTCCTGTCAGTTCAGAAGTCTGACTACAGAAGAGGACAGCTAGATCCAGCAAATTCAGGGGAGACAATCAGCTTCAGGATCATCTATGTTGAGAAGCGGAAACAAATTGGAAACACATTTGGAAACCTGAAAATAAGGCATTGAATTCAAAATTCAAAAACAAATATGTAACATAAAAATGTTACAAATGTTGTGTCTCTGGATACAAAAGCTAATACCCCCCAAAAAATTAGAAAATAGAAATAAATGTATTTTAAATTTTCAAATCTAACAAACAGTCCCTGAAACCTACATGACAATATCAATTATTTGAATTTAAAAAAAAAAGAAAAAGAAAAAATTTCAAATAATTTGAAGTTAAATTCATGCTCTTTTTGAAAAATAGCTTTACTAACTAATCACTTACACATCTGTCAATAAATGTGTCAAATTGTATGAGAATCGGTCAAAAAATGTGTAGTTGTCAAATGAAAACATAGATTTCAGAGCCTATCATATTAGGACTAAGACCACAATTATCTGCGCTATATGTTTCATTGTAACATTAAAATTCATAATAAATTCCCAAAATCTCATATACAACTTTTCATCTCACCTGGCCGAGACCAACATCTGAGAAGCAAAATGTAAAAGTTTCAACACAGCATGTTGGGCATTTTCTGGAAATAGCTGTCAACATGTATTACCAATGTGGATTATATACATCTGGGTCAGGGGTAGAGGTCAAATCAGGACTCTTCACACAGGATCCTGGAGTACAAAATACATGATCAATATTATTATTGTACTTCACAAAACCTAGATTGACATTTCTATTATGAATCCACATTAAATTAATCAACAAAAATAAGTTCAAAGAGGCATTTGATTTATTTTCCTTCAATACATTTTTCGAGGGGACTTCATTCTTGGGGCCTGGACCCGGAAGTACTTAATTGTGGTCTCAGTCCTATTATGATTCTTAACATGATGTATATATGTAACAAGAATTGCAAGCAACTATATGTACATGTGTCGCAAGCATGTTATACTCAGGGATATATTTTAAAGAGGCTTACCTGCAGACGGACCGGTAAACGGCACATCTCCGATCACTAAATAAACTTCAGTACACGTTTCTATGTGACAAAATTAGAGGCTTTCCGACTTTATTTCTTGAAAACAATTACAGAATATGTATTTAAAAGACGTTTAAAAACTCAACCTGAGAGGGAAATGTATGGAATATAACGGCAAATCTTCTTTGTGCGGCACTGTGCACGTGCTTGTTTCTTTGATTTGTCAATCAAATTAGACTTATTGCGGGTTGCGATTAAATAAATAATATTTAAAAATGAGGTTTTAATATCACTTTTCAGCGTTTTATAAGGAAAAGAAAATGAAAAACTCAACAATTCCAACAATCTGTCATGTGTAAAAGATCTTTTTCTATTAGCCAATTTTTCTGATCTCTCTGCGGGCAAGCCTCTTTAAGAGACTAAAAAATTCATTAATTTTATTCAAAGTCCAGAAACTTAACTTAACTACACATCCCTCGATACACCTACATGTATAACCAAAGTTTGGTTGCTCTAGTTTGTCAGAAACAGCGCAATATGCGAGATCTAACCGCAAAAACCTTAACACTTTTCAGTCTCTTTCTACTTGTCTTTTTAAGGAATATACATACACAGAAGTAAAGGTGATATGAGATTCTCACTAATCAATTGATTAAGTTGATCACCTTTTGATCAAGTTGGCCCAGAAATTTGAGATTTTAACCCCAAAATGCAGTAATCAATACAATATTTTCAGTGCCTGACTTCCCATGCAATTAAGCAATATCTATAATTGATGGTTTGTAGGGTCTAGCTTTGTCACAAACAGAACTAAACGTAAAACCTTAACATTGTTGACGGCGTCGGCATCGTCATCGTCGTCGTCGTCGTCGCCGCCGCCGCCGCCGCCGTTACCACAATCGTCGAAAAGCAGCGCCTATGTGCTACCATTCCGACATCAGTCGTAGGGAAAACAATGTTTCAACCGACCAAATGGCATCGTGACTATCCCCTAAATGCGAAACAGCACTGGTGATATTTGGAATCGAGGTCATTCCAAGATATCGGTTATAATGCACGGAACAGTTATACATGTACATACTAGTCGTCTCCCTTGTGTCCGTAATCACACGTCAACGATGAATAGAGTCCTTGCCTTCTTTACCTGTGTGGGTGCCATGGCGAGTATATATATATATAAATATATACAAAGTCTTGTATAATTCGTCTAACGTCATTTTATGATATCTTAATACTTTGGGATCTGATTATTTTGCCTTAAACGTTCAAATTAAGCGCTGGGTAGGTCTGGTGTACAAGACATCTAGCTGTCGGAATGTCCAAGTCTTGTTACTTGTACTCGAAAAAGTGAAATTTTAAATTCAGATTTTCGCTTTTTCGCGGTTTTGCCAGGGCAAAAAAGTAAAAATGGCACAAATCAGCAACCATTTATTCCTTATTCATAGCTTAGTTAAGGCGTCATGCGTTGGCAGGTAGCCGAGGCCACGGGAGCCCGTATTCCCCTCAGGAGAGTGTGTTACTCTGTGCGAACGAGGAGGTATAATCCTTTCCGCGATCCTATTTGACGAACTGAAATATAGCAAAGAGGACAATATAGTTACAGCAAAACAAGACCAAAACAAGTGCAATTCAATGAATGCGAAAGGTCACCGGGGGCAGCAATCACACTATGCACTCATTTTTTATGTATGTTTAAACATGTCATTTTGAAATTGTATGTCACATAATATCGCTCTTAGACTTCTAATGGATGTATTAACCAAATTAGAAGGGTGAGGTGCACACTTTTGGGCTTAAATCTTTCAAAAAAATTACCCCAAACTCTTTAAAGCGACTTTTTAGTGCCAAAAGTATTTCCACAAAAAGGTAAAATGCACAAAAATCACAATATCTTTATAAACATGATTTTGCCATAACATAACTCCTGGACCTCTAATGAATGTATAAAAAGATCAAATAAAAGGGTGTGTGGAGCATACTTTTGGACTTACCCCAAAAGCTTTAAAGTCCACAAAATGGTAAATTGCGAGAAAATCACATTTCCTAGTACTCTAATGAATGTATATACCAAATAAGAAGGGTGTGAAGTGTATACTTTTGGACTTACAAACTTTCCAAAAATTTAACCCAAAATCTTTTAAGTGGATTTTGGTGCCAAAAAATGAAGTCCATAAAATGGCAAAATGCGAAAAAATCACAATTTTTATCAGCATGATTGCGGTATAAAACTATTCCTAGACCTCTTATGAATGTATATAACCAAATTAGAAGGGTATGAGGTGCATACTTTTGGACTTACCTCCAAAATTTTAAAGCGAGTTTTGGTGCCCAACATTTTAAAGTGGGTTTTGGTGCCAAAAAAGTCCACAAAATGATAATAATGACAATTTTTTCTGCATGATTTTGCCATAACACCACTCCTAAACCTCTGATAAATATATAAACCAAATGTTGATTGACATTATGAACATATTTTAGTTTTAGAATAGTTAACCAGACCTGTGAGTTTAATTAATGCAGGGGCCGAGATACCTAGGCCGAGTGTTCGAGATGAAAAAAGTGAAGCATCAATATGTTGACGTAAAACAACAAAAGAGACGAAAGAAAAAAAAAACACACAAACAACAATACACTTACAGAGCTAGCACGGGAAACAGTGCATATGATGTCAAATTAATTTGAGGAAATTCAAACTCGATATGAACGAGAGTTACCAGGTAAGTTTGATTACACCAAATGTACATTCTACATGTGATTCCTGAAGATTCACAACACATGCTACTGCTGACTTTATCACGATTTCATATCGACCTGACAGGAGGTCAAATACGGTTAGACAATATTTCCATTCATGAATGGCTTTGTATATGAACTCTGTCTTCTTGGAACAAATTCAGGACACAGCGCTGTACTTTGTGACTCTGAACGCCTGTAAGGGGTTGTGGTGATCCGGACAATCAATATTAGCCTATTTGTAGCATTGACTTATTGTTGAACATAGATATATCTAATCGAGCATAATTCCTACTTGGCTGAAAAATTGGCTAATTTGGCTGAGTGGCTGAGAATTCGACTTAGAAACAATTAAACCCCTTAACAAACAACAAATTTATAAAAAAAATTAACGTTATTTTGAATTTGTGAAGCAGTTTGGTAGTAACATCTTTTTTCCTCTTATCTTTGGAATAGAGAATTCGATGACATCATTATCGGTTCATTTGATCTGTTTTTTGTTGGGTTTTCATGAATTGTGCATTTGTGCGACTGAATTTTCAATCAAAATCAGTCATACTTCGGTCGGCAAAACACTTAATAACTATTCCCTTGTTGGTAGTGAAATAATCAAAAATATGTGTTTTATTTGTAAATACTATTGCTCGGAACAACGAGAACTTTTCAGACAGATTAATTATGCAAAATGAGAAATTGATAAAAAAAAAATGCTCGTGAACGGCAGCGATGGACATATTTCTGCAGTGTAGATTGAAGTCCTTCCGATAGAAAACATAGGCAGCGTTTTTTACCTGCGTCAACAGCACGATAAATAGGCGAGATGGAATGAAGCAAGTGAAGATGGCCATAGTTGATTTCAAGTACAATAATTAAAAACAAGTTATGCCTACTCATATTAATAACCCTTGTTGGCCCGAATGGAAGCGCGACGAGGGGTCTTATCATCATACAATCGAATCTCGGTCACCTAGATGAAAGACAAGTGTGCAACTACTCTCTACCATCCGATCACCGATATGTTGATTTTGAGCAATTAGGTTATTGTTGTGAAAACAAAACATTCAGATGAATAAGACGAAAGGGGTTACTCGGTTTGGCCGAACATTTGCTGACCATATGGTACTCCCAAGTTATATGATAACAACACCGATAAGAGTTTAAAATCTAGGACATTCCCACGCTCTGGATACAAATACATCGAGCTGTTCAGCTCTTTGATTCACTTGTCATCAAACTTGTGTCCACTCTCAGATCCTTACGATGAACGGATTCCTTGCTGTGCTGGCCTGTATGGTCGCTATTGTGAGTAAACAAACTTGATCTTTTGATCTAATTATTTTTTCTCTATCTAGGTCTTAGTTCTTTTGTGTATCAAACAAGGTAACGGACGTATTTCTCGTTTATCTTATCAACATTGCACAGTCACTTTCTCCTGATACGAAGCTATAATTCTGTTCATGTTTTATCCCTATTTTATCAATTTTAAAATGGAATTATTGTTTCGTTATAATGTGGTATTCTTAGTATTTTTATAAGACCTGACACATTTGCTGATTCTGCAGTGATTTGTTGCCCTTTTGTATGCAAACGGCGTTTTTACGAATTTATAATTTTTCAGGAGTATAAACGGCGACGTTTTTTTTTATATTTCAGACATGTGCCATGACCACCACAAAGGCACCTCATCAACATCACAATCACAACACAACACATCACCATGGTCACCACGGGACTCATCCGCCACCTATCGGAGAGGGATTCGTCTTCAAGTACGACCATACCTCGGTAATGTCCTTCATGTAAACTAGTCTTATTGCTTGGGGAAATATTGATAGAATACTTCAAACACAGTGTTTTTCAAGTGTTGGCAGCTTTAAGTATCTAACACCGAGGGGTTAAGGATAATAGATTCGTTTCACCAACTCTACCCTTAGCGTGTGTGTTAGGGGGTTGATTCTTTAGCTGCCAAATACCAAATACGAGGCTTGCCGATTCAATTATTCTCAAAACTCGGATTATGTAATTTAAAAGCTGCCAAACACTTGACAATCCTCATGTTTGGCGAATTAAGAATTTCCCTCCTCGGGTTGAGATTCCACTGTCTCACCCGCAAAGGGAATGAAAGATTGTATAAATCTCACCATTTGAGACAAGCTACACATGCCTTTTGCAATTTCTCAACAATTGTATAACGTTGCAGCAACAATAAAATGACGTCACGTCATGTCAAAATTATCTTGCATTGTTGTTAGGAGATATTAGATACATAAGTGGGTAAACAGGGTAAGAGAAAACTAATCACCCATCTCCTTGGGAATGAGACAGGAGGATCTCAATCCACGGGGTAAGATTCTTAAGCTACCAAGCCTCGTGTTTGGCAACTTAAGAATCCTCCCCCTCAGTTGAGATCCCATGTCTCACTCCCAAGGGCATGAAAGATTCTATCGATGTATTTTTTATTTATAAACATAGAGAGTGAACCGATTTTGTTCATGTTTGCAATGAAGTCACCAGCAGGATGCTCTCTCGAAAATGGAATGATTGCCTGATGAAATTATTCAGAAATCGCGTTAATATGATGATTTCATATAAATATGTACAGCACGTTGATGACTATTAAAAGTTAAAAACAAATTGTGGATAATTTTTTTTCTTTCTTTCTTTCTTTCTTTCTTTCTTTCTTTCTTTCTTTCCTCTTTCTTTATGTCATATAATGTAGTATAGTGTGAACTAAAGATTTAAACAAATGTTACAAATGTATGATTTTCCTTTTTTTTCTTGTGTGTGTTACTTAAACCTGTAATTTAATGACGCTGTATTCCTTTTGAAATAAACTGATCATTTTCCATTTACACAGCACCGTATGGTAGTAGTCAGCCACCATCAATGCTGGATTTATAACCCGAGCGACGACGAAAAGAACAACATTGCAGATATTCACGTTCTTAGGAATCTTGAGGTAACTTTCGTTTCACTGTTTAATTTCAGGGGACTAATGCTATTATTAAGCGATTGTCCCAGTCAGACCTTGTTCACGGGTATTAAATACGGTTATTTAATGACCGCGGCGAACACAGCAAAATTAAATCTCCCGCGAATATTACCCAAATACACAGTATATCAAAGTTTTATCTTCAAAAAGTCAATCAGACACCAGGAAATCTTTTCGTATAGTTTGCATGTATATTTGTATTAAATATAGAATACTAGTTGTCCGCCATCAAACTGATTCTAACATTGATGCAATTTAAGCGGATTAACACACTTGAATTATTTATTGCTGCTGATAATTAAACGTATTATGTTTTCAGGCAAAACTTATCCAGTTGATTGACAGTAATCCCACGGGCACACCCTTGTCTCATGACGACCTTGCCGCCATGAGCCCATCTCTCGCGCACACGTGCAAAGTAAACTATCCAATCGCGACTCTAAATTAAATGTAGGCACATGAAAATAAAACATTTCCCTATAATTGACGAGATGTGTGATGTTTTATATGGAAGTATACCACAAGTACAGGGTTACGGTTTGTAGATTTTACATTGATATTGTAGAAACACATGTACCATATATATATATCCAATACACTAGTCAAAACACGTTCTCTCGAATTCTGATAACTCGACCCTGCTTAACCCGAAGAAAATTCCAGTTCATACAATTATTAATATACATAATGAATTCTCGCTTACCTCGAATACTCGAGTATCTCGAAATTTTTATGACACTCCCCCCTCCCACCACCTCCACCCCCCCCCCCCCCACCCCCCCACCCCCCCCCCCCCCCACCCCCCACCCCCACCCCCTCCTGACTTCGAGATAGCCTAGCTTGACTGTAATTCATACGTTATCCATATAATTCAGGACATTTTCCTTACCGCCTTTTACCACACATGACAATTATTCGAAATCACAATCACAGAGAGTTTGTGATCGTAACCCATGGAGTATCGCGGATGAAACCAAATTTGACGATCCTTCTAATTTATCGTAATGGTAATCGAGCATACTTGTGTTCATAGACCAAAAAAAGAAATGACGCGAATACTGACAATTAAACAGAGGTTTTGAAATAGCAGCTCAATGTCAATATCTTCAAGGTCAAAAACACCAGAGAAAACCGATATAACAACGAAGCTGTGAACTAGGGGTAAACTACGAATAAAGATATCTTTTTGGAGATGATTGGAGATATTTGAAGACATTTTGGATCATTTGAGCCCCATTGGAGATCCTTGGAGATCATTGATGATCCTTGCACGCCTTTGTATACCCTTGGAGACCGCTCAGAGACCCTTGAAGACCTCTGGAGATCGTTTGAGATCCTTGGAGATCATTGGGATCCTTGGACACCATTGGATACACTTGCAGACCCCTAGGAGACACATTGAAGACCCCGGAAACATTTAAAGACCCTTGAAGACCCCTTTGATATCCCTTGGAGACCCTTTGAAGCCATTTGGAGACACTTTGAGACCCTCGAGACCCCTTGCAGACCCATTTGTGACCATAGGAGGCTAATGAAAACAGCGGTAAGGAGAGGATTAAAACAACGAAAGCAAAATCAAGTTTTTGGGAAAGAGACAAAATGCCAATTCACGTGTTTTGTATCAACATCAAGTTAAAAATCTACCGATTAACTGCATATGTCCAAATCTGATACATAGAGATATAACGCAATCAATGGCGATTACAGTAATTAATATTGATTAAATTAAATGATTTTTTTAATGATTGAGATTGCCTGTCCCTCCTGTAGAAGAAACCACTAAACTATAGGCTAATACCATCAGTGTATATTGCGAAACTACTGGTTTTGAAATAGCAGCTCAATGTCAATATCTTCAAGGTCAAAAACACCAGAGAAAACCGATATAACAACGAAGCTGTGAACTAGGGGTAAACTACGAATAAAGATATCTTTTTGGAGATGATTGGAGATATTTGAAGACATTTTGGATCATTTGAGCCCCATTGGAGATCCTTGGAGATCATTGATGATCCTTGCACGCCTTTGTATACCCTTGGAGACCGCTCAGAGACCCTTGAAGACCTCTGGAGATCGTTTGAGATCCTTGGAGATCATTGGGATCCTTGGACACCATTGGATACACTTGCAGACCCCTAGGAGACACATTGAAGACCCCGGAAACATTTAAAGACCCTTGAAGACCCCTTTGATATCCCTTGGAGACCCTTTGAAGCCATTTGGAGACACTTTGAGACCCTCGAGACCCCTTGCAGACCCATTTGTGACCATAGGAGGCTAATGAAAACAGCGGTAAGGAGAGGATTAAAACAACGAAAGCAAAATCAAGTTTTTGGGAAAGAGACAAAATGCCAATTCACGTGTTTTGTATCAACATCAAGTTAAAAATCTACCGATTAACTGCATATGTCCAAATCTGATACATAGAGATATAACGCAATCAATGGCGATTACAGTAATTAATATTGATTAAATTAAATGATTTTTTTAATGATTGAGATTGCCTGTCCCTCCTGTAGAAGAAACCACTAAACTATAGGCTAATACCATCAGTGTATATTGCGAAACTACTGGTTGAAAACCTTGGCGACATGAAAAAATGTCTGCAATTCGACGAGTCCAACAAGTCCACAGGGCAAGTTTATTTCAAAGGCTTTAAAATGGAAACCAAATCGAATATGAAATTTTATCAAAAGAAACCAGACAACTCTGAAGAGAAATGCAATCATGTAATAAATGCAATAGCAGTGACCACGCAACATTGTTTTGAGCAATAGCCGTACATTATAGGACACTATTTTTGTCGAAAACTTAAAATAACTTTTTTCATAAACTGTGAGCAATTTGAAATCATCAAAAAATTAAAAAGGAATTAGAGAGATGTAAAGCACCCCCTTGACACTGACAATTAAGACACAATTCTACATAGTTACTATATATATTTTTGATATCATGTGATTGAAAAAATGAAACAGATTTTTCAATAATTGAGATATTTCAATTCTGTAAACTTGTTTGAAATTTAGATATTCCTCGCATATAACTATATATAGTTTGCTTCCAAATTTTAACTTTATTTTTTAAAGAGTTTAAAATTTTGTTTTAAAATACTCTAATTTTGTTATCAGATTGATATTATAACTGTTTCAAAGCATTATTCAGGTCTCATAAGGACATGCAATAATCTAAATACAATATAAAAAAGACTTGCAGTAACCAATCACAGTGAGTAACCACCCATGGACACACTAGCCAGCACTTGTTTATATGTACTGTTAGGCTGTCCAGCCATAGGCAGAGAAGGTGGCATGGAGGGAAGCGAAACATAGGCTGGATCAACTGAGCTGTGAAGAACTATACAACACAGTACCAACCTGAAGTGGAGAAGAGAACTCGATCGCTACTGGCAGTACATCACAAAGACCATGCGGAAGCGTTCCTGTCAGTTCAGAAGTCTGACTACAGAAGAGGACAGCTGGATCCAGCAAGTGCAGGGGAGACAATCAGCTTCAGGATCATCTATGTTGAGAAGCGAAAACAAATTGATTAAGAGTCATTTGAAAACCTTCAAATAAGGTATTGAAATCAAAATTAAAAAACAAATATGTAACAACAACAAAATAGTAACAAATGTTGTGTCTCTGGATACAAAAGCTAAAACCCTAAAAAAATGGAAAATAGAAATAAATTTTTAAATCTAACAAACAGTCCCTGAAACCTACATGACAATGTCAAATATTTGAATTGAAAAAAGAAAAATTAAAAATTTCAAAATAATTTGAAGTTAAATTCATGCTCTTTTTGAAAAATAGCTTTACTAACTAATCACTTACACATCTGTCAATAAGTGTGTCAAATTGTATGAGAATCAGTCAAAAAATGTGGATTTGTCAAATGAAAACATAGATTTCAGAGCCTATCATATTAGGACTAAGACCACAATTAGCTGCGCTATATGTTGCATTGTAACATTAAAATTTATGATAAATTCCCAAAATATCATATACAACTTTCCATCTCACCTGGCCGAGACCAACATCTGAGAAGCAAAATGTAAAAGTTTCAACACAGCATGTTGGGCATTTTCTGGAGATAGCTGTCAACATGTATTACCAATGTGGATAATATACATCCGGGTCAGGGGTAGAGGTCAAATCAGGACTCTTCACACAGGATCCTGGAGTACAAAATACATGATCAATATTATTATTTTACTTCACAACACCTAGATTGACATTTCTATTATGAATCCACATTAAATTAATCAACAAAAATAAGTTCAAAGAGGCATTTGATTTATTTTCCTTCAATACATTTTGTGAGGGGACTTCATTCTTGGGGCCTGGACCCGGAAGTACTTAATTGTGGTCTCAGTCCTATTATGATTCTCAACATGCTGTATATATGTAAACAAGAATTGCGAGCAACTATATGTACATGTGTCGCAAGCATGTTATACTCAGGGATATATTTTAAGAGACTAAACAATTCTTTAATTTTATTCAAAGTCCAGAAACTTAACTTAACTACACATCCCACGATACACCTATAACCAAAGTTTGGTTTCTCTAGTTTGTCAGAAACAGCGTAATATGCAAGATCTAAACGCAAAAACCTTAACACTTTTCAGTCTCTTCCTACTTGTCTATTTTAAGGAATATACATACACAGAAGTAAAGGCGATAGGAGATTCTCACTAATCAATTGATTAAGTTGATCACCTTTTGATCAAGTTGGCCCAGAAATTTGAGATTTTAACCCCAAAATGCAGTAATCAATACAATATTTTCAGTGCCTGACTTCCCATGCAATTAAGCAATATCTATGATTGATGGTTTGTAGGGTCTAGCTTTGTCACAAACAGAACTAAACGTAAAACCTTAACATTGTTGACGGCGTCTGCATCGTCGTCGTCGCCGCCGCCGCCGCCGCCGCCGCCGTTACCACAATCGTCGAAAAAGCAGCGCCTATGTGCTACCATTCCGACATCAGTCGTAGGGAAAACAATGTTTTAACCGACCAAATGGCATCGTGACTATCCCCTAAATGCGAAACAGCACTGGTGATATTTGGAATCGAGGTCATTCCAAGATATCGGTTATAATGCACGGAACAGTTATACATGTACATACTAGTCGTCTCTCTTGTTTCCGTGATCACACGTCAACGACGAATAGAGTCCTTGCCTTCTTTACCTGTGTGGGTGCCATGACGAGTATATTTATATATATATATATACAAAGTTTTGTATAATTCGTCTAACGTCATTTTATGATATCTTAATACTTTGCGATCTAATTATTTTGCCTTATACGTTCAAATTAAGCGCTGGGTACGTCTGGTGTACAAGGCATCTAGCTGTCGGAATGTCCAAGTCTTGTTACTTTTACACGAAAAAGTGAAATTTGAATAAATTTAGATTTTCGCTTTTCGCGGTTTTGCCAGGGCGAAAAGCGAAAATGTGAAAATGACACTAATCGACAACCATAATCCCTTATTTATAGCTTAGTTAAGGCGACATGAGTTGGCTGGTAGCCGAGGCCGCTGGAGCCTGTATTCCCCTCAGGAGAGTGTGGTACTCTGCGAACGAGGAGGTATAATCCTTTCCGCGATCTAACCCTAGATTCACTCCTATTTGACGAACTGAAATATAGCAAAGAGGGCAATATAGTTACTGCAAAACAAGAACAAAACAAGTGCAAATCAATGAATGCGAAAGGTCACCGGTGGCAGCAATCACACTATGCACTCATTTTTTATGTATGTTTAAGCATGTCATTTTGAAATTGTATGTCACATAATATCGATCTTAGACTTCTAATGGATGTATAAACCAAATTAGAAGGGTGAGGTGCACACTTTTGGGCTTACATCTTTCAAAAAAATTACCCCAAACTCTTTAAAGCGACTTTTGGTGGCAAAAGTATTTCCACTAAAAGGTAAAATGCACAAAAATCACAATATCTTTATAAACATGATTTTGCCATAACATCACTCCTGGACCGCTAATGAATGTATGAAAAGATCAAATAAGAGGGTGTGAGGTGCATACTTTTGGACTTACCCCCAAAACTTTAAAGTCCACAAAATGGTAAAATGCGAGAAAATCACATTTTCTAGTACTCTAATGAATGTATATAGTATATACCATATAAGAAGGGTGTGAAGCGTATACTTTTGGACTTACAAGCTTTCCAAAAATTTACCCAAAAACCTTTTAAGTGGATCTTGTTGCCAAAAAATTATGTCCACAAAATGGCAAAATGCGAAAAAATCTCAACTTTTATCTGCATGATTGCGGTATAAAACTATCCCTACACCACTTATGAATGTATATAACCAAATTAGAATGGTATGAGGTGCATACTTTGGACTTCCATTATTTTAAAGCGAGTTTTGGTGCCCAAAATTTTAAAGCGAGTTTTTGTGCCAAAAAAGTCCACAAATTCAGAAAAATGACAATTTTTCTGCATGATTTTGCCATAACACTCCTAGACCTCTGATAAATATATAAACCATGTGTTGATTGACATTATGAACAAAGTTTAGTTTTAGAATAGTTAACCAGACCTGTGAGTTTAATTAATGCAGGGGCCGAGATACATGTACCTAGGTCGAGTGTTCGAGATGAAAAAAAGTGAAGCATCAATATGTTGACGTAAAACAACAAAAAAGACGAATAAAAACCACACACCAACAACAATACACTTACGAAACTAGCACTGGAATTTGAGGAAATTCGAACTCGATATGAACGAGAGTTACCTGGTAAGTTTGATTACACCAAATGTACATTCTACATGTGATTCCTGAAGATTCACAACACATGCTACTGCTGACTTTATCACGATTTCACATCGACCTGATAGGAGGTCAAATACGGTTATACAATATTTCCATTCATGAATGGCTTTGTACATGAACTTTTTCTTCTTGGAACAAATTCAGGACACAGCGCTGTACTTTGTGACTCTGAACGCCTGTAAGGGGTGGTGGTGATACGGACAATCGATATTAGCCTCTTTGTAGCATTGACTTATTGTTAAACATAGATATATCTAATCGAGCATAATTCCTACTTGGCTGAAAAATTGGCTAATTTGGCTGAGTGGCTGAGAATTCGACTTAGAAAAAATTAAACCCCTTAACAAACAACAAATTTATCAAAAAATAACGTTATATTGAATTTATGAAGCAGTTTGGTAGTAACATCTTTTTTCCTTTTATCTATGGAATAGAGAATTCGATGACATCACTATCGGTTCATTTGATCTGTTTTTGTTGGTTTTTCATGAATAATGCATTTGTTCGACTGAATTTTGAATCAAAATCAGTCATACTTCGGTCGGTAAAACATTTATTAATTATTCCTTTGTTGGCAGTGAAATTGTCAAAAGATGTGTATTATTTGTAAATACTATTGCTCGGAACAACGAGAACTTTTCAGACAGATTAATTATGCAAAATGAGAAATTGATAAAAAAAAAAAATGCTCGTGAACGGCAGCGATGGACATATTTCTGCAGTGTAGATTGAAGTCCTTCCGATAGAAAACATAGGCAGCGTTTTTTACCTGCGTCAACAGCACGATAAATAGGCGAGATGGAATGAAGCAAGTGAAGATGGCCATAGTTGATTTCGAGTACAATAAATAAAAAACAAGTTATGCCTACTCATATTAATAACCCTTGTTGGCCCAGATGGAAGCGCGACGAGGGGTCTTACCATCATACAATCGAATCTCGGCCACCTAGATGAAAGACAAGTGTGCAACTACTCTGCCATCCGATCACCGATATGTTGATTTTAAGCAAATAGGTTATTGTTGTGAAAACAAAACATTCAGATGAATAAGACGAAAGGGGTCACTCGGTTTGGCCGACCATTTGCTGACCATATGGTACTCCCAAGTTATATGATAACAACACCGATAAGAGGTAAAATCTAGGACATTCCAACGCTCCGGATACAAATACATCGAGCTGTTCAGCTTTTTGATTCACTTGTCATCAAACTTGTGTCTACTCTCAGATCTTTACGATGAACGGATTCCTTGCTGTGCTGGCCTGTATGGTCGCTATTGTGAGTTCAGCCTGACTTGATCTCTTGATCTTTTTAACTTTTTCTCTATCTACGTCTTAGTTCTCTTGTGTATCAAGCAAAGTAATGGACGCATTTCTCGTTTATCTTATCAACATTTCATAGTCACTTCCTCCTGATGCAAATCTAATTTTTGTTCATTTTTGTCCCCATTTTATCCATTTTAAAATAAAATTATTGTTCGTTATAATGTGATATTCTTTGTATTTTTAAAGGGCCTGACACATATGCTGATTCTGCAGTGATTTGTTGCCCTTTTGTATGCAAACGGCGTTTTTACTAGTTTATAATTTTTCAGGAATATAAACGGTGACGTTTTTTTTTTTATATTTTAGACATGTGCCATGACCACCACAAAGGCACCTCATCAGCATCACAATCACAACACAACACATCACCATGGTCACCACGGGACTCATCCGCCACCTATCGGAGAGGGATTCGTCTTCAAGTACGACCATATCTCGGTAATGTCCCTAATGTAAACTAGTCTTATGAACATATGATTATCACGCGATTGCTAGGAAAAATATTGATAGAATACTTGCCAAACACCAGCAGGATGCTCTCTCGAAAATATTCTGATTGCCTGATGAAATTATTCAGAAATCGCGTTAAAATGATGATTTCATATGGATATGTACAGCACTTTGATGATTTTTAAACGCTAAAAACAAATTACGAATAAGTTTTTTTTTGATGTCATATAGTGTATTATAGTGTGAACTAAAGAGTACAAATGTATGATTTCCATTTTTTTAGTTTAGTTTTCTTTTGTTTTTGTTTTTGTTTTTTTTTATTCATGATTTAGTATAAACTGTGTCTGTAACTTAAACCTGTTATTTTATGACGCTACTGCTGATGTTCCATCTACACAGCACCGCATGGCCGTAATCAGCAACCATCAATGCTGGATTTATAACCCGAGCGACGACGAAAAGAACAACATTGCAGATATTCACGTTCTTAGGAATCTCGAGGTAAGTTTCATTTCACTGTTTAATTTCAGTGGGTTAATGTTTTTATTTAGCGGTTGTCTCAGTTTGACCTTGTTCACGGGTATTAAATTTCGCGGTTAATTAATGACCGCGGCGAACACAGCAAAATTAAATCTCCCGCGAATATTAACCAAATACACAGTATATCCAAGTTTTATCTTCAAATAGTCAATCAGACACCAGGAAACCTTTTCGTATAGTTTGCGGATACATGTATATTTGCATTACATATAGAATATTAGATGTCCGCCATCAAACTGATTCTAACATTAATGCAATCTAAGCGGATTAACACACTTGAATTATTTATTGCTGCTGATAATTAAATGTATTATGTTTTCAGGTAAAACTCATCCAGTTGATTGACAGTAATCCCACGAGCACACCCTTGTCTCATGACGACCTTGCTGTCATGAGCCCATCTCTCGCGCACACGTGCAAAGTAAACTTTCCAATCGCGACTCTAAATTAAATGTAGGCACGTGAAAATAAAACATTTCCCTATAATTGACAAGATGTGTGATGTTTTATATGGAAGTATACCACAGCTACAGGATTACAATGATATTACAGAAATACATGTACCAGATATATATCAAATAAACTAGTCAAACCACGTTCTCTCGAATTCTGATAACTCGACCCTGCTTAACCCGAAGAAAATTCCAGTTCATACAATTATTAATATACATAATGAATTCTCGCTTACCTTGAATACTCAAGTATCTCGAAGTTTTTATGACCCTCCCCCCCCCCCCCCCCCCCCCCGACTTCGAGATAGCGTAGCTTGACTTTAATTCATACGTAATTCATTTAATTCAGGATATTTTCCTTACCGCCTTTTACCACACACGGCAATTGTTCGAAATCACGATCACAGAGAGTTTGTGATTGTAACCCATGGAGTATCGTGGATGAAACCAAATCTGACGATCCTTCTAATTTATCGTAAGGGTAATCGAGCATATTTGTGTTCATAGAACGAAAAAGAAATGACGCGAATACTGACAATTGAACAGAAGTTTTGAAATAGCAGCTCATGTCAATATCTTCAAGGTCAAAAACACCAGAGAAAACCGATATAACAACAAAGCTGTAAACTAGGGGTAAACCACGATTAAAAATATCTTTTTGGAGATCATTGGAGCTATTTGAAGACATTTTAGATCCTTTGAGCCCCATTGGACATCATTGGAGATCATTGATGATCCTCACACGCCTTTGTATACCCTTGGAGACCCCTTGGAGACCGCTCAGAGACTCTTGAAGACATATGGAGATCGTTTGAGATCCTTGGAGATCCTTGGGATCCTTGGACACCATTGGATACCCTTGTAGACCCCCTGGAGACACATTGAAGACCCCGAAGACATTAAAAGACCCTTTGAGACCCTTGAAGACCCCTTGGATATCCCTTGGAGACCATTTGAAGACATTTGGAGACACTTTGAGACCCCTTGCAGACCCATTGGTGACCATTGGAGGCTAATGAAAACAGCAGTAAGGAGAGGATTATAACAACGAAAGCAAAATCAAGTTTTCGGGAAAGAGTCAAAATGCCAATTCAAGTGTTTTGTATCAACATCTAGTTAAAGATCTACCGATTAACTGTATAGGTCCAAATCTGATACATAGAGATATAACGCAATCAATGACGATTACAGTAATTAATATTGATTAAAATAATGATTTTTTTTTAATGATTGAGATTGCCTGTCCTTCCTGTAGAAGAAACCACTAAACTATAGGCTAATACCATCAGTGTATTTTGCAAAACTACTGGTTGAAAACCTTGGCTACATGAAAACATGTCTGCAATTCGACGAGTCCAACAAGTCCACAGGGCAAGTTTATTTCAAAGGCTTTGAAATGGAAACCAAATCGAATATGAAGATTTTACCAACAGAAATCAGACAACTCTGAAGAGAAATGTGATCATGTAATAAATGTAATGGCAGTGACCACGCAACATTGTTTTGAGCAAATGCCGTACATTATAGGGCACTATTTTTGTCGAAAACTTAAAATAAATTTTTTCATAAACTGTGAGCAATTTGAAATCATGCAGTCCAAACAAAATTACTCTAGGACACATAAAACAGGAATAAGAGAGATGTAAAACACACCCTTGACACTGACAATTAAGACACAATTCTACATACAGTTACTATATATATTTCTGATATCATGTGATTGAAAAAATGAAACAGATTTTTCAATAATTGAGATATTTCAATTCTGTAAACTGGTTTGTAAATTTTGATATTCCTCGCATATAACTATATATAGTTTACTTCCAAACTTTAACTATACTTTTTAAAGAATTAAAAATTTTGTTTTAAAATACTCTAATTTTGTTATCAGATTGATATTACAACTGTTTCAAAGCATTAATCAGGTCTCATAAGGACATGCAATAATCTAAATACAATAATAAAGACTTGCAGTAACCAATCACAGTGAGTAACCACCCATGGACACACTAGCAAGCACTTGTTTATATGTACTGTTAGGCTGTTCAGCCATAGGCAGGGAAGGGGGGATGGAGGGAAGTGAAACATAAGCTGGATCAACTGAGCTCAGAAGAATTATACCAAAGACAACACAGTACCAACCTGAAGTGAAGAAGAGAACTTTCGCTACTGGCAGTACATCTCAAAGACCATGCGGAAGCGTCCCAGTCCGCTCGGAAATCCGACTACAAAATTCAAAAGCAATATGAAATAACAACAAAAAAAGTTACAAATGTTGTGTCTCTTGATACAAAAGCTAATACCATATAACAAAAATTAAAAAATGGAAATAAATATATTTTAAATTTTCAAATCTAACAAACAGTCCTTAATCCTACATGACTATGTCAAATATTTGAATAAAAAAAAATCATTTTGAAATTTAATTTGAAGTTAACGTCATGCTCATTTTGAAAAGTAGCTTTACTAACTAATCGCTTACACATCTGTCAATAAGCGTGTCAAATTTAAGAGCCTATCACACAATTAGCTTGATATATATACATCCGGGTCAGAGGTAGAGGTCAAATCAGGACTCTTCACACAGGATCCTGGAGCACAAGATACATGATCAATATTATTATTTTACATCACAAAACCTAGACTAAAATCTCTACTAGGAACCCACATTAAATCCATCAACACAAATCAAGTTCCAAGAGGCATTTGATTTATTTTCAAATACATACATTTTTGAGGGGACTTCATTCGTGGGTTCCTGAACCCGGAAGTACTTGTGGTCTCAGTCCTATTATGATTCTGAACATGGTGTATATATATAAACAGGAATTGCGCGTAACTATATGTATATGTGTCGCCTGTAACACTTTGTCAATATCGCAAGCATTTTTTACTCAGGGGTATTTTAAAGAGACTAAATAATTCATTAATTTATTCGAAGACCAGAAACTTAACGTTTTTATCCACAAAAATACGACAATCGTAGAAATACATGAAAGAATAAAATAGGTTCAGCTACACATCCCAAGGTTCACCTACAACCCAAGGTTGGTTGCTCTAGCTTTTAAAGTTTGCTAGAAACAGCGTAATATGCTAGATCTAAACGCAAAACCTTAACACTTTTCAGTCTCTTCCTACTTGTCTTTTTTACATATATACATACACAGAAGTAAATGTGATATGAGATTCTCACTAATCAATTGATTAAGTTGATCACCTTTTGATCAAGTTGACCCAGAAATTTGAGATTTTAACCCCAAAATGCAGTAATCAATACAATATTTTCAGTGCCTGACTTCCCATGCAATATCTATGATTGATGGTTTGTAGGGTCTAGCTTTGTCACAAACAGAACTAAACGTAAAACCTTAACATTGTTGACGGCGTCGGCATCGTCGTCGTCGTCGGCGGCGCCGCCGCCGTTACCACAATCGTCGAAAAAGCAGCGCCTATGTGCTACCATTCCGACATCAGTCGTAGGGAAAACAATGTTTCAACCGACCAAATGGCATCGTGACTATCCCCTAAATGTGAAACAGCACTGGTGATATTTGGAATCGAGGTCATTCCAAGATATCGGTTATAATGCACGAAAGTTATACATGTACATACTAGTCGTCTCCCTTGTGTCCGTAATCACAGGTCAACGATGGATAGAGTCCTTGCCTTCTTTACCTGTGTGGGTGCCATGGCGAGTATATATATATATATATATATATATATAATATATACAAAGTTTTGTATAATTCTTCTTACGTCATTTTATGATATCTTAATACTTTGCGATCTTATTATTTTGCCTTATACGTTCAAATTAAGCGCTGGGTACGTCTGGTGTACAAGACATCTAGCTGTCGGAATGTCCAAGTCTTGTTACTTGTACGCGAAAAAGTGAAATTTTAACTTCAGATTTTCGCTTTTTCGCAGTTTTGCCAGGGCAAAAAAGTAAAAATCGCACAAATCAGCAACCATAATCCCTTATGCATAGCTTAGTTAAGGCGTCATGCGTTGGCAGGTAGCCGTGGCCACGGGAGCCTGTATTCCCCCTCAGGAGTGTGTTACTCTGTGCGAACGAGGAGGTATAATCCTTTCCGCGATCCTATTTGACGAACTGAAATATAGCAAAGAGGACAATATAGTTACTGCAAAACAAGGCCAAAACAAGTGCAATTCAATGAATGCGAAAGGTCACCGGGGGCAGTAATCACACTTTGCACTCATTTTTTATGTATGTTTACGCATGTCATTTTGAAATTGTATGTCACATAATATCGCTCTTAGACTTCTAATGGATGTATAAACCAAATAAGAAGGGTGAGGTGCACACTTTTGGGCTTACATCTTTCAAAAAAATTACCCCAAACTCTTTAAAGCGACTTTTTAGTGCCAAAAGTATTTCCACAAAAAGGTAAAATGCACAAAAATCACAATATCTTTATAAACATGATTTTGCCATAACATCACTCCTGGACCTCTAATGAATGTATAAAAAGATCAAATAAGAGGGTGTGAGGAACATACGTTTGGACTTACCCCCAAAGCTTTAAAGTCCACAAAATGGTAAAATGCGAGAAAATCACATTTCCTAGTACTCCAATGAATGTATATAGTATATACCAAATAAGAAGGGTGTGAAGTGTATACTTTTGGACTTACAAACTTTCCAAAAATTTAACCCAAAATCTTTTAAGTGGATTTTGGTGCCAAAAAAATGAAGTCCATAAAATGGCAAAATGCGAAAAAATCAGAGTTTTATCTGCATGATTGCGGTATAAAACTATTCCTAGACCTCTTATGAATGTATATAACCAAATTAGAAGGGTATGAGGTGCATACTTTGGACTTACCTCCAAAATTTTAAAGCGAGTTTTGGTGCCCAACATTTTAAAGTGAGTTTTGGTGCCAAAAAAGTCCACAAAATGATAATAATGACAATATTTTCTGCATGATTTTGCCATAACACCACTCCTAGACCTCTGATAAATATATAAACCAAATGTTGATTGACATTATGAACAAATTTTAGTTTTAGAATAGTTAACCAGACCTGTGAGTTTGATTAATGCAGGGGCCGATGTACCTAGGCCGAGTGTTCGAGATGAAAAAAATGAAGCATCAATATGTTGACGTAAAACAACAAAAGAGACGAAAGAAAAAAAACACACAAACAACAATACACTTATGGAGCTAGCACGGGAAACAGTGCATATGATGTAAAATAAATTTGAGGAAATTCAAACTCGATATGAACGAGAGTTTCCTGGTAAGTTTGATTACACCAAATGTACATTCTACCAGTGATTCCTGAAGATTCACAACACATGCTACTGCTGACTTTATCACGATTTCACATCGACCTGACAGGAGGTCAAATACGGTTAGGCAATATTTCCATTCATGAATGGCTTTGTACATGTACTCTTTTTTCTTGGAACAAATTCAGGACACAGCGCTGTACTTTGTGACTCTGAACGCCTGTAAGGGGGTGTGGTGATCCGGACAATCAATATTAGCCTATTTGTAGCATTGACTTATTGTTGAAAATAGATATATCCAATCGAGCATAATTCCTACTTGGCTGAAAAATTGGCTAATTTGGCTGAGTGGCTGAGAATTCGACTTAGAAAAAATTAAACCCCTTAACAAACAAGACGTTTATAAAAAAATTAACGTTATATTGAATTTGTGAAGCAGTTTGGTTGTAACATTTTTTTTCCTCTTATCTTTGGAATAGAGAATTCGATGACATCATTATCGGTTCATTTGATCTGTTTCTGGTTTTCATGAATATTGCATTTATTTGTTCGACTGAATTTTCAACCAAATTTAGCCATATATTCGGTAGGCAAAACACTTTATCATTATTTCCTTTTGACAGTGTAATTATGAACAAGTTGTTTGTTAATTATTTGTAAATAATATATTTCGAAACAACGAGAACTTTTCAGACAGATTAATTATGCAGTATGAGAGATTGATTAAAATCGCTCATTGTAGAAGAACATGGCGATCACTATGAAGTCTGTTTGATTTTAGGAGTTGCTATGAATAAGTGGTTACTATGGATACGGTTGCCTAGGTGAACGGCAGCGATGGAAATATATCTGCAGTGTAGATTGAAGTCCTCCCGATAAAACACATCGACAGCGTTTTTTTTTACCTGCGTCAACAGCACGATAGATATGCGAGATGGAATGAAGCAAGTTAAGATGGCCATAGTTGATTACATGTATGGAAAGTAAATTTATTATTTATTTATTTTATTTACAGCAATTACAAAACAAGTTATACCAACTCGTTTTAATCGCTCTTTTTTTTATTTGTTTTATTTTTTAAGACATTTTTAATACATAAATATATAAGAACCACACACACACACAAACACACATCAATTCCAATTGGTATGGCTTGCCTGTCATCATAATCATAATTGTATCATGCTAATCATCATCATAATCATCATATTCATCACCATCATAACCTCATCATCATCATAGTAATCATCATCGTCATAGTAATCAACATCAAAATATCATCATCATCATCATCAAATCATCATCATCATCATCATCATCATCATATTCATCACCATCATAACCTCATCATCATCATAGTAATCATCATCATCATAGTAATCAACATCAAAATATCATCATCATCATCATCATCAGCTTCATCATATTCATCATCATCATAATCTCATCATCATCATAGTAATCATCATCATAATCTCATCATCATCATAGTAATCATCCAAATCTCATCATCATCATCATCGTCATAATATCATCATCTCCACATCATCATCATCATCATCATCATCATAATCATCAATTCATCATTGTAATCTTATCATCATGCTAATCATCATATCATCATAACCATAATCTCATCATCATCATAATCATCATCATTGTAATCTTATCATCATCATCACCATCAATTAAACAAGGAGATAAATACATAAAAAAAACATACATACTCCTATACTTGTATATATATTCTGATAAACATACATTCACCCACACACACACACATACATATTCAGTTTCCTGGTAGCCTGATAAATCCTGTCGAGGGCTCAGCTTCTGTGTTGGTCATATCAACTCTTGCCACGTCAACTGAGCCATCGGCACGATTAACCAGGCTCCACACTGATTACACCAACTAAATCTAGCATATACACACAAAACATACATACGCATTCATAATAATATCATACCCACATGTACCTGAGAGAGAGAGAGAGAGAGAGAGAGAGAGAGAGAGAGAGAGAGAGAGAGAGTAGACAAGATATCACAAAGGCATTTTGATAATTAACATTGATTCCAATTGTTATTTATTCAAGTGGTACCATAAACATATAAACTCCAGCATCCAGCAGCTCAAGTAGGGAGAAGTAGTTTACATACAAGCATACAAGGTACGCATGTATATTTACATAAATAATAATAGATGTATTATCATATATTGGCACACTAAATCAAAATTGTAAAGAAAATTAACTATCAGATAGTTCAATAAGTTTTCCCAATTTTTTCCATTCATTTTCACATTTAAGCTGTGCACCTTCACCTTTACTATTGGCTATATACTTTTGAAATATGTAATGTTCTTTAATTGAATTGATTTAGGCATGGGGACTTAAGACTTTATGCAAGCATCTTGTTTTGTATATAAAAAACTTAATTATGATCAAAATTTCATTGTCTTTTCTATTTAAAGGAGAATATCTATTATTTAAAAACACACCAAAAAGAAAACTTTGTTTATTGTATTTAAATGGGATATACAGCGCATCCAAAAGTGTCTCTATACTTTCCAAAAATCTCTGAGTTTCTCTACATTCCCATAAAATATGAACGATAGTTTCTCTTTCACGATTACATAGATTACATATTGGATTATTTCCTAATCCCACTTTGAATAAAAACGAATTTGTCGTTAAAATATTTTGAACTATCCTATACTGGAACCAAAGTAATTAATTTTGTGCTTTTCGTAACCTTGAAAGGTTTATTATATATATTGACCCAATTCAATTCAATATCTTCAAACGATTCTTCCCATTTTCTTCTACCAGTTGATATAAGAGCATTTTTTACCATAATATTATAAAGATCCTTTGTCCCTTTGACACTTTTCATGAACAATAATATATTATTGGGAATAACTGGATATACTATTTTCGTGTGTTTCTCAACATTCAGCCTCGTTAAAAGTTCTTTGACAGCTGAGATTACACCCTGAAATTGAAGAAAGTTTGTATTGAGCTGATATATCTCTTTAAATTCTTGAAATGTATAGAAGGAACTTGTACCAGGATCTTTTACCAAATCATTAATTATTGTTACACCTCTGTTATGCCAGGACTTGTAAAAGACTGTCTTCCCTCCAATAGTTATACTTTTATTATACCAAAGAGGTATTGTCAATGTACCTGTCAGCCTTTTTATTTTTTCTTTCACTCCCTCAGCATCAATAAATTGTTTCCATGCTTTTAATCGCTCTTGTTGGCCCGGATGAAAGCGCGACGAGGGGTCTTACTGTGGGAGGAAGCACAACAGGAGTACCCAAGGGGTCGCGCAAATGACCACCACCATACCTTTTCACGACAAAACATTCAGATGAATAAGACGAAAGGGGTTACTTGGTTTGGCCGACCATTTGCTGACCATATGGTACTCCCAAGTTATATGATAACAACACCGATAAGAGGTTAAATCTAGGACATTCCCACGCTCTGGATACAAATACATCGAGCTGTTCAGCTCTTTGATTCACTTGTCATCAAACTTATGTCCACTCTCAGATCCTTACGATGAACGGATTCCTTGCTGTGCTGGCCTGTATGGTCGCTATTGTGAGTTCAGTCTTGATCTCTTGATCTAATTAACTTTTTCTCTATCTACGTCTTAGTTCTGTTGTGTATCAAACAAGGTAATGGACGTATTTCTCGGTTATCTTATCAACATTGCACAGTCACTTTCTCCTGATACAAATCTATATTTCTGTTCATGTTTTATCCCCATTTTATCAATTTTAAAATGGAATTATGGTTTCGTTCTCATGTTGCATTCTTTGTGTTTTTAAAGGTGCCCGGCACATTTTCTGATTCTGCAGTGATTCGTTGCAATTATTTTTCATGTAAACGTTGTTTTGACTGATTTAAAAAAAAAATCAGGAGTATATACCGCGAACCTTTTGTATGTTAATTGTTTTCAATAGTTACAACGGATTTTGTTTAAGTTGTCGCTTAAATTCTGTTGACATATTTTTTAAATTTTAATTTAATTTTTATTTTTAAAGCTAATGAGTTAGAAACAAAATAAAGCTCATTGTACAATAGTGTATAAGAATGCACCTAGGAATGACAATTAACTTCATGAAGTTATCATAATTTTTGAGTCCTGTTAACTTTATATTTCAGACATGTGCCATGACCACCACAAAGGCACCTCATCACCAGCACAATCACAACACAACACATCACCATGGTCACCACGCGACTCATCCGCCACATATCGGAGAGGGATTCGTCTTCAAGTACGACCAAACCTCGGTAATGTTCCTTATGTAAACAAGTCCTAATTAGTTCAATCATTTGTCAGAACTTTTTTATACGCTATATGATGTGTTAACATGTGTTATTACAACTTTCTCTTACCACGGACCCCGAGATATCCACAATTTTACCGGTGTGAGGTTTTCTTTTTTCACATATTTCACAGGGTTATCCCGCGGTTGCTAGGGGAAAATTGACAGAATCCTTCAACCTCTTGCTAAACACGAGGTTTGTGGAGTGTTTGGCAGCTTCAGTATCTTATTCCGAGGGTTGAGAAAAATATAATCTTTCAACCTCTTGGGGATGTGGCAGGGCAAATCTCAACCCGAGGAAGGGTAACTTTTATGTTGCCAAACAAGGGCTTCGCTTGCCGATTCCATTATTCTCAACTTTCGGGTTCAGATACTTAAGACTGCCAAACACTTGACAAACCTCGTGTTTGTCAACTAAAAAATCCCTCCTCGGGTTGAAGGATTCCTTCATTCACTTACCCTGGACAGGGATATCCGCCGTTTTACAAGGGTAAGATTTTATCATCTTACCCTACAGGAAAAGACAAACTACACGTGCTCTTTTCACGTTCTCAACAATTGTATTTCGTTACGTCAACAATACCATGACGTCACGTTGACAATTTAATAACGTCACATCAACATTTCCTTGCATTGATGTAACTTCAATATTAGATACATAGGAGGGTAGACAGTGTAAGAGAAAAATAATCATCCCCATGGAAGTGAGACAGGGGAATCTCAACTCTTGGTGAGATACTTAGACTGCCAAAAACTTTACAAACCTCGTGTTGTCAACTTAAGAATTTCCCTCCTCTGATTGAGATCCCCTTGTCTCACCACCGAGTGGGTGAAAGATTCTATTAATCTCACCCTAGGGTTAAGATTAGCTTAACGTGCCCATTGCACGTTCTCAACAATTGCATGACGTCGCCGCAACAATACAATGACGTCACGTCATGTCAACATTGTCTTACATTGATGATGCAATTACAATATTAGATTCAGACGAAGGTTACCAGGGTAAGAGAAAAATAATCATGGGAATAAGACGGGGGTGGGGTCTCAACCCACGGAGTAAAATTCTTAAGTTGTAAAGCCTTGTGTTTGGCAACTTAAGAATCTTCCCCTTCGGGTTGAGATTCCCCTGTATCAGCCCAAGGGGTTGAAAGATTCTTTTAATAATACAGTGTATATAAGATATCTTATATAATTTGGTAAAATACTGAATCAACATTGCTCAGCGAATTAATGACAACTTGGCTTGCCATATACACGTCTGCTTATCATGATTATTAAGCCAACTAAGCTTAAGAGAGATAGATTGAAAAATGGAGATATAAATATTGTTCATGTTTGCATGGAAGTTACCAGCAGGCTGTTCTCTCGGAAATGGTCTGTTTACCAGATGAAATCTTTCAGAAATCGCGTTAAAACTATGATTACAAATGGATATATACACCACTTCCACGACCATTAAAAGCTAAAAACAAACTACAGATATGTTTGTGGATTCAAAAATAGTAAATGTAAGAATGGCACGAATTCCCAACTCACGTTTCATATATATTTCTATTTATATATATTTATTATAGTGTGAACTAAAGAGTAATATCATGTTTTTAATTTTTTTTTTCATATTCATGATTTAGTATAAATTGTGTTTGTTACTCTATATATCCCTGGTACAATCCTTTTGAAAATAACTATTGATGTTCCATTTACACAGCACCGTATGGCCGTAGTCAGCAACCATCAATGCTGGATTTATAACCCGAGCGACGATGAAAAGAACAACATTGCAGACATTCACGTTCTTAGGAATCTCGAGGTAAGTTTCATTTCACTGTTTATCGCGGTTGTTCTAATCAGACCTTGTTCGCGGGTATGACATATCGCACAGCCACCTCTTGTTAACATTGTGCAGTAAACTTTTCAATTTCTGTGATATAAATATTTGCTGAGTATTATTTTCTCGGTATATTTAATGACCGCTAACATAGCGAAATTCAATCTACCGCGAATATTTCCTAATACACAGTATATAAATCGGTTGACACCAGGAAACCTTTTCGTATAGTTTGCATTATTAGATATATAATACTAGTGTTCCGCATACAAACTGATTCCAAAATAAATGCGATTTAAGCGGATTTACACACTTGAAATACTGATTTCTGCTGATAATATATATATTTATATAAATTGTATTTTATGTTTTTAGGCAAAACTCATCCAGTTGATTGACAGTAATCCCACGGGAACACCCTTGTCTCATGACGACCTTGCCCTCATGAGCACATCTCTCGCGCACACGTGCAAAGTAAACTTTCCAATCGCGACTCTAAATTAAATGTAGGCACATGAAAATAAAACATTTCCCTATAATTGACGAGATGTGTTATGTTTTATATGGAATTATACCACAGCTACAGTGTTAGAGTTGTAAATTTTACATTGATATTGTAGAAAAACATATGATGCATTATGTACCAGATATATATCGAACAAAGTAGTCAAGCCACGTTCTCTCGAAGTCTGATTACTTGGCTCTGCTTAAATACTCGCATAATTCGAAGTTTTTATGACGCCCACTGACATTGAGATGGCGTTGCCTGACTGTAATTCATCTGTAATCCATATGATTCAGGATATTTTCCTTACCGCCAAATCTGACGATCCTGCTTATTCATCGTAACGTTAATCGAGAAGAAATGACACCAATACTGACAATTGAACAGAAGCTTTAAGATAGCAGCTTCAATGTCCAGAACAACAGAGAATATCGATATAACGAAATAGACCATTGGAGAATTTTGAAGATCCGTAGAGACCCTTAGTTGATCCTTGGGGATCCTTGGGGACCCTTTGAGACCCCATGGAGACCCTTGGATACACCCTGGAGAAACTTCGAGACCCTTTGGAAACCCTTGGAAACCAATGGAGACCCTTGAAGATCTCTTGGAAACCATGAAGCATGAAAACAACAATGAGGAGAGGATTAAAACAACAAAAGCAAAATCAAATCTTCAGGAAAGAGATAAAAATGCTAAACCACAGATGTCGAAGTAGTATCTGAATTCATTAACCATATAGTTTCCAATCCGATACATAGAGAATATTACATAATCCATGGCGGTTACGCTTATTGGTCTTGATTAGAATCAATGATTTTTATGAATAAGTTTGCCTGTCCCTGTTGTAAAGGAAGTCACTAAAAAAGGGCTAAAACCCTCAGTGGATTAATAGAATCTAACAAGGGTCTATTCCGTGGACAGGGATATCTAAACCCGAGTGTAAGATTTTGGTCAGTTAGCACGAGGCTTGCCGAGTGCTGGTCAGCCAAACCCTTCCACGAATCATGTTTGATTATAGGCGCCATCCTCAATGCTCCTTGGAATGTGCGGCAAAATTGATGACGTCATCATTTATGACATGGTTAATCAACGAAAAAATGATGACGTTAAAGTTATTGTTAGCAGTCTCATAGTGTACGCCAGCTGTCTTTAACCCCCTGTGCGAGATCGGTTTTTCTCACATACTTCACAGGGTTATCTGGCGGTTGCTAGGGAGAAGATAAGTCGATCTAACACAGAGGGTAAAGACAGCTGGCACGCGCTGTATGACGCTGCTCTCAATAACGTAACGTCATCATTTTACGTTGAGTATCTATGTCTTAAAGGATTACGTCATTTATTTTGACGCACATTCCTAGGAGCATTGCAGATGGCGCGATGAAAAACTTTCATAAAAGCTTACATTTGCTTACAAGTATGTGAGAGAGAAAAAACATGAGTCTGTTCCGCAAACAAGGATATCTCAACCCTCGTGTAAGAGTTTGGCTGGCCAAACACCTACACTCGGGTTGAGATATCCGTGTCTACGGAACAGCCCGATCTTAGATTCTATTATTCTGTTACCCAGGACATGGATATCCGCATTCTTACAGGGGTTAGCTTTTCTCACACCTTTGCATATGCAAGATACATTTGTCCCATGTGGAACACCCATGTGGAACACCCATGTTGGATATCTCTATCCCACATAGGTGCACTGAGTGACCTCAGGTCCGGGACTACTTTTTAACTGCGTTACGTCACTGGCAAAACCCTTCTATTTGTTTATATGTATAACTTTCACAAATGCATTGTATCATTTTTCTATGTGTCATTTGAACAATTTATTTAATTGTGATTATTGACCTATAGATTCAGTCATATTGTAACTGTGCGTCGAGAGTTTTTTTTTTTTTTTTTTTTTCCGGGGAAGATAAGATATTTTTCGTTGTGCGAGCAAGCATTGGCGGAGGAATATAACGTGATGTCAAACATCAGTCGGCAGTTTCCGGAAAGCCGATCAGCTCTGACAAACATTAATAGGGTATACCATACTTGTTTTTCTCATCTTTCCAAATATGTAATTGGTTTTGTGGTAGGTCACCAAGAAAAAATACAAATTTCTACATGGGTTTGCCATGTTGAATCAATTTCCCCATGCATTTTACGAAAAACGTTTGAGAAAAATAGTCCATAGTATGTTATGTATGTCGGATAAAGAAATTATACACCCTCGGGTAGAATATCTCGGCAAGCCTCGGTTTTGACCCCAAATTTACACCCTAGGGTAGATATTCCCTATCCCACATACTTACATATGATTGACTCTATCAATCTCGCCCCAGAGAAAAGACTCTTGCACGTTCTCAACAATTGTATGACGTCGCAGCAACAATACAGGTATGACGTCACGGCAATATAATCACGTCAAGTCGACAATTAAATCGCGTCATGTCAACATTGTCTTGCATTAATGTATCGACAATATTACATACATAAGAGGGTAAACATTCCCATGGATGTGAGACTGAGGAATTCCAACTCTGGGTAAGATACACGGCAAGCCTCGTGTTTGGCGACTTAAGAATCTTTCCCCTCGGGTTGAGATTCCCATGTCTCGCCCCCAAGGGGGTAAATATTCTATAAATCTTTGCCTAGCAAACGCAGGGATAACCCTGTATAGTATGTGAGAAATTGCGATTCTACTGGTTGGAAACTTTGACTACATAAAAAGTTCTATGTAACTAGACGAGACCAACAAGCTCACAAAATATTTCATAGGCTAACAAATGTAAACCAACCAGAATGTGAAAAAAATCATGAAAAGAAATCAGACAACTCGGATGACAAATGCAGTCATGTGATTAATGTAATGGTGATGGTCATGCAAATTGTTTTTGAGCAAATGCTGAACGTGGTTCTTAACATGCTTTATAAATAATTGTTAAAAAAGGTGTCATGTTTTATATGACCATATGGCATCGTGACTATCCTTTATAGTCGAAACAGCACTGATAATACTTCGAGTCGAGGTCAATCCCAGATATCGGTTATAATGCACTGGACAGTTCTTCATTGTCAAATTCTTGCGCCCGTAATCACACGTCAATGATGCATAGAGTCCTTGGTTTTCTGGCATGTATGGTTGCCATGGTGAGTATATATATTTACAAAATTTTGTTAGTTTGAATGTATGATTCGCCTAACGCCATTTTATGATATCTTAGTTGTTACATACTTTGTGACCTTATTATTTTGTCCTATGCATAAAAATTAAGCGCTTGGTATGATGTGACGTAACTGTGCCCCAAACCAGTCCGAGTTTCCGCTGACCCTGACACCATGTCTGGCGTACCAGACGTCGTCTAACTGTCAGATGTAAGTCTTGTGTCAGGGCCAGAGGAAAATTAAATCATGGGAAAGTCTTATATTATATTGTATCACATTACGACCCATCGATAATTGCAGTCATTTAGGGTCACACAATTCTAGATTAGAAGAATTTTCACAAAAAGAAACACGTCATTAGAAAAGAAATATTAAAAGGATTAAAATCTATAAATCTATTAAAAATTGTACAAGAAACGAACTGCTTCCAAAACGCATTTTTTTTCTCCTATAACGCTTATAGTGCCATCGCCATCAATATGTTCATGACAAGATATAACATAAAACCCAATTAAATTACAATGACTCGACACACTGAGTGCTTAGTTTATTTCTTTACAAATATCAACAAGATTTGCAATGCTCAAAAACACACCCCTCTCTCGTCAGAATACCAATGACCTTAACACCCCAGTCCCATCCTTTATTGAATATCTCATCGCTTTCAAAATTTAACAAAGGTATATGTCTATGAATATATATATATATATGAAAACAAAACAGCCGAACTAGCACAGACACTTACTCGTCAACGTGGTATCACATGCATCGTACCCGCTTTCCAACTCGGAAACCCTCGGCACTTTCCGCCAACCGACACTCGCATGCCATACGACGGTCCTCTCCGAAATAGGAGAAAACAATTTCATTCTTAATCATTCCATTTAAATGATTTAAATGATATCTCTGATGGTACAGATCTATTGCACTGGAAAAATAAGAGGCCCAGTGGGCCTGCATCGCTCACCTGGATATTTCAGTAATCATGGCAAAATATTTAAAGCTACATTCCAATTGTATTTCTACCTTTTTTGGTCCAGGTGATCTAAAAATGAAATTTGCAGAAATTGTTTGGATAAAGCATGCAGCGAGACATTAAAAGGTTGATCACAGGCAAGAGAGGGAGGATATTTGTTTCATAAAATATAGATACATATGTATGCAATAGTTACGGCCAATGCGTAAAACACGAAATAACAGCTTTGTCTTTACGATTTCTTCTACTTTTTATGACATTACCTCATTTATGTTACACCTTACTTGAATTGCAGTGTTTACCGTTGAGACAATTATTGTTGCTAGTTCAGGGTTTTTTTTAAATTCGTTATTAATAGTTTTGAGTAGGAAGATTGCAGTTTCATGACATTGAACGCATATCGAGAAATCTTTTGCTGAGACAATTATTGTTGCTATTTCAGTTTTTTTTTAATTCGTTATTAATAGTTTTGAATAGGAAGATTGTAGTGTCATGACATTGAACGCATATCGAGAAATCTTTTGCTAAGATAAAGATTTTCTGATTTCAACATAATATCTCCATTAATCCATTATTGGCCGATAAGCTTATTGTCATACATCTATACATCTACATAGCGCCGTATCATAAGGAGAATAAACAAACACTAGCATAACATGTTGTGGAAGATAGGTATTTCAAATCTTAGTATAAGGACTAACAAGGTCTAACATTTTCTTTATATCGGAAATTCAAATTAGTAGGAGTTTAAAATATACAGTATCAAGGTAAGCCAAACAAGAGAAATTTAATTTACCTGATGATAAGGAGAAATTTGTATCAAGTCTGTTCGTCTTAAAAAAATTTTTTTTGTTTTTTTGTTTTTGAAAATTGCACTCGAAGGTTCTACAAATCATGTCTGTATTATAGATATACTAAAAAGTTGAATCAATATAGTTACAAATCGTTCATGTATGATTTTGATGAAAAATCAGAGGCAAAATCAAGCACTTAATTTAAAATTTGAAATATTCCCTATAATATTTTGAAGTAATAATTATATAAACAATACCCTTTCCATGTTAGATTTTCAGTGATTTTTAGTGTATTAATTATTTCAGACGTGCGCCATGACAACCACAAAGGCACCACCTCACCATGGTCATCACGGGACACACCCACCTCCTATCGGAGAGGGATTTATTTTCAGATACGACCCTAATGCGGTAATAGTATTCATACTGGTGTTCAACATGATTTTCTATTGACATAGCTTTTCAGATGTTCAATATAATCTGTCTTGAGGACGTGAAAAAAAAATCTCCAACTCTACGAGTGCTATTCTTTGTTACCTAACCCGAGGGATAAATAATCAAGAATATCACCCCTTGGACTGGAGATTTCTCAGTCACTTTTTTTTTTTTTTTTTGGCATACAATAATTAATTTGTTTTCGTAATACTATTTCATTGTTTACACAGCGCCAAGTTGTTCACAAATTCAAAAATGATGACATTGTAACGCAATGTTGACGTGACGTCATTGTATCCTTGCCTTGACGTCATTGTAACGTTGTCAGTACGTGCCATATGTCATACCCTAGAGGCTGACAGAGAAACCACATCCTAGGGGACGACAGAGAAAATTTGAAGTTAAGCGGGCGACAAATCTTTAAATGATCCGCGAAATGATATGCATTGCATGCCGGGATACTGCAACATATCTTAATGGTAATTTTAGTGATACATAGAAAACGTTCATCATTAATCTTTTGAAATCAATTCGAAATTGTTGTTATATTTATACGCAAAGATTAAGATTATTGCAAATATCGACTTTTTTCGACGGATAAGAGTTCTGTGTATTACAATAAACATTTGACAACACCTCAATTTTAGCCCGCAGTGGTGAGCGTCAGCCCAGGCGAGGAATATTCCAAGCTTTATTTTTAGGCGACATAAAATAATAATGTCTTTAAAACTGGTACTTACATTGTAAGCTGTATTGTTATCTGCTTGATATTCAGCTTGAAATGATTTGACGGTTAGGACGGGTTTTCTCATACTTAGCATGGTGTGACCGGGTTGGATATCTTTCTACTGTGCGAAGGTACATTTCAATGTGACAACACTATAAAAATGTACGGCAGTGGTCCCATTATCCGTTAGCGCCGTTGTAACGTAGGACAAGCTGGTCAGATTTAAGAGTTTGGGAACGAAAATATAACCCAAGAAATTACACAGGAAATATTTATAATTTATTATCAACAATACAGGAAATATTTATAATTTATTATCAACAAATGCATACTCACAAAGAAATTAGATAATTCCCTTTATGAACCTCCATGATATATTCACTCGTCACCAACACGGATTTAGATCAGGCAAATCCTGCATCACACGACTACTCGAGTCCATGGAAAACTCTGCCAATTGCCTTGATTTCGCGATTTCGATATGTAAACTATACGCGTTGGGGTAATTTTCGCGATCGATCCACATTCGTTTGTAATTCGAGATTTAGCAAATTGTTATCAAAATAATACCCGGTGGGGGAATATTAGCCTTCAAAAGGACTCTGTGTAATTAACGTTAATTTCCCACTCACGTAAATGTCCACGTTTACAGTATCTCAGCAATATGGTCCAGAAAGTGTCAATGAACGAATTCACATCAGAATCCATAGCTGTCACAAGCGGGGTACCACAAGGAAGTGTAATAGGGCCAACTCTCTTTCTTATCTATGTAATCGACATGCTCGACATGTCAAACTGTACAATAAAGATGTTTGCGGATGACACAAAATTATACACCGTTATAAACACAGACAACGACAGTCAAGACCTAATCAAAACAATACTAATCTTATGTGTTATTGGACAAAACCGTGGCTTATGCTGAAAGACATAGAAAAACACAAGCACCTAAAGATTGGACAGTCCCAAGAGGACTGGACCTACACTATCAGACAAATGGGATAATATCACATATGTACAAAAATTGAACTTCGAGAAGGAACTAGGAGTGTATGTTGCAAACAAGACAATCGGACTATTGTTCAGAACATGAACGTCCATGCCCCCCCCCCCCCCCCCCCCCCCCCCCCCCCCCCCCCCCCCCCGTGCAAAGAAGATGTATGTTTTGGCTCTATACAAAACACTAATTCGTGCAATTCTAGAATGTGCCAAACCTATTTTATCTGCGAGTTCCAAAGCAAACAAGATACTAGGGAACAAAGGATTTCTAAATATATATGGACACACTGAAGCTACCAGGTGACATACGTTTAATGAAATGCATGTACATAATTGTCAGCAACCGGAAGTCCGAAAACGTACGCGTCGGTGTATGGTATGAAAAAAGGAAAGAACTGTCGATACATTTCTTCAATTAAGACATCTTATAATGATGTCAACTGTGTGAAATACTGTGTTCGAAATACTAAAGCACGTTCACGGTCGCTCTCCAGTACCTCAAACAAGCATATCAAAATCCAAATATAAGTTCAGCACAGCAAGGAAAAGCACAAAGTACAATCTCACTCCTCAATCCTCACTTAAAAGAATGGCTACACGACAGCTGATTCGCAGAGCAGCGATATCCTAGCTGCGTACCTCCCGCGCACGTATCACGAAGGTTTGGTTTGGTTTGGTTTGGTTTATTTTGTTTAACGTCCTATTAACAGCTAAGGTCATTTAAGGACGGCCTCCCGTGTGTGCGAAATGTATGCGTGTGATGAGTGCGTATGTGTGTTTTGGGAGGTCGTCCCACTCCTAATTTGCTGAGCGCTAAGCAGGAGCAGCAACTACCATTTCTAAAGACTCTGGTATGTCTCGGCCAGGGGACAGAACCCAAAGCCTTCCTCACAGGGGCGAACGCTCAACTAAAGGCCAAAAGAGAGGCATTGTCAAGGGAGACATTAGGAAGAAGAAAGTTAAGAAAGAAGAGCAAAGATAAGATCCCAAGTTAAGTCGCCTTTTACGATCATGCAATGGGGGCAGCAGGCACAATTCTTACGCCCTACCTGCAGGGCATGTATCACGAAGGAAGGACATATGTCCCTCCAAAGTGCAAGTACATGAATATGCACCATACTGAACTTGATAAAACTACAAGAAAAGCAGTTTAATCCTTATATATAGCAAATATCCGTATAAAATATTAATACAAAAATCACGTGCCAGTCAATTTTAACGCTGCATGTCAGCTAGGCAAATATGCCCTGTCAAGGCTGCCGTACATTTCTATTCCGGGGCAACTCATGAACCTAATTTATATAATTACCTGTATATGGAAAGTCATACAGACATTTACAAACTTAGCAATACAATTACTGTATTTACGTTATAATAAAGATCAGAATACAACTTTAACCAACTAAGCATGATAATACTATCGGCAATGTATACATGTATGACAATATCAGCTGATATATGCACGAGTACTACGTCTCCTAACCGCTACACGCACAAGACATACATACATTTAGCGAAAATACGAAACACTCAAAGAGACAAATTAGTGAAATACTCACCGCAGACTGAATTCCATGCCTGTATCCGTGTGTGCTATTTAACCGACTACACGTAAACACAACAAAGCTATTGTTCACGGCATACCTTACCTGTGTTGACGCTCACAAAATCGCACGTGCACTTCCGCTCGATCCGTACTTACATTCGTGCCATATACAGCTACGTGAACAAACTAACCACGAAACATACGTAAAATACATGCGATCGTGACATCCGTCGTCATGTAAACTAAGATGTTGCTAGGGACTGAAACCCGTAGAAAACAGATGAACGATAAAGTAAAGACGTATCTGAATGAGACCACTTAATTAAAAATATGAACTTTAAATATCAGGTTGATAACGAAAGAAAGCAAATCTTTTTTTGCATCGTGAATCAATTAATATCAAGAAATACAATTAATAACATTAAGAAAAAGCAAATGTATCAGTGCGAAAATAAATGATATAATTACCATTGTCAGATATACATGTATTTATCCTGCAACTGCCACCGCATTGTCGGAATACACCCACCGTATATATTTTTGCTGTATACGGCAGTGACGGAAAACAGCTGTATTTTGGAATCTTTGCACGTGCGTCAGTTCGACTGACCTACTTCAAAGTGAAACTACGTTTAAAAGGCGAACATATTTCTATCATTTTTGACACCGTTTCACTTCAAAATGATTATTTTTATGAGTATTTTTATGACTGTTGCAGGATAAAAAGAATACATGGTCAGTGTCTTAAAATATAAGTTGTATTTTTGGCTCGGGACAGAAAGACAAAAGTGGCTCGCCAAGGCTCGCCACTTTTGTCTTTCTTTACCCTCGCCAAAAATACAGCTTATATTTTAAGACACTGACCATGTATTCTCTATGTATTGGGCAGGATAGAAACACGTAGCTGCGATAAAGTAGCTCTTAACGACGGACGGACAACAATTACCAGAGTCAATTATATGTATTAGACCGCAGGATTGAAAGACGTAGCTGAGATAATGTAGCTTTTGAGGACGAACGGACAATTTCTGACAAAAAATGGTCGTCGTCAAAGCTACGATTTTCCTCCATTGACAGTCGTGTTGTGAAATAATGAACCCCCAAAAAATTACAATTAACGGATGTTGTGTAATTTTGCAACATTATTTGGTATGATTGAACAAAAATTAAATGTTTTCAGACGAGATGGCGTCAGAAAACATTTAATTCGCACATTCCAATATTATACTACTTAGAGTTGTCTCAGTCATCCACCGTGACACTTCCTAGAGAACCCTCGCAATGATGCTGATCCAAATATGGTATTTATGACCATATATGGATGGTCAGATATCTATTACCTATTTTTCAGCCGAAGAAAATGCATCTTATTTTGAGTGATGATTCAGTTTCAAAATGTTTTACCTCGCTTACCGAGGTATATAGCTCTGAACATGGTTATCTGTTGAAATATTGTGAGAAATCACATCAGCATAATTTTATTTCGGCTTCCTTATAAAGAAATTGACCTTGACATTTGTATCAAAGATAACGATATTTGAATGAATTTTCCTGTATGTCTTGTTCTTTTTAGATTTGACTATTAATTGTCGAAGAAATAACATAATGTGCAGGCTTGTGAGTTGGATATTGATAATAGAAATTAAAAAAAAAAGCATATAGGTGAATCACATCGTGTTTCCTACACTATCGGTAGTGGGACCGGTCTCATACCTACCGGATAGCAGTTAATTCCTTTTAAAAACACGTACCGTTGTGATGGGCCATAAAATATACCATAGATACATTTTTCATTTAAGTAATATCAAACATGTTGGAAAAGACACAATTAGTGTTTGAAAATATTCAAGAAATTACGGAATAATTTGACAAAGTATGAAATAGTGTTTACTTACTCTATTCAGCATCGTATGGCAGTGGTCAACAATCACCAGTGTTGGATCTACCACCCATCAGATGACGAACAGAGACACATCAAGGATATACATGTCCTCAGGAACCTTGAGGTAGGCTGGTTTCCCTTCTCTCCGCGTGAGTAACCTCGAGGTAGGCTGGTTTCCCTTATCTCCGCGTGCTGGTTTCACTTATCTCTGCGTGAGGAACCTCGAGTTAGGCTGGTTTCCCTTCTCTCCGAGTGAGGAACCTCGAGGTAGACTGGTTTCCATTATCTCCGAGTGAGGAACCTCGAGGTAGACTGGTTTCCATTATCTCCGCTTGAGAAACCTCGAGGTAGACTGGTTTCCATTATCTCAGAGTGAGGAACCTCGAGGTAGACTGGTTTCCCTTCTCTCCGAGTGAGGAACCTCGAGGTAGACTGGTTTCCATTATCTCCGAGTGAGGAACCTCGAGGTAGACTGGTTTTCATTATCTCCGAGTGAGGAAGCTCGAGGTAGACTGGTTTCCATTATCTCAGAGTGAGGAACCTCGAGGTAGACTGGTTTCCCTTATCTCAGAGTGAGGAACCTGGAGTTAGACTGGTTTCCCTTCTCTCCGCTTGAGAAACCTCGAGGTAGACTTGTTTTCATTATCTCAGAGTGAGGAACCTCGAGGTAGACTGGTTTCCCTTATCTCAGAGTGAGGAACCTGGAGGTAGACTGGTTTCCCTTCTCTCCGCTTGAGAAACCTCGAGGTAGACTTGTTTTCATTATCTCAGAGTGAGGAACCTCGAGGTAGACTGGTTTCCCTTATCTCAGAGTGAGGAACCTGGAGGTTGGCTGGTTTCCATAATCCCCGAGTGAGGAACCTCGAGGTAGATTGGTTTTCGTTATCTCTGAGTGAGGAACCTCGAGGCAGTCTGGTTTCCCGTCTCTCCGAGTGAGGAACATCGTGGTATGCTGGTTTCTCATATCTCCGCGTGAGGAACCTCGATGTTGGCTGGTTTCCCTTCTCTCCGAGTGAGGAACCTCGAGGCAGGCTGGTTTCCCTTTTCTCCGACTGAGGAACATCGTGGTATGCTGGTTTCTCATATCTCCGAGTGAGGAACCTAGAGTTAGGCTGATTTCCGTTATGTCCGAATGAGAAACCTCGAGGAAGATTGGTTTCCCTAATCTCCGAGTGAGGAACCTCGAGGTTGGCTGGTTTCCCTTATCTCCGAGTGAGGAACCTCGATGTAGGTTGGTTTCCCTTCTCTCCGCGTGAGGAACCTCGAGTTAGGATGGCTTTCATTTTCCCCGAGTGAGGAACCTCGAGGTAGATTGGTTTCCCTTCTCTCCGCGTGAGAAACATCGAGGTAGACTGGGTTTCTTTATCTCCGAGCGAGCTATAATAACCATGTCCATGCTATAAGGAACCTCGAAATGTTAGGTTCCCTCATCTCCGAGTGAGCTCTCAGAATCATGTTCACGATCTTAAGAACTTCGAGGTATTCCTGCTCCCCTCATCTCCGAATGAGTTCTGATAATTATATTATTGAAAGTGTGTATGTTTTCTTTCTCATTCCTCAAGCTTTATGTTTTTACTTTGCCAAATATACTCTAAATAAATTGATATTAGATGTTTGCTTCTATTACATATATTTATATATATATATGTATATTTATTACATACATTCTGCATTATTTTTATCAATAGGCAAAACTTATCCAGTTGGTTGACAACACACCACACGGAACGCCCTTGCCTCATGGCGACCTAGCCCTGATGAGTGTGACACTCTCGCACATATGTAAGATTGACTGGCCAATCATTACTCTTAACTGAATATCGAAACTGTGTCATCATAACGAAATAAACAAATCTCTCTCATATATCGCCTTGTTGGATAGAATTTATCGAAGTATAAGATGTGTAAGAAATAGAGGATATCTAACAGTGTCTTCAGTAATACCAAAAGTATTTCACATGTGTGGCTAAAATTTGATATTTTTCACGAGTGCGTTATTACTGAAGATACTGTTAGACATTCTGTTTATTACATTTTGTAGCAAAATATACCGAGGAAGCTCATTCTCTTCAAGAATTCATAACAGTCCCCTGTCAACGGTTCACGAATGTACGCCAAATCGTGACGTTATGTATTCTATGTTGCATTATGACGTCATATAAAATGACGGAGAGCTATATGCAAATCTTAATTTTCCTCATTGTCGTTTGTAAGCAGTGTTCTGATTGGTTAACTCAGAAAAAAAAGATTTTTCATTTGTGAAAAATATCTTCTTCTTTTTTTTTAAGTTTGAGTGAAAAATATCAATTGTACAAATTCGCACCTGTGTTCTGAAATAAAATAAATTCTAACTTGCAAAAAACTATCACTTTATACCAAAGAAAATCAATTTCCCCATGTGTACATATTTTCTACACAAGTTTATAGATCGCTACAACGGCTTTTTGTTTAAATTTCTTTTACAAAAAATATAACATTGTATTTTAAACATTTACATATTAATTTTGCTTTAATTGTTTGAAGTAAAGTTCTGAGATAGATGGATTCCGATTCATTCCCAGGTAAGTATTTAGGAGGTAACTCTTGATTTGTCTCCATAGCTAGACTAAGTACAGTTCAACCCTCCCCAGTACCGCTACTAATCCGTCCCAAAATCAGTTCCGCTAAGTACTAAACCCCGGCATATACTGTCCGGGTAAAGAGTGACGAAATACCCTCAACATCATTTATAGTATAGATTATTATTATTATTTTAATATTTGATTTCTTATTAACTCGACTTTGTAATAATAATTGTAATAAAACAATACAGGGCAACATATGTAATAAAATAACACTTGATATACGGCATAAAAAATTCGGATATAGTCGGTGACATAAAATTTGTTTTTAACGGTAATATTTTTCTTTTACATTTTACCAAACTCCTGGCTCTTTCCTCACATCCTACCTGTCCCTCGCCCCAGACTAAATCTAATTTAAAGCATGTTCCATCTCCTTACAAGGAATAGCTACCACATGGGACTGTAATACGGTCCATGCCTGAAATATATTTCCTAGCCAACACAGGGGACCGTAACAGATCCATGCTTAAAATATATTCCCTAGCCACCACGGGGGACTGTACCAGGTCCATGCTTTAAATATATTTCCTAGCCAACACAGGGGACTGTAACAGATCCATGCTTAAAATATATTCCCTAGCCACCACGGGGAACTGTACCAGGTCCATGCCTAAAATATATTTCCTAGCCACCACAGGGGACCGTAACAGATCCATGCCTGAAATATATTCCCTAGCCACCACGGGGGACCGTAGCACAGTACATGCCTCAAATATGTTGCCCAGCCACCATAGGGGACCGTAACAGATCCATGCCTAAAATATATTCCCTAGCCACCACGGGGTCTGTACCAGGTCCATGCCTAAAATATATTTCCTAGCCACCACAGGGGACCGTAACAGATCCATGCCTAAAATATATTCCCTAGCCACGACGGGGGACTGTACTATGTCCATGCCTAAAATATATTTCTTAGCCACCATAGGAGACCGTTACGCGTAATCTGCATCAAATATATTGCCAAGCCATCACAGGGTACTGTAAAACAAGTGTAATCAATGATTGCGAAAGCTCACCGGCGGCAGCAATCACATTATGCATTCGTTTTTTTTATGTATGTATAAGCATGTCATTTTAAATTGTACATCATATAATATCGCTCCTAGACCTCTAATGAATGTATAAACCAAGAAGGGTGTGGACTTACAAGCTTTCCAAAACTTACCTCCAAAATCTTTAAAGAGGGTTTTTGTGCCAAAAAAAATTAAGTACACTAAATGGTAAAATGCCAAAAAATCACATTTTTTTTCTGCATGAATTTGCCGTAACATCACTCCTGGACCTCTAATGAATGCATAAACCAAATTAGAAGGGTGATTGGTTTATACTTTTGGACTTACATGTACATGTACCCCCAAAACTTTAAAGTGAGTTTTGGTGCCAAAAAAGTAAAGTCCACAAAATGGTAAAATGCAAAAAAAAGATAATTTTTTCCTATATGATTTTGCTATACCATCACTTGTAGACTTCTGACATAATCCCTACCTCCCATATATTGCCTAGCTACATGTATCACAGGGGACTGTTACTTAATCCCTACCTCCAATATATTGCCTAGCTACATGTACCACAGGGGACTGTAACATAATCCCTACCTCCAATATATTGCCTAGCTACATGTACCACAGGGGACTGTAACATAATCCCTACCACCAATATATTGCCTAGCTACATGTACCACAGGGGACTGTAACATAATCACTACCTCCCATATATTGCCTAGCTACATGTACCACAGGGGACTGTAACATAATCCCTACCTCCCATATATTGCCTAGCTACATGTACCACAGGGGACTGTAACATAATCCCTACCTCCCATATATTGCAAAGCTACCGCAGAGGGCTCTAATATGATCCTTCCTTGCGTCCCATATAGTGCCTAGCTACATATATCACATGGGACCACAGGGTACCGTAACATAAACCTTACGTCTCACATAATACCTAGCTACCATATAACTATTACATATCATATGCCTCCAATGCAGCACATATCTCCCTCAGGGGACTGTAATATGATCCTACCTCACATATAGTACCTAGCTACTCCTACTCTTCTCGTCCCTGCTGTCCCAACTCTAATCTCTTCTCCCACCCCTTCCGTCCCTCCCTCCCTTCCCTTCCGTCATCGCTGTCTCATCTATCATCTCTTCTCCCTCCCCTCCCCCTCCCCTGCCGTCCCTACTGTCTCATCTCTCATTTCTACTCCCTCGCCCCCCCCCCCTACCGCCCATCCCGTCCCTTCCGTCCCCGCTGTCACAACCCTCACCCCCACCCCCACCCCTCATCTTCGAATACTATAGTATAAAAATACATGTAATTTGCACTTGAAAATTAAATCGCATCATGCTATAATATATTAGATATCCATGGTATCAATCAATTTAAAACATGATGTTCAATTAACATATGGAGTCATGCAAAATAATATTAAACATCAAATTTTAATTAAATGCAGACCGGTATATACATGTACAATTATAAACTGACCCATGTTTACACTGTGAATATAGAATGTGTCCCCTTTTCATTCATTCATTCATATATTTATTTCCTCCATAAGTGAAGAGTTACATGAACAAATATGAATACAAACAATAATAGGTGCAAAGTAATGACAAAAAGGTGAGAGGACATATTTTAAAGACAAGGGAGAAAACAAGATAAATAAATATATAATAAATAAATAAATTGATGGACAAAAATGTTCCAGAGATACTACCATTAGTCAAATTATAAACACATGTTAATTTACAGGTAAGCGTAAGCTTAACTGTTGGCTACCAACAATTATATTTCAGTATATCTATTGTATAAGTACAGGTATAAATACAGATATAAAGTTGCACCAATACAGGAAGTGTTACAGAGTATATAAGAATGTGATTACTGAAAGGTCAGGGCAGATACTTTATCTGCGAAATAAAGACAATCTTGAACGAAAGAATATACGACGTCATCCTCACCAAGAGCAAGAACAATGTTATCATTTGGACGGCCAAGAATGATATTGATTTGTTCTTCCCTGTCAGCTTGGTCTAACAGAACATATACAAGGACGGGATAAATATTCACAACTTTTGTAAAAAAATGCATCTCTAATTGTGACTATATCTATATTTCTACAATCTAAAATACAATGGGCAACAGCATCTGGGACAGATAAATTGCATTTAGCACAGTGCAGCTCACAGTCAGGGGGAGTAATCCATAATTTGGAAACGCGTTTACAAATACCAGATAAAAATGGAGAGACTTTGGAAATGGACCACAAAATCGAGGGAGAAAATTCCATGTGAATATTCCTAAACCTGCGCAGCTCACAATTTAATGGGAAACGCTGTTTCCATTGATTACTTTCTTCAAGACGTAGAACATTTCTAACAATATGTTTCCATGTGTATTTGCTTGGTATGCATGTTGACTCTAAGTAATCGTACACAAATGACTGCAAATCGTATTCATGAAAAATCTTCCACTCGTCGAAAATAAAACCTGTTTTTGACTTATATATACCTAAATACATATGGTATAAACGTAACAAAAACAACTGCTTCGCAGTACATACAGACTTAACATTACATATAGCAACAAGAAATCTTAACTTACATTGTTCAATATATACAGAGAGAGATACTAATCCTAACATTCCCAATGCAATATCTGACCTAGTACGTATCGGGAAATTCTGTAAAAGTTTTGCGCATAGATGGTGTGTAGTCTCTAGTCGCCGCAAATCAGTTAAAGAAAGCGCGAACCAAAGCTCACAACCAAACAAAGCTCTAGAAAGAACAATAGATTTGTAAAGTTTCAAATTTGTAAGAGGATTAATTCCTGTGCCAAGTAAGTTGCACTGCATAAGCGCAAAGGTTTGTCCACGCAGCTTATGCACAATTTCGTCTATTTCAGGACGACCAGGTCGAAACTTGTCCACGTGAATACCAACATGTGTAGTATAAGAGGACTCTAGTACCTCTTTTGACCCAAGGAACCACTTGCGTTTCGTATTTACAAAAGCATTTCTTTTTTCATTAAAAACAATAACAACAGATTTCGAAGCGTTGTATTCAAATCTCCAATTACAGCTATATTTATGGCAAGTATGCATTAAGTTGTCAAGATTACGTTTGGATAGTGAGAGAAGAACAATGTCATCTGTTTGAGTAGGACAAGTGACGTTAACGTCTTGAATGGAAAATGAAGACTTAGAAGCACATAATTCATTTAACAGATCATTAATATACACAGAATAAAGCCAAGGAGAGAGAATACTCCCTTGCCGGCTTCCCTGACATATGGGAAACCATTTTGAAATAAAACCTTGATAACGAACTGCACTGTGCATATCTTTATATAATGAAACAATGACATTAATAAAATCACGTTTAAAACCTAGAGATATAAGTTTGACAAACAGACCCTTATGCCAAACGCAGTCAAAAGCTTTGGCAGCATCCAAAAAACAAGAATACAATTTACTGTTGTTTTCACCAGAGTAAATAACAGATTCATGTACAAGATATGACGTCATAGTGCTACTGACGTTTTTCTGAAAGCCATTTTGTAAAGGATTAACTTTAAATAGGTTTTCATTAACTAGTCTGTTGAGGATGAGTTTTTCATAGACTTTAAGAATAACAGGCATTAGAGAAATAGCTTGATAACTGTTAGGATCAGATTTTGGCTTATTATGACCTTTATAAAGTGTACAAATAATGCCCCTTTTGAGATCCTTCGGAACAAAAAAATATTTTTTAAAAGCATTGAAAAGTTTACATAGACAATGGTTAACACGATCATCTGCAAAAAATAAGATGTTCATAAACAACTAAGTCAACACCTGCAGCTTTACCACGGGGGAGATTAATACAGACAGTTGTGACCTCAACAGAAGTGAAATCAGTCAGCGAAGTGTTACTACATTGAGAATCGTTTTCCATAAAACTTTTAAAAGTGTTCTCAACTTCCAAACTAAATGAATCGTTATAATTTACATTAAATGATTCTGTGTAAATTTTGGAAAAATAATCTCCCCAGTGCAGTGCAAGACTAGGTGGATCTCTCACAGTAACGTCTTCAAATTTCATTTCCGGCCCCAGAATCACCGCACGAGTCCTTACGTCGAGACTTAATCATCGACCAAAACGATTTCTGATTCAAGTCAGCGGAAGATTCTAACTCCGTATTTAAGTTCACTAGATGAGCTTCTGAGAGCTGTCTATGTTTTAAACGAAACTTTCGTTTGCTTCCTTATATCGAACAAACGAAACAGAGTTAGAGTCACGAGGTCTTCCGTGGGAAATCCATACACACCGAAGTCTCCACATTTCCTTATGCAAGGCCTTCAGTTCACCCTTCCAGTAGGGTTTCAGGAATGAACGGAATTTGCGTTTCTTAAGCGAAGCCTCCGATGCAGAGTATAGACAAGATGTAATATCTCTGGTAAATATTTCAATGTCTTGTTCAGATGCCAAGACGCGTTCGCACAAATCAGAATTTAATAAATGTGAATGGAGTGATTGGCGAAAGTTTTCGGAGTAATCAGAACCATCAGCTGAATTCCATTTAAATGAGGTACGCGGCAATTGCTCACACGTGGTTGGAATGTCGACATGGAAACATAATTCACAGAAAATCGGACGATGATTAGATACATCAAGATAACTCTCGTTGAGCACTCGACATTCCTTAATAAGGTCATGTTTGCTGGATTCAATGATCAGACGATCAATCAGGGAAGATGAGCCGTCATCAGAGTGAACATAAATATGAGTAGGACCCTTGCACAAACAGGAAGTTGTTACCGCGAAGAGCTGATGACGATTCAAAACAGCTTGAAGTTGGTGACCTCGGTTGTTCTCGTATCCGTTGATTCTGGGTCCACTTAACCGTGCATGATAATAACTGAACCTTCAGAAAGGAACGACGCGCAGAATTCATTTAATTTGGCAATATATTCGGAGAAAATGTTTGCGCCATAACGGTATGTCGGGAGGTAAACTTGAATAACGAATACCACGCTAGAGTTCAAAGTTAGTTTCAATATTGCTATTCGGTAATCGGCGGAATCAATTACCGTCACCTGACTTGAAAAACCTTTACGCCACAACAAAGCGACGCCTCCTTTACGCCTCCTGTCGTGAGCGAGAGGATGAAGTGAAAAGTCAGAGATAACATGACAGGCAAAATCACTATGAATACTCTGAAACAGATGTCTTTGCTCTTCAAGTAGCCAGTGTTCTGATATGCCGACTTTATGTGAAGTGAGGGCAGTGTTGAGATGCGAAGCCGCTGACATAATGCCAGTAACATTCCAGGACATTAACCGGATTAAAGCCATGACGAAAAGAACAACAGATAAATGAAAAGTCGTATGCTTAACTGTTATCATTGACATTAGAGGACTCATCACTTTCACCATAGTACTGGTTTTTAGAATACCATTTCCTGATTCGCAGTCCGCTAGGCCAGAAGTTTTCAGATTTTGTCTTTGCGACATCAGACGGGAGTATGTTGACTTGAGCAGAAACACTGTGCTTTATCTTACTTTTCATGATGCGAATGAAAGTAGCTGATACTCCACGGTCGTTTAGATAAGACTGGATATCATGTTCTTGTTCCTCACCACGGCCGTGAATCCACTCGAAGAGGGAGGATCTGGAGACTTGCAAGTGACAAGCTTACCAGAAGATGTCGGCTGAGGGGTGGGAGTAACAGAATGATTACCCTGCTGACGAGAAGAGGTCGACTTCTTGCTGCTATCCTTGTTCAAGGAAGAGTTCCTGGAGTCTGCCAGACGCCGACCATTACCTGAAGTGTCGTGAGGAGTTTTAGACGGCAAAGAATGACTACCAGCCACTGGCTCGCCTGGAGATTCCTTACTCTCTATGGGAACGGAGGGCCATGGAACATCACTCGACTGGGGTGTTTTTGTCGAAACCTTTCTTAGCTGGAGAGAGTCGGGCGATGACTCAGAAGGATTAAGAGCGTCAGATACAAACTTCCGAACTCCATTTAATTGAGCACCTATCTCCTCGGCGAAACCACTGATAGCAGCGTCGACTTTTCTTCTGGTTTCAACTTCGATTTCATGAATATTAGCATCAGTTGTCTTTTACTGAAGCAACAGAGTCAGATAGGGAAGAAAGGGATGACTTGCAGACAGATAAATCATTTCCAACACAAGATAGTTTACCTTTGATTTCCTTAACGTCGTTGTGTAGTGAATATAGAATTTGTCCCCTTCGTCTACGAGTTCACAGGAACGTGGGCAGAATCTCATGTACACATACTAATTACATAATAATTACATGTCGATTTTTAACAAACAAAATTAACATTTTTCGTGTATTATTAAGTATTAATATAGTTTTCCCATTACATATTGTATAGAAACAACAATTAAAACAGACATGGTTTTTTTTGTGAAGCCAAGATCGTATATCATATGCGTTTAACTGCACCAAAAGCGGAAAACCAGCAAATTTGATAGGTATCGGTTTACTGACTTAAAAATATACCCGGCACTCACCTGCCGACGGAAGGGCCTTGACATAGGTGGGTAGCTTCAGGCGATATGTTTGGGGGCTCGACAGACAAATTCGATTTTTCTGACATTGAGGGTAGAAAAAAGATGGGGCGCAACGATGAAGATGGAGGGTGCCGAATGTCCAGCGCTTCGGGGTTCCTCATGGTGTTGTTGGCTATGGCTATCGCTGTAGGTGTTGGATTAATTGTGCACTTTGCTGGAAATCAGAAGGAATTGAATTGTAACTGCTCGTGTGGTCCAGTAGATGGTGCCGTGACAATGGCTCCGGGATTTTTGACGGAAACCTGTAAGGCGTCAGCTGTTCTTGGAAACCAAGAATTGTGTAGGTATTTTTGTTTACTTTAAAATATTCTCTATAATTTTGTATTAGGTAATTTTTATTTATTATGTAAAAAATACGTAATTGATTAAGGTGCATTTTTAATTGTTATTTCTTCTTGAAAATTAATAGGGATATTTATAATTTTAGCGATACTTTTAATTATTTGTCCAAAAAGCAAATACCCTGTTACTTCTGTGTTACATAAATGTAGGGAAATATATCTTTTAAATTGAATTTCTGAAAATCTGGGCCTGTTTAATATATTTCTGTTGAATATTGTTATGAAAGTAGCTTTAATGTATGTATGTATGTATGAAACATGACAATATCTTCAGAAATTTCTGGGACCGTTTTATATCTTAGATGTGAAGATTTTTTCTACCAAATAACTATAGCCCTCAGGTTCACACAGGTGAAAACACCTCGATATATGTAACTTTGATGTATTGAACATTTTGATAAACAAAAAATAAGTTTGAAATTAACATGCTATCTATTATGTAAACAAAATCCCCCCCCCCCCCCCCCCCCCCCCCCCCCCTTTTTTTTGTTTTGTTTTTTTTTGTTTTTGTTTTTTTTGTTTGGCATTTTGGCAAAATTTAGATTTTTTGTACTTATTTGGGAAAGGGCTTTAATGATGTTATAACTAAATCCTATTTGCGTTGATTCATGGCAGTAACTATATGTTTAAATCAAAATGCAAATTGTATTTATTCAGACCCGAAGGTTCTAGATAATGTCAAATATTACATATCTAGAATAAGTGGACAATTTGATATAAGCCTGAAAATGCATCTTGATACCCTATCTGCTAAATGTTGTTTCTAATGCCAAAAAAAATGACAATTTTTAAATGAATTAAGGTATTAACTAATACTAGAACAATGTTAAACACTTGTAATACTTTAATCGCTACAGAAGGCATCCCTTTACAGTCACTGATATCAAACAGTATCTTTTAAAGATATCTTTAAATTACAAGTTTCTACACTGAACAAAAATGTCTACAATAGTTCAGTACTATCATTAAATAGTAGAATATCAATGAAAATAATCTGACCAAATAATTGATAATCAAACGAGGAAAAGTAATTAAAACTAAAAGTTTACTTTTGTCGCCCACTTAATATCGAGGATAATTCTGATATGGTGTATAATTGTGGTAGTTGGTGGCTACCTAACTGCTCATCAAGGTTTCACGTGGTATGCTATATGGGATCAATCATGCTCCATTAAAAAACCTACAACAGTATATGGTACTTATAAAATATTTAAGCACTGAAACAACCAGGTTCAAATGCTACATTTGCCAACCATACATCTTGCCGCCATATCGACAATAACAGCATTAAAACCACTGTTCAATGTTCAATACTTATATTTACATTGTCTTATCATCTTCGTCAACTTTGAAAAAAACTGAACCAACAACAACAACAACAACAACAAAAAATAAATAAAAATCCCGCCTTTTTTAATGTCAAATGACCCACAGGGTATTATAGCCTGAGGCACAGGGTGTTATAGGTGTATGGTGGCAACTGCCTCTTAGCATTGTGTCAATGGGGAAATGCGGAGCAAATGCAAATAAATGTTCCACAGAAACGCTAATTATTCAGACTAGGAATTAATTCCCAGGCGTCTGAGCTATCAGAGTCTAGGGAAGGAGTATTTATCAAAAAACGTCTATAGGGCATTGAAATCTAATGTAAACCAGATTTAAATATTTCAGTATAATCGTGTCGGCGAGGTTGATACCAAACACTACTTACTGCTCAACTCTTTCTATACCTGCCTCAGATGCACGCAAACAAAAACTCTAAGAAATGGAACACATGCTCCTTTAACGGAATGTTAACTTGATAATTTAAAAATAGACATATTAAAATTGATATACAATTATATCATAATCATTTGAAAATGCGTATCTTTTTGTTATGTTTTATTTGTATCCGTTGAATAAATCTTATATTGAAAATCCTGAGTATCACTTATTATGAAATTGTGAAGTTGAAATGTATTTGTATACAATGTGTCAAGCTTATAATGGGCCAAACCAGTGTTAGCTACCTTCACAAATAAAAATTTAAACCAGCGCGCTGGGATATGTAAAGATAATCATCTATAGAAACTCAACAACATTATTTTGGTTGTTTGAGATCTCGACATAAGATAGACATTTTCAAAATATAACAGCATACATATAATAAGTCGTAGACGACTATCAATATTACACGTACGATCACCATATATATATTAGATTTACAATTTACATTTCAAAAGGCCTGTTAAATGCAGCGGGCTTCTAAATTAACTATAGATAAAGCAGTTCAACTAAACTGCGCAGTTTTATATGCAGTATTGGGTATATATAAATATTACATAATTCTGGACAGGCGATACCTGTGACTTCAGTAGTCGTATGTGCATGTTTCACGACGTAATAATTATAAAAATGTCGGGTTGTCTCGGGTGAATGATGCCATACGCTCACTGTTCTTTAGCGTATATCATATGGCAGCATATTTTGAAGGTACATCTTAAGCATCACGCATATTTTGCTGTGAGATTATCTATTTATAGCCTCTACCACGATGTCGCTTTGTTCAAGGGCGTTTCATGTTTTCACATTTTATTCGTTTGAAATGCATTGTTAAGTTCCATGGAAGCTAATTATATGTGCCAGGGGAACAAGGCGTTGGCAGGATTGTAAACAACTGAATTTAATCACATGTATTCAGGAATATTTATATCTAAATCACTTTTAATGCTGTTTTGATTGATACTGTGTTGTTAGTAATATTCGCGGGTGAATTAATTTCGCTATATACATTCTCGCTTATGATATATAACATGGGCATATACTGAAATGTTAAGGCATGTTTGCTGCATAATGTTTAAAAGCCATAGTTCCGCGAAATTTAAAACCCGCGACTCGTCTGGAACGATTGCGAAAAATAGCATCGTAAAATGATTGCGCTGTGAATAATAGCGATGTGAAATATTAGAAACGTGAAATGATAACAACGTGAAATAAAAGCGTTGTAAAATAACTGCACCGTGAAATAATGATATCGTGAAATAATAGCGTCGTGAAATAGAAACAGCGTGAAATAACAATTATGCATTAGTTATCAATGAAATATTGTGGTTGACTTAGTTCAATTAGTGTCAAAATTCTCGTCGAAGGATGTCAAACGACCAATATAAGTAAATTTAGAAAGAAAGAGTCGTATAGAGCAGTCTCATTCATTTTGGATCAATTGTGAATCTCCTTTTGTTTCCAATGGTGCTGACATCTTGTATGTCTTCCGTGCGATTCGTATGGTTTCAATATGTATACTGATAATTTTTTTTTTTGTATTTGTTTTTTTTTGTGATGCTAGGATAGTGTATATTGATGCTGGTAGGCAAAGCGATACTGAAAAAAAAATCAGATAATTCATCAGGGCGCTAGATATTTAGTAGTAGCCGCAGTCCATTTGTGTTGATAATTAAAAGCAAAAGAAACAGCTGTAAACACCGAGCAAAAATCATCGCAGAGAAAAACATATTAAAATTGAATCTAGCAAAGCTTGAAAGCATATACCAAACATGAAGCATAAACTCTAAGTAAGTATGCTACATCATTAAGGCTCCATGGCAAGTGATTCAAGGGGAAGCAACTTTGGAAATGCAAATGAAAAGCTACGGAATTAGCAATTGCGCATATCACTGAAAAAGAGTACTGTACATGTACCTATTTTAAAACACCTACATTTGGAGTGTAACTCAATGCTGCCTGCTAACACTTTATATGGTTGTATACAGCTATATACAAAGCGATATTCTTTCAGCACATGCATCGCTAGCTAATTTAAGATATCTAGGTAAGATAAGATCGCTAGCTAAGATAAGATCGTTAGCTTAGATAAGATCGCTAGCTAAAATAAGATCGCTAGCTAAATTAAGAGCGCTAGCTAAGATAAGATCGCCAGGTAAGATAAAATCACTAGCTATGATAAGATCGTTAGCTAAGATAAGATCGCTAGGTAAGATAAAATCGCTAGCTATGATAAAATCGCTAGCTAAGTTAAAATCACTAGCTTTGTAAAGATCTTTAGCTTAGTTAAGATCGTTAGCTAAGTTAAGATTGTTAGCTAAGATAAGATTGTTGGCTAAGATAAGATCGTTAGCTAAAATAAGATCGCTAGCTAAGATAAGATCGCTAGCTAAGATAAGATCGCTGTCAAATTATTTATAATTTGGGTATGTCTATGAAAGGTGTGTTGACTCAATGTGTTTAAATAAATTTCATAGCTGCATTTCCATTATATCTGCAGGCGGGCTGTGTCCAGCAGCGACCACTGCGCAACCACAACAATCAATGACCACAACTATGCAAATGGAAACAACATCAACAACGGCCAATGCAACGACCCCACCAACTCCTCCTCCTGGACCGGTCAGAGATGTTCGGCTGCCTACCTCAGTAAAACCGCTCCACTATATACTGCAGTTGAGGCCGGAGATGTATAACAACAGGCCAGAGACATTTACTTTCAACGGTACCTATGCGATTACTATAGAATGCAATAGTGCGACGAACAACATCACTCTCCATATTGCCCAGCAAAACCTTACTGCTACACCAACAGTTGAGGCGGTCACTGTTGGTGAGATATCTCCTGTCGTCCTCAACACCACTAAAGACATGTCTAGACAGTTCCTGATCCTCGCGTTAGATAAACCTTTAGTTGTTGGGGCTCAGTATATCATTCGTCTCGCATTTGAAGATAAACTCTCGAACAAAGTTCTTCGGGGACTGCATGTCAGCACATACAAAGACGAAGCAGCCAATATGACGAAGTAAGTACCAAGCCAGATCATGAAATGTAAATAACACGGGGAGATAGGCGTTTGATTATTCCAATCTATATGTAGATATAGTTATCTACATATTGTAGTTAAATGGTCATACAATTTATTACCATTAAAACATTTGTTCATTATCCAAATTAATTTGCAAGTGACATTCATCTAGTCATCGTTTGCAAACACGATTTGAACGGGAGCTATTACATCATCGTTTCATGTTACATAACTTATATAAGTTGATATCATCTTTAAGGTATATGGCTGTCACTCAGTTTGGGCCAACATTTGCAAGACACGCGTTTCATTGTTTCGACGAACCGACAATGAAGGCAACGTTCGACATTACACTAGAGAGACAGCCCCACATTATCAGTCTCTCCAACATGCCATTGACTAATTCAGTGGACTTGTAAGTATTTGAACACTGTTTATGATGAAATACTTCAGCCCCACGATATCACTTGTCTCTCAAACATGCCATTGGCTAATTCAGTGGCCTTGTAAGTATTTGAACACTGTTTTCTGATGAAATACAAGATTAAATGACCCCCTCCCCTCTTTAAATTTTTTTTGTCAATGAGCACAATTGTTTACTCATATCTATATAGTTAATGTAATATGAATCAACGTCACATCCACATACCATTCTTTTGAAGAATGTATTCAAGCAATCAGGATGTCATTTGAGAATAAACATAAAAATTCATGACTGGTGGCATCGATGACGTAGAAGACGCTTGCTGTCCTGGAACACTTGATTTTATTTCCTGCACAATTACAAGGATCCCCGTTTAAATCTATTGTTCGTTTATATTTCATGTCATCTCTAGCTCTTATTCATATTATCTACTGGGAAAATGACTCATTGCTAAATCTATTGTCGATAACATGTGGTGATCTTACCAAACGCTCGAGCAATCATGTATTTATTTCACAAGTATACAGAATACAAGACTACTACGTATACTTCTATTGTTATTACAGAGGAGATGGTTATTTTGCAGACCATTTCGATGTGTCGGTCATTATGCCTACATATCTTGTTGCCTTCATCCTCGGCGAACTTGAAAGTGTAAACAAACAAACAACAAATAATGTTCAGGTGAGTTTTGTGAAAGACAGGAGTTATAACACTATGATTGGCTGACTTAACCAAGTAAAATAAAAACTGATCTGTGTGAGCAAAGGAGTCGTATTAAACTGAATGGTTTTTAATTTTCGTATCCTATTATATAGAATTCGAACTTTGACCCGAATTGCAATTGTTATAAACGTCATCAATAATCGAATGACGTCACATCACTGGGTCCCGGCCGTAACCCTATACACCTTATTTGCATCCGCGAAATTGGCCAAGTTATTTTTAAACGTCGCTAAAGCTCGTGTCTTTTGTAACTTACTAGTAACTTATTCCACATCCAACAACCACTCGTTGTGTAACCTCTATATATTGTTGAAAAATGTGAAATATAATAAATTTACCGTGTTATATTCTTAACCAGCTATACATTTTCCACTTGTTGTGACGTCAGAATGAGTAATGATATTATGACGCCATATACATTTCTGTCATATGAAACTAGGAGAGATACAATATATCAACAACGTATGATGCACAGTAACAGATCGTATCACTAACAAACATTGCTTTTGAAATCCTATGAGTCTTATAAACGAGCAAAACTACTACCATCTCAGATCAAGATTTGTACTCGTAACTGAAATTTATATTTGATAAGAATTACTATATATATGTACTTGTTTTTTTCAGTTCGGAGTTTATACCACGCCGGCCAATATCAACCAGACGGGATTTGCTCTGCAGATGGGAAGTTCACTTCTTGACAGCTTTGAGGAGTATTTCAATATTTCATTCGCTCTTCCCAAACTCGGTAAAACATTTTCACGTATTTTGTCCTTTACCTACATATATACATATAAGAGAATGCATGTTTGTGGTTCATAAATAACGCCCACCAATTTCAATCAACTCCAGTCAAAAATACAATTATAAAGCTACGATACTATTTCGGCTTGATCTGGTTTTGTTAGTGTATCAAGGACACTCAAGTTTTAAGTTTTATTTAAAACTTTACGCCATTGGCCCATTAGTACAACAGAGCAAAAATACAGTAGAGATTAAATGCAGAATAATGTATAGACAATGAGTTCCTTGACATACAATATACAATTATATCAGATCAAAATATATACCAGCACTTTTTAACTTATTAGATTCTAAAATTTATTTACCTGATGCAGATATTTATTCATTAATACTTTGCAAATTTAAAAGTTGAATAGCTTTAAAAGCTGAAGCATTTTTCCAATAACATATTTTTTTTTAAATACATATATTTAACTCTAAGATTCTGAAATTTGTTACAAGTTAGTAATTAGTGATTTCATCTTCGACATCAAGGGAGTTACATTGTTTACAAATCCTCGCTTCTCTCGAATTGTTTCTGTATCTTTCTGTCTCTATTTCAAGTGAATGAGCCGAAATACGTAATTAAGTGAGATGTATTCTAACACATAGGCTGTTGTTTAGAAATGAAATTTTTTAGACGTAATATGAATTTAATTTTCAACTTTTCTTTTGTCTACCCTCTTATGATTGGATACAGTATGTAAGATTTTATTGGGCTTGTCAAACTTTGTATACGGATTGTAAATGCATTTATATGCATACCATATTATTTTTATGCACACAATAACGTGGCATTGTGTGATCTTGTATAATGATATTATACGATATTCTTTTATCATATAGATACTATGTATGTATATGTAATACTATATCATCTATTTCTATAGACAATGTGGGCGTGCCTGACTTTATATACGGTGCTATGGAGAATTGGGGAATTATAGCATACCAAGAACGTTATCTTTTATACACGGAAGGTGTATCTACCACAAGAAGCATGGAACTAACAGCTGAGGTCTTGTCACACGAGATTGTCCATTCAGTGAGTAGACTGACGATGCTCTCACTGGTTCGGCCCAGTGCATATAAATACTGAAGATTAAGCCTTCATTTTTATTATTGTTCTATACATCGATAAAAGAACTTACTTGCAGTCAATCTAATTCTTTTTATTTTTTTACATTTATTTCCTTCGGCTTATTTTTTGTTCTACTTTTTGTTCACTGAAATAATGTCTCCTTGACCTTGTTATGATATGACCCTGACTGTTGCGAGGGCCTCACGCCACCTACAAACAAAGCCCTTAAAATCAAGTAAACACTTCGCACGGAGAAATAACTTCGCGAGTTTGAGTAATTTGCAAATGATCACAATGCAGATGCCAGTAAGGCTCCTGACCAAGTAACAAGAGACGTGGTTTATACAAATTCATCAAAACATTATTTCATCCTTTGGTAGACCAAAACATGGAAAACCTCACTTAAATGCTACATTGCTATTTAACCAGCATGTCCATATTATTCTATAAAGGTTATTGGTGAAATCTTATCAAATGATTCGCTTGTTTTCATCAGTGGTTTGGCAACTTGGTGTCCCCGGAATGGTGGGACGACATTTGGCTGAATGAAGGTTTTGCCGTTTTTCTCTCCTACTTTCGGAGTGGATCTTGTGGACCCTGAGTGGGATATGGTAGTTATAACATCTTCCCTGGCCGAGTTCAGTTCTATATTCTCCTGTGAAATTAGAGCTATCAGTTAGTTGTTATTACGACTTGCCCAGCTGAATCCAGATACTATCCCATCTAAATTTGAAACCTAGAGTTCGACATTTCTGATCAATTACATAATCATCAAACTTATTTTTATAGCCAATATAGAGAGGTGTTTGTACAGCCTCTAGATGGTGGAGTCAGTGCTTTGACCCTACTTTAATTAGTAGTGTTTGTATAAATTTGATATGGTAATTGAAAATGATATGGTGTTACTGTAAAACCATTATTTCTCGACGTTTCATTTTTGTTTTTTTCGAGGTTAAACTTGATGCACGAATTCAAATGTCCACGAATTACTAAAAACTTCAAAGTACATACATGAAGATAATCTTAATTCACGAATTCACGTCCTCAGGATATAGCATTTTTGGAGAAAACAATGAAATTTTAACCCCACGAAAATATCTGATTTTACAGTAAGTTCACAACGTTCATTGATATATAGTATTACTTCTTAACGCAGGGACGGATATGAAACATACATACAACTCATATGCACTCTTTATTACGCTTATATATCAAAGTTCAACAACAGCCAAAAACGGTGGGTATAACACCATTGTAAATATATATACAAACGTTGCTTATTTTGATTAGAAATATATCAGAATTGAATATATGGAAACACCCGGAAAAGGGAGTAAGAAATGGGAGAACAAAGGACAGATTTAAAGTATTGCAATTATAGGAAACAATGGCAGTAACGCCATACAGATGTCTCCGAGCTGTAGGAGACACTGGTTACTTCAATATTCTAACATATATCTGTAAATAATATTCCCTTAATCCTTGTTTTGACAAAATGCATATTCTTGTTTTCTTCTTCCTTTTTTTACCATACATGTAAAGGTATGAATATTAATGAGTTTTAGATGGACCTGATCAATTTGAACGTTATACAGCCGGTGATGGACGTGGACAGCGTGGAAAGTGTTAGCCCTCTTTACAGAGAGGCGTACGCACCTGAAGATATTCTAGCCTTGTTTGACATAATTACGTACTTCAAGGTGTGTTAATTGTGTACTGACCTGATACTTACCGAGAGTTAATCTTATGATATCAGGGTTCATGATATTTACATTAATATTGCAGTTTAACTCTCAAGATAAACCAAAGTTCTTCGAGTATCAAGTCCTGAAAATTCTTGATCGACCCGAAGTATCACTAATTACCGCAAGGACATACGGTATTTGTATACGATATGTTTTTTTCTTAAACACTTTGGCGTTAATTACATAACATGCGCTCTTATATTAATACATCATGTTGTGATCGATCAATTTATAACCGAATTGGTTTTGAAATGAAGACATTCTTTTCTTGAAAAATTTCAATAGTGATTTAATTTTCCGCTTAACACAATGTAATACTAAATATTGATAGGTACATTTACTTTATGATAACTAACGTTTGTTAAGCGCACTGTTTGTACACAAACACAACAGGCATTTTCTCAACAAGATAGTAAGTAATAATCATTTATGTACTCCATCGATTTACAGTATCTGTTATGTCAGCTGTAATCTAGTACGGAACATTTAACCATTCGAATGTTTTTTTCCAAGGGTTGCGCTGTCATTAGAATGATGTGGTTCTTCCTTGGACCAGAAACCTTCAGGAAAGGATTACAGGTACGTTATAATGGTTTATAGATATATAATCCATACAATTCCAATTGTATGATAATACAAATATGATATAATATTGACAAATTTCGACCATATCATATATTTTGTTGCCGGAGATATTATACAAGCTGTTTATATTTAAAATGAAGCTCGCATGCCTTTACTTAAATTTATGTTTTCTATGAATGCAACTTTTATAAACGCTATTATTTCTAATGTTAATTATTATACATTCACAAACCATTCTCTTTTTAATTAGAAAACATTAAGATTTTCACAGTCTGTTTAATAAACATATTTCTAACTACAGACGAACATTTCACAATATTAATTTTCCTTTGTTTTCGTGCGGAAAAAAGACAGGTTCGGGAAATTAAAGGGCTATTACGAACAATTATGATTGAGGAGATACCACCTATTAAAAAAAAAATTCTGTAACGTTGTATTATGTCTATATGGGATTGATAGAATCTAACATAAGTTTATCGGTGGACAAGGATATCTCGGTTCAATCGTAAGAGTTAGGCCAGTCATCACGAGGCTTGCCGAGTGCTGATCAGCCAAACTCTTGCACGGGCGTTGAGATAAGCATGTTTAATTATTTTTTAATCAACATCAAAATTTATGACATGGTTACCCAACGTAAAATGATGACGTTACGTTACTTTGAGCAGTGTCATATAGCGCTTGCCAGCTGTCTTTACCTCCTACCCTGAGATCGATTGATCTTTTTTCCAAACAACCGCGGGATAACCATGTGAAGTATGTGAGAATATATTTCAGGTCATTTTTCGTTGGTTGTCTTTGTTTCCTGGAATGTCTCTGTCTTACCAGTGTTCATCAATCTGTTGCATTGCAATCATATGCATAAATTGAGTAGAGCTGTACAATATAAAAAGAAAACTTCATTTGATTATTTTGGTAGCAGTAATACTTTTTGTCAGGAAACAAGAGCAATCTATGATTAATGGCATCATTAAAGACAACCGTTGTCATAATCAACAATGATGATTTCAAGCTTTGTCTGTCATTAATGTCTATGAATTTTGTGCAAGATTATTTAAAATGTTACAGGGATATCTGAGAGAGAAGGCTTATGGAAATGTTGCTCATGATGATTTATGGAGAGCTCTGCAAACGGTGGGTGTTGCCTGTTAAGGCATAAGAGATTCTATTTCGATATGAACCTATATGTACGTGAGATGTTCTTTGTTTATTCTTGATGGTCAGAAAAATACAAATATACATTGTCTTTTTATGTATATGGGTATATGGTAGACAGGGGTAGTGAGTCTGTACTTTGATTATCAAATGAACAAGTTTCAAGCTTTCTGTCCGTTATTAGTCAGATGTACTTCTTGAGTATGTTCTTGGATACAACATTGTAATGTTTTTAAGGACAGCGTTAATTTTTTTTCCGGATCTCTTCATTTCAATACTCAATTTCCATATTTATAGTTTCTTCAAGTCATTGATTTTTTTTTGGACCCCAGCTTTCTTTTTCCCTAGTACATATTTCAGGGCAGAGTCAGGCTTTCATTTAAAGATAACCGTTTTGTCTATATACTCACATTTGCATATTTTTTTTAATTTTATCGTCTTTCTCTGATTCAAAAATACTGTTAACTACATTGTATACACAATAATATTTTTTTATAAAGAGGCATGTTTGGAACATTTTATTCTATTTTTTTAATGAATGGAACAGTTAACTAAAATTGCCTATATGTTTCTCTATCGTACCGTGCTTGCTGCTTGATTGACATGTTTGTATTTATAGCAAGCGATCGAGGATGGTAAAACCGATTTTAACATTAAAACTTTAATGGATTCCTGGATATTACAAACGAACTACCCGGTCGTGACAGTGAGGAGAGTAAATGGAGGTCTTTACCTGAACCAGGGAAGATTCCTTCTCCATTCTGACAACACCACAGATTTTGTTGGGTAAGGTAGTTTAGACTGCTTCATGGATGACAAATCTTCTCATTCTGTGTTTTTATAAAATTAACAATCACGAGTTCAGCACTTTGAAATTCGACATCCGGAGCAATACCCGCGAAAATAACATATCCTCCTTATGACTCCTTTATAAATGGAAATTGCTGAAATTTTGACTCTCGAAAATAAATAGCTATACGATATTGTTTATGTGTGTTTAAAGCCAATATTTTCCTATTAAGGGAGTCTTCACTTTTCGTTGACCCATATAACATTGCGTGAGTATCCAGAGTCGATTAGATGGTATATACTCAAAATTACAAATAATAAAAATTATAAAAAAGGACGCCTAACAAATTGATGTGAAGTGCTGATATACTATTATACTAATACTACATGTATACTATTTTTTCTATATTCATTATTTATACAAATTACAGGTATAGCTGGAATATTCCATTTACCTACACTACAGATCAGGAACTGGATTTCAATAAAACATCAAATGACGTTGTATGGATGGCACCCAATACACAAGGTACAGTATATTTTCTTTCAAATATTTTTTTTTTCAAATATTTTCTGTAAGAACACGATATATTTCCATATTTGAATATTTAAGTTGAGATTTTACATAATTACACGGAATAATATATATTTCAAAACAGTTAATGGTCAATTCGTATATTGCTTTCTATGCTTGGTTTTAATATGACGACAATATTATATAAACGTGTTTATTGCATTTTTGCCAATGAAATATAGAAATTTATCAAACTAATAAAACTTATATTTTCACTGCAGCGATGAGCAGTGAAAATATAAGATTTTGCAGTGAAAATATAAGGTTTTGCAGTGAACATATAAGATTTTGCAGTGAAAATATAAGTTTTCCGTTTTTGACCAATCAGAGCGGACCTTTGTATTCAGCTCGTTGAAACTTGCCGGTTTTTCAAATCGAAGCGGAGATAGATACATTGGTTATTTTACTGTATTTCTGAAATTTTCTGACTAGTTTTTGACAAAACATTCACTTGACGTTAGCTATTCATGCACAGATTCTCCAATAACAGCAGAAAACGCTTAAATCGCGCCGGTCAGTCCTTTCAAAATGGCGCCGTCAAATTAACGTGGGGTAACGTCATAAAGAGATGACGTCATTACTGATTCGCGCACCTTTTGACGCTCCTAATTTTTCGATGTTTTTAATTTTGTTTTTAATGTATGAAATGCAATAAAAAGAATATTGAATTGTTTGCCATTAAATATAACATATATTTCACTCGTATGACAGAATATTTCGATATTTTTCACTCGTGCTTCGCACTCGTGAAAATATCGATATTCTGTCATACTCGTGAAATATATGTTATATTAAACGGGAAACCATTCAATATCCTCTTTATATGAAATTTCGTTTCAGTATACGCTACCGACGCCAGTATCAGTAAGACGGGCGGATGGGTCATTGGAAACATTCAACATTACGGATACTTCCGCGTGAATTATGAACCTGATAATTGGAATGCTCTGATCACCCAGCTTAAAACCGATTTTACGGTAATTTATTACACTTTTTCAAAATAAGGCTATTCAACCTGAATAAACGACATTAATTTTGATATATATTCCCCTCTGCCTGATCCTTATATATCTGCCTGGACATAGTAACATTTTTCTAACAGACAGAAGACAAAACTTAATTTAACGTTAAAAGTACTTTCATTGAATAGATCTAGTGTATATTTGAGAAGTCTATGCATTGATATTTATTTGTTATGACATATCCGACACAAGTTCTACTCTATAGGGCTATCCGCTAGCCATCCCTGATTGGTGAATAAGCCAATTATGAAAAAAAATAGAAAAATATCTGCTGACTTGTAACCCTAAATCAGGACAATATTCAATTATTGTTTTAAAGAAACAAATGAAATATATTTTGATTTTTTATCATCACTACCCTACTTTGGGATGCTATATTATAATTGATATGTTGGCGATATACTTGTACTACTTGTGTTATAAAAAGTGTACGATCACTTCAGAGGCCGAACGCGGCGATACTTGTGGCGATGTTTGCTCGTTATTAAATATTATACTGTGGGTTTGTAATGAGAATTATGTTGATTGTAACAGAAAATACGCGTGGTCAACAGAGGAACACTCATCACAGACGTATGGGCATTATTTAAGTAAGTAACACTGGTCTACTTTAGAAGGCAACTTGTCACAGATGTATGTAAGTAAGTAACTCTTATCTATTATATAGGGGCACTCATCATAGATGTATGGGCTTTTTTTAAGTGAGTCTGATCTACCATAGAGGGACACTCATCAGAGATGTATGAGCTTTATTTAAGTGAGTCTGATCTACCATAGAGGGGCACTCATCAGAGATGTGGGCTTTATTTAAGTGAGTCTGATCTACCATAGAGGGGCACTCATCATAGATGTATGAGCTTTATTTAAGTAAGTAACTTTGATATAACATAGAGGGGCACTCATCAGAGATGTATGAGCTTTATTTAAGTAAGTTACTTTGATATACCATAGAGGGACACTCATCATAGATGTATGAGTTTTATTTAAGTAAGTAACTTTGATATAACATAGAGGGACACTCATCATAGATGTATGAGTTTTATTTAAGTGAGTCTGATCTACCATAGAGGGGCACTTATCATTGATGTGAGCTTTATTTAAGCGAGTCTGATCTACCATAGAGGGACACTCATCATTGTGTATGGCCTTTATTTAAACAAGTAACTTTTATCTACCATAGAGGGGCACTCATCATAGATGTATGAGCTTTATTTAAGTCAGTCTGATCTACCATAGAGGGGCACTCATCAGAGATGTATGAGCTTTATTTAAGTGAGTCTGATCTACCATAGAGGGGCACCCATCAGAGATGTATGAGCTTTATTTAAGTAAGTTACTTTGATATACCATAGAGGGACACTCATTATTGTGTATGGCCTTTATTTAAACAAGTAACTTTTATCTACCATAGAGGGACACTCATCAGAGATGTATGAGCTTTATTTAAGTGAGTCCGATCTACCATAGAGGGACACTCATCATAGATGTGTGAGCTTTATTTAAGTGAGTCCGATCTACCATAGAGGGACACTCATCATAGATGTATGGGCTTTATTTAAGGGAGTCTGATCTACCATAGAGGGGCACTCATCATAGATGTGGGCTTTATTTAAGTGAGTCTGATCTACCATAGAGGGGCACTCATCATAGATGTGGGCTTTATTTAAGTGAGCCTGATCTACTATAGAGGGGCACTCATCATAGATGTGGGCTTTATTTAAGTGAGCCTGATCTACCATAGAGGGGCACTCATCATAGATGTATGAGCTTTATTTAAGTGAGTCTGATCTACCATAGAAGGACACTCATCATTGTGTATGGCCTTTATTTAAGCAAGTAACTTTGATCTACCATAGAGGGACACTCATCATAGATGTATGAGCTTTATTTAAGTGAGTCTGATCTACCATAGAGGGACACTCATCATAGATGTGGGCTTTATTTAAGTGAGTCTGATCTACCATAGAGGGACACTCATCATAGATGTGGGCTTTATTTAAGTGAGTCCGATCTACCATAGAGGAACACTCATCATAGATGTATGGGCTTTATTTAAGTGAGTCTGATCTACCATAGAGGGACACTCATCATAGATGTGGGCTTTATTTAAGCAAGTAACTTTGATCTACCATAGAGGGACACTCATCATAGATGTATGAGTTTTATTTAAGTGAGCCTGATCTACCATAGAGGGGCACTCATCATAGATGTGGGCCTTATTTAAGTGAGTCTGATCTACCATAGAGGGACACTCATCATTGTGTATGGCCTTTATTTAAACAAGTAACTTTTATCTACCATAGAGGGGCACTCATCAGAGATGTATGAGCTTTATTTAAGTGAGTCTGATCTACCATAGAGGGACACTCATCATAGATGTATGAGCTTTATTTAACTGAGTCTGATCTACCATAGAAGGACACTCATCATAGATGTGGGCTTTATTTAAGTAAGTTACTTTGATATAACATAGAGGGACACTCATCATAGATGTATGAGCTTTATTTAAGTGAGTCTGATCTACCATAGAGGGACACTCATCAGAGATGTATGAGCTTTATTTAAACAAGTAACTTTTATCTACCATAGAGGGACACTCATCATAGATGTGGGCTTTATTTAAGTGAGCCTGATCTACCATATATGGGCACTTATCATAGATGTGGGCTTTATTTAAGTAAGTTACTTTGATATACCATAGAGGGACACTCATCTTATTTAAGTGAGCCTGATCTACCATAGAGGGGCACTCATCATAGATGTATGAGCTTTATTTAAGCGAGTCTGATCTACTATAGAGGGGCACTCATCATAGATGTATGAGCTTCATTTAAGTGAGTCTGATCTACTATAGAGGGACACTCATCATTGTGTATGGCCTTTATTCAGTAAGTAACATTGATCTACTTTAGAGAGACACTCATCACAGATGAATGGGCTTTGTTTTAACAAGTAATTCTAATCTACCATATAAGTAAACTCATCACAGATGTACGGGCGTTATTTAAACAAGTAACTTTGATCTATTATAGAGAAACACTCATTGCATGAACTTTATTTAAGTAAATCTGACCTACTAAAGAGAGGCACTCATCACAGAGTTATGGACTTTATTTAAGTAACTTACTCTAATCTAACATCGATCGGGGTTCATTTATCACAGATGTTTGGGCTTTATCTAATAACGTAGCTCTTCCACGGAGGGAAACTGATCACAGATGTCTGGAGTCAGTGTGACAACTGCTTCAGTTTTTAATCAGTTTTCGGAATGATCATAAGATCATTCGCAGAAAATCCTAATATATATTTAACAGCATTTGTGCTCGGTGAAATTGATTATGATATCAATAAAATGTTTAAATGTTCGGTTTTAAAGAGCTGCACATCAAATAGTAAAATGGGTCTGTATTTGATATTGGATAACACTGTAGCTCCTTTGTCCTGAAAGGGCTGGACAGACTGATTTGGTGACAGCCTGGGATATGTTGACCTACCTCCGTCACGAAACAGAATACATACCTTGGGCATACGCTGCTAATGAACTCGAGTATCCAACCAATATGCTTGTTAGTCGTCCAGCCTACGGAAATTTTGAAGTAAGATTACTATATAGATGGGTGCACTAAAACTTCCCTTTTAAGACCACCTTGGGACTGAGTGAAAGTGGTCCTAATAGCGGGGAGGTCTTAATACTCTTAATACCGAGTTTGACCATCAAGAACCTTAACTCTGTACGTACCAGTACAGTGAACGTGTGATCTACACATGAACCACTTGTAATATATCCTTAAATGACCATTGTTTTAACATATGACTTAACTTTAATAACAATTTAACAATTCTTTAGCCATCTTAGACAGTAACGGGATTTAGAGCAAAAGCAAATTAAAACATATCAGCAAAATTGTGAACTAACGTACCATCAATGAGTCCTATAAAAACCAGTGCGATCTACTGATTTAGCGGAATGCTTCCAATGCGAAAAACGGTAAGATAAGCTTACCCTAAAATGTGCACGTTAGAGTAAATCTTAATCATTATATAATCAATGTATGCTATCCTTCTTTTTGACAGAGTTAGAAATATTGAAATGCTACATGTTTTCATCTCCAGCGGTTCATGCTGAACTTGCTAGAAGGACGCTCACTGAATGTTTCCTTGTACGACAACCGGCCTACACAGGAAAGGTAGACTCGTATTATAATAACTTTTACCAGTGTTGTTTAAATCATTGTACTAAAAAAATGAATATATAGAACGATGACAATCAATAAAACACCTACATTTCCCACACGATTGTTTAGTTGCACGTGAAAGTCACATTACACACAAATGTATACGAAATTCGGTATAAGGTACATTAATAACATTATATATATATCATTTCTTTATCATTGAGTATGTGTTGTTGAGCGCACCTGTCAATTGTTATTAAAATTATCTATCAGTATACGATTAGCGTATACAAATATAGTTTATATGATGTATATTATGATATTTAACGGATATTTGTACAATAACACATCGTTTAATATATTAACATTCTTACATTCTTTTTAAATTTCGAAATATTTGGTAGAATTTTGTTTTTTTTTTTGTTTTTTTTTGGTGGGGGGGGGTTGTATTTTTTATTTATTTATTTCTATTTTATTTTCAGATCACTGTCTGGGTTGATGTTTCAACTGTCGTGCAAATTCGGTGTAAAAGAATGTACCAATCGAGCAATACAATTATTTAATGACTGGAAAAATTCAGGGACATTGTAAGCATATCTAAACATTTTATTTCTAACGGTAATGGAACTATTTCCTCCTTCTGTACTTTATAGATTAAGTATGAAATACAGCTCTTAGAATTATCTCCCCGACTATACGAAAGATACTATCTAATTTTAAAGGTCACACACAACTAATTATTTCACTTTCAAGGTTGAAGATTTCCCTACCAGCAAAATGATGAAATTGCATATAAGAGCACAACAGTCCTTTTTTTACCCTGATATTTACAGTGACCTTGGTAACCCCCACCTAGGGAATTCCCGCCTTTTTACACCTAGAATCCTATGGGTTTTTTTTATTTATACCAAGAGTTTATATTTTGAAGTTTTAAAATCTCAACACCCTCATCCTTATTCTCGTATATAGAAAGTATCCCATTTCCTGTATTATTTACTCAGGAAATAGCTACAAACCTAAGAAAACACATTTTCTTCAGAAACTTGGTTTAGGTGAAGAACCAGCTGATTAGCTGAATAAGTTTTGTGAGACTTTTAAATTTAAAATACCGTCTTGGAATTATCGTCTCTATTATCCTAAGCATACTCTCTAGTTTTAAATATGATAAACAGCTCTTTGAATTATCTCCCATACAATACTAAGGCTACTCTCTAAATTTGAATATGAAATACAGCTTTTAGAATTATCTCCCCTACTATATACTAAGGATACTGTATATCATCACGTATGAAATACAGCGATTGTAAGCACTAATTCTAAATTACTACATCTTAATAATTGTGACAACAATAACATTTAATTTAAAACATGATTTATTAATTAATTAATTATCTATTAATGTATTTATCTAATTCAAAATGCCATATATAACAGAAATTGAGGATAACATGCTGTAAAAATATGGGTAAATTTTTGTAACCCCCCAAAAAATGAACAATTCTTTCGTGGAGATATGAATAATGGTCAAAAGTTTCTGTATTTCGATCACAACAACCTTAACACTAATAAATACAACGACTGTACACTTAAATGTCTTTTCTGTTGGTTGGTTGCAGGATTCCCCCTGACATCAAAGAAGAAGTTTTCTGTAAAGCTATCCAGGAAGGAGGTGAAGAGGAGTGGGATTACATGTTTAATGTTTACGTTAGTGGACAAGGCTCGGAACAGGCCGCGGCTCTCCAATCGCTGGCTTGTACAAACCGTTTGTGGGTCATCAGCAGGTGAATTTCCGTGCTTCTTAAGTGATGTTCAGTGTGACATCATATACGTATATATATTTAAGCATTGATGTCATTTTTGTTTTAGTTTCATCGAGGTATGAAACAAATTTTGTTTGCACACTGTATGAATCTGAGTAACGGATTCTTACAGCAGTTTGCAAACAAAATTTGTTTCATAACCCGATGAAGATGAAACCAAAAAAATAATTGACATCAACGCTTATAATTAATTTTTGAAAATTATTTTCTAATTTAATTTATGTACAATTTTACTGGTTTTAAATGGTTTTTAAATCGCGCCATTCTCTGAATTTCTTTCATAGAAGAATGAAAAGAATGTTTCGACCAATCACATTTGAGTATTTACCATGAAAACAAAGAAAACATAATTATATACATATAAAAAGCTTTAAGTATATAAATAAATTTGAATCAGCAAATGTTTAATGGGATAGAGCGTTATTTACTTCCGGTAATGAATAGTTTATAAAACTGTATTTCCTATTTTAGGTACCTGGAATACATACTAGATCCGTCAAATATTAGACAACAAGATGCTTCTCGTGCCTTCGATACACTTCTTGGAAACACGATGGCCTTCTACCCGACTTTCGATTATCTTCTGGAGAAATGGGAATTCCTGGTTATCGAGTAAATATTTAGCATGTATGATCAGAAATAACATCTTTAAATACGTAATTAACATCTTTTCTTTAACCGACCGATGATTTGATGTTAGCCTACATTTTCAAAACGTGCTGTATATCCCTGTGCCGTATTATTTGTTTTTCAGTTATGGAGTAGATGTGATTTTATTGAATGGAATCATCGCCGCCTCAGCTAGAGGAATGTATACAGAGTATGATATGAACAGGGTAAGTATCACCAGCTTAAAATGCCATATTATAATGAAGATCTTACCTAAAAAACGCCACCTAAATCAAGCTATTCAATTGTTGCATTTATACCTTACTTACATTAAACATTTTCTTTTTCATATTTTCTTCGACATCTTGTCAGCGTTAAATGCGCGATAATAATTGGTTTTGGTGATATTTGTGAGGGATATTCCAAATTGTGTATTGGAAAACGGTTCAATATGCAAGCATCGAGATAAATAAAATCGTTCAAACTTAGACCATGAATTTCTTTAGTCGTACTACTTCTTAAATTTTATAAAATATTTGATATGGGATATGTAATGCGCTACAAGAACAAAGTATTCTTCTTGTATTCATGACCACAAAGAGGATGGAAAAGTAGATGGTAGATGTTTTTAGTTTCATGCTTAAAACGATGATCCGTGTAATTTCCCCCGTGTTTCTATTTATAGATCAAGAGCTGGAGAGATGATATACATCCGGCTGATACCCCTGATCTCGCTGGGTTTTCCACGGCAATTAATAGAATTTCTGTCAATATGGAATGGCACAACAAGTACTATGAAAAGGTGGCAAATTGGCTCGAGGATTTTGTAGGACAACACGCATGTGGGTTAATGTTGCATCCCGTTTTGTTGCTCATTAGTGTATTCATGTAAAATATACATTGTTGTACATTGTTGCAACTTGTACATTCCAATGACGTCACATTGTTTACAGATCCCGCGTTGTGTCTGCACTGCCTGACACGAAGGCTTCATTCTGTGTTTTTTAATGTTTTTGTTAGTTTTCTGATAATTCAATTGATCAGGTATGATTAAACAACCCCAATCAATATGAGGTGTGATTGTAATTTTAAGTTTAAACCGCATGTTGCGAAAAATACTTCAACTTTCACTTTGTCAGTGCATTCGTGATCGCAGCTTCGATCGGCTGTCATGGCAACGACGAGGACGGTGGTTTCATCACAGTGACGAATTTACAAACTTGCATGTCTACAGCCGAAAACTTCTAACTATACCTTATGTCTTTGGAAATCATCTGTAAATAATTAATTGAATTAATTACGATCCATTGCATTCGTTTATTAACGTTTGTTCGTTTCTATATGCCGATTTCGATACTTAAAACACTGAAGAGTTCCAATATTGGAGAATGAACATTAACACTTGCTCTATGAATCGTCCTAGAGCACCCGACTACCCTAAATCAATACTTATGAAACAGGTACGAGCGTGAAGGTAATTGTATGAGAGCAACGAAAAGTGCTGTACATTCTTACGAAAATGACAAACATCGTCAAAATTACTTAAAAAGTAGTCAATTAATCGGCATTTCTTCAATTAACACCAGTTTATAACGCCGTTATGTAACCATACTTGAATAAATAGAAGAATGTACAGCACTTTTTCTCGGTTTCTTAGCACGATGAATAAATGTATCCTATTTGTTTGTACGACAAAATACGTTGGTCGGGTGCTCTGGCCATATTTACCGACCAAGTGTTAATGTAGTCCTTCGTGCCGGTCACGTGACCACGCGAGAACACGAGGAACGACGAAAACACCCCGATAAAGACGTTGGACACCTAACATTAAAATCCGATCAAAAAAACAAACAGAACTACCCGGGAAATCATTAAATATTGAATTTATATTAAAACATGATGTTTTTTGTTCTTTTTAATTATAAATGCAACATTAACCCACATGCGCAGCCAAAATAATAATAACACTTTATGAAATTGGCAATATTTCCCGCCACCCTGAATCAAAACTACAAGCAATAATTTTGGTAACATTTTACCAATCAATTTAACATGATTCCTCTGAACTAATAATGGCTTATTTTATTGTGACTAGTTACTTGGAAAATAGTGAATTGGCATTGAATCAAATCACTTTTTGTTCACCGAGAATCCCTATAGTGAATGTGATTATAAATTATGTTGGGGGAAAATCCTTTATCATTTTTTTAAATCTGATACGAGAATACTTAACACACGACAGTTGAAATGATATGCAATTATATACGGGAAATTAGATACATGTATACGGCATGAACTCGCGTACATGTATAGGTACGTCAACGAGCACGTGCTATTCTACACATACCTCTTTGGAGGAAATCGCGATATCTATTAAAACAAAATATTGAAAGTTTGTTATTTCCCCCGTTCGATTGCTTAGTAGTTTTGCAATGGAATGTTTGCAACCTGGGTTACGCTCAGCATGGAATTACAGTGGATTACTTTCAATGATAGTATGGTTCACAATCATCATCAAAATCACATATTATGTTGTTGTTATTTAAATTGCACGTTTTTTAGCGCCAAGTTCATACGCTAATGACACAACATTTGTAGAGTATATGCAAATGTTGGCATTGTTACCCCTCCCATTCCTGTTTTGTTTTGTTTTGTATTGCTTTTTTTTGTTTTTGGTCACTTATTCCATACATGCAAGAAACAACTGTTAACGATATTGTTTTTGTAAATCAGATAAATTCAAGATATCGTAACACTTTTTAGATCAGAAAAAGTCTAAACATGCAACTAAACTGGTTTGTCTGTCAATGAATATTATTTTGTGTCTATTACATTTCATTCGAGCCATTCTGGTGTAAACGTTTTTGGCATTAAAGCTCAATCTTGTGATGTTTGGTGTTAGGTTCACGCTGAAGACATTATCTTATTTATCCATTGTTTGCTTGTTTTTTTTTAATTTTAGGGACAGGCCTAAACTTTCAAAAAGCATTATTTTTTCATATCAATAACAAATCTTTATATTCTAAAAATAGGAATACGAGCACTTGCCGCCTATAGAACTGGCGGTAATTTATGGCTTCGTGTTGTGTCATTTCCATTTGTTTTACAAACTCAAAATATATATTACATATTTATTTATCTTTATCCTTTACCAGAATATATACGAATATGTAATGGTGCTTCCTTAATTGATTTGCACACTTTTTTGTGACTATATAACTGCAACATATGTCTTCCCGCCTTTTTTCTTGTTTATTTTCGTTTTTGTCTGATTGAATTTAAATGAGTGAAAACAAATTACCGTGAAAAGAATCGCGGATATTTTAACAAGTATCTGTTTAATTGGGATGTTATGAGCTGTTACAGGCATAGGATTCAGGTGTCATTGTTGTGAGCACTATCAAAACATCAATATTTGTCAGTGAAATAAGAAATTTATCAAACTAATACAACTATATTTATAAGATTTAACAGTGAAAATGCTGTTTTTTTTTAAGTGAAAATATAAGTTTTTCGTCTTTGACCAATCAGAGGGAACCTTTGTATTCACCTCACTAAAATCTGCCGATTTCTCCAATAGACGCGAAGATCGATAAATTGGTTAGTTTGCTGTATTTCTGAAATATTCAGACTTGTTTTGGACAAAAAACTCACCTGACATTAGCTATTCATGCACAGATTCTCTGGTAACAGCAGAAAACGACTAAATTGCGTTGATCAGTCCTTTCAAAATGGCGCCGTCACGTTTACGTGGAGTAACGTTACAAAAGGATTACGTCATGAATTATGTTACTTATTTTCGCACTTTTTGACACTATTACTTTTTCAATGCTTACAACGTTATACAGATATATATAATTAACAACAAATAACTTAATATAGAAATAACTGCGTCATGAAAGTGCTTGCTAGATCGAAAGTTACCGACCATATAAAAATAAAGAGATAGAAAGGAGATAATTTCTGTGGGAAACAATGAATTATTTATTAACTCTGAATTAAAAATTTAAAAAGAGAAGCACAAACTGTTGGAGTATGGTAATTTCGTAAAATATGTAATGGATGGTTTGCATAAAATGTTAAACAGCCTATTTTTGTTGGTTACGAAGCATCTTTAAATCAACAACCTTTTTTTTTAAAAACCAGTATGTTTGTTTTGGTAATGCATATATATGAATATGGTCAAATGTATTTACAAGCAAAGCTTGTGTTTTTGTTCTTTATTGATCAATATAAATAGATTTATTAATCTTGCATATTCACTCAATTTAACCTAAAACAGATGTTTCAGCCGAGAGTAACAAGTTTTAAATCGAGTTCATGAGATAATTTTTTAGAAGGAAAGGATGCTTGAATATACAAAGCCCACACTCGTATATATGGAGATAGTGGCCTAGCTTACATTTCATTGATAAAGATACTTTTGTTTTTATATGTTATATATATTCATTTGATAATTTATATCTTTTATTTTAATAGAAATTTTATTTGTGGGACTAAATAGAGTTGTTGACAGATCTCTTGGATGAAACCGACGTGGTATTAACCTAGATATACTATCACTACATTCAGTAGACATAACTCCGGCTTTCTATATGCAATTTTTTTTTACATTATCAAGAGACAGATTCGTAGAATGCCTATTGATAACGATATCACCTGAACAGTGTGGCAAAGTTTCTTGGATGTCTTATAATAACTAATTTTAAGAAACACACTTTAAAAAATTGAATACAGAAGTTTAATTGAATTTATCTAATTATCAGGTATCTAGATTCATATAAAAACAAAGGAGTTGGTATTTCAGTGTAATAAACAACTGGATAATATATGCTTGTGATTGAAGATCATCATAATAGTTGATTGTATTGTAACAAAAGTATTATTTTACATAAGTACTAATAAGCGTAATTATGTAAAGTAAATAAATAAAGAATTGGAAAATTAATATTAATGAGTTTGTTTTTAAAATTATTTTCAAAATATATATTTTATTAAGATATTACCATTTGAATTTATTGATACTAACGAGGTACAATATGTATTTAAATTGATTTCAGTACAATGTTCAAGTAACTACAAAACGGAGAAAAACGCATTTAAGGGTAATCATGCAGCTCCATATTTTTGTGTATTTATTGCCCTCGTTTAATGGATTTTGAGTAATAATTACAATTTAGTTATCATGTCGTCATTCTCTTTATTTTTCTCAATATTACTTCAATTTGTTGAATGGTAACAATGAGATTACACAGATTTTCAAAGATTATGTCAGTGTTGGAACTAATTTCCATGGATTTCAATTATGTTAGTGTAAAATGAAGTCCATTTTTAAATTTTCAGGAAACGAAAATAGTATTAAACAAGATATGTAATTATGATTTTTTTAAACTGATTGTTTTATTGTTATACAAATTACAAGTATCGTGATTTACTGTGTATTGCCCACTGGCTATATATAAATCATTAACACATGCAAAGGAGGGATGCGTATCTATCCATGTTGTGTGCCCTCAGTGATAATGATAATATTTCGTAGAAATATACTTTAAGGTCAGTTGCATATGGTATGTTATTCACTACATCAGTTTCCTCTGGCCTCAAAGAAATTTCAGAGGTCAAAGGTCACATGTAATGTTATGGTATGATAATTACTCAAGAAACTAGCAATAAATGCCAGAAAAAAATATTTTTCCCTAGGAATTTTGCTCGGATAAAACATCAGCTGACTGGTTGAAGTAGTTATGCGAGTCAAAAGTAGCATTAATGATACAAAGTTGAAACGAACAGAGAGGATTAATATTATTAAAATTTGTAATAAAAGGACCAAATAAGTGATCGAAAATTGAGGGGAGGCATGTTTTCAATAGATACAGAAATACTATGACAGTTCTGCAGCAGACGACATTGTGACAGCAATTGAACAAAAAACAGTCTTCCACCCGTAACGGTTCTTCTACGAAACTGATCTTGCGAGTGAGATAAGTTATCATACAAGTTCGTTACCAGCTTTGCACCCATCACCAAAAGCAAGACCAGCAACAGTTATGGTCAAATTCAGTATTTCATTTACACTTTTAATAAAACCATCAGTTCATGTTACAACTCAAAACATTTTAGTTCATTACAAGAAATGAGTCTGATAGCTTACTATAGATACATATGTAAGAATTAGCTACATGTTTCCCCGATGTGGGAAAACACCTCCTGTTCCCGGATATGTGAAAACTGTCCCTGTTCCCGGATATGGGAAAACTGTTCGTGTTATCGGATAATGGAACAATCATTTCTTACCTAGCTATGGAAATGAACTCATTTTCAGGTGCAATTAACTAACAACTACAAATCAATGCATTAAGGGTAGTGTTATCTTATTTAAAAACTTGAATATAATTATGTTACTTCTACTGAGATATAAAAATGTAAATATCTCTCTGCTGTTGGTGTCACTGCATAATTTCAAGTATTCTTGTCATTGGGACAGTTTTCCCCGCTGGTTTTGTATAAAATATTTCATTATTAATTCCAAAAGTGGTCACTTGGTCAGCCGTCCCTCTTTACTCTCGTTTACCCTCGTTGCTGTGAAGCTTACCAGGGATTTCATAGTGTCATTTTGGTCAAATGGTCTATACATCTGGCGTTTCAATAGAACGAATGACATTATGTCTCAGATTTTCGTTTTTTTATAGTGTTTGGAATAGAAGCACGTGCAGAAACCCTTGCTGTCAGTTAATATGCGCTTTGCATTTATACGCCTTCAGCTTCTTGACCATGCAACCAGCGCTATGCTTACAAATACAATGTTTTGGTATTACTGATTAACGAAGGCCGTACATCATGCAGTCATAGGGTACGGAAATAGTAATTTCTAGCGTAAATGATAATAGACGATGCTTAAAATTGATACAGTTGTTACGGCAGTAGCGGATCATCGGCTATAGGGGATCATTCGAAAAACTATAGCTGATTATGAAAAAAGTACGACTCCCAGGAGGGTGTTTGTTGTACACATCTGTTAATAAATCATTTTAGTGTCTAAAACAAAAACTTGATATACAGGAGCAAGTTACGTACAGAATTCAAGAATTTGCTTGTTCCTCAATCCGCTAAACAAGATATGGCCGCCATCTTTGATAACGGACAGTTCGATTGGGAAATGGTTTCGAAGATACAACACACTGTCAAACACATAAAAATGCAATTGAATGATGACTTATGGTGTTTTATTTGATAACAATTCATTTTTTCGTAATCTTGGATTGTTTTTAAAACCGTAATCATGCATTGCTTAAAGTGTTATTTATGCATCTTCGGTCCTGTCACAGACAACAAAAAGAATGTATTGATTGAAAATGGCCACCATATATGGCATATGGTGACATTTAATATCAATTCTAAACATATTACAAATTGACAATACAAAATTAACATAGCATAACACAATAATTAAAAAACGTCCAAAAATAAACATCTAAAAATGACAATGGTAGTCAATTACAACAAAAGCCTGTGTGGGGGTTGCCAAACTCCGCCTTCAACCAGGCATGTGAAACATCATCCAATATAGTAAACATAAAATAAGAAGATAAAAGAATCAGGGGAGGAAGTGAGCGGGTTAAGTGAGAAGGCCTAAAAAACTTATGAAAATAGTAGAAAACTTCAAACTACAAAACACTGTTGACACTTTTTTAATGGCGCGCGTCGAAAGCTGCTACCCATAATTCCTAGCTGCTTGACAGGGGCAGATAAGTATGTATGGAAATATAAGTTATAAAGGGAAATAACTCGGGTATAATTTGTAGCAAAATAATACGAAAATTTGGAAATGTGCAAGCCTTCCGATGCATAAATTAAGCTAAGTGCTTAGCTGCCCTTTATGCATCTTCGGTCCTGTCACAGACAACAAAAAGAATGTATAGATTGAAAATGGCCACCATATATGGCATATGGTGACATTTAATATCAATTCTAAACATATTACAAATTAACAATACAAAATTAACATAGCATAATACAATAATTAAAAAACGTCCAAAATTAAACATCTAAAAATGACAATGGTAGTCAATTACAACAAAAACCTGTGTGGGGGTTGCCAAACTCCGCCACAAAACCAGCCTGTGAAACGCTGCTTGTTTCCCCACAAACTTAAATAAGAATTTGCATTGCTGCTATATCCAAGATGCTGGGCAATACAACTTGCATGCAAAATTAAAACATGCCAGATTATAATTACTTGTCGACACCTAGCCAAATATAATGGGATATCACTTAACATAATGATATATTGTTTCTCACTATTTTAAGGTAACATTAATAAAATGCTGGACAGGTATAATACAGTCGATCTAGGTTAGTACAATATTAGCCCATGCTCAAAACTTACCCTGTGACAACTGTCGATAGGCATGCATTATGGCAAGGCGAAGACTCCGAAAGAATTTTTTATTGCCGTTACCAGTGAGATGACACCCATCTCGCAGAAAAAGATCTAGTGGGCTATTAAAAATTCGACGATGTGGCCAAATATGAACATGCTCCTGTTCGGTTAGCAAAACATGCAGTGCCTTATTGGTTGCGACTCTGCGTGATTCATATTGACTCGGGCTCATGCCTCGAGGCCGTGGTCTGGGGAACAGTTCACATGCATAAACATTACATCCATAATTATCTTGCAAGTGTTTGGCGAAATCAAAAATCTTATAGGCCAGCTGATCGGGGCGAATAGAGTCATTGCACAAACAATTACCGCCGATCTGGAGTATAATAATGTGCGGTTGTAAAGAGTTTATCTTCCGTTGGACAGACACATTAGATTTTAACTTGTCCACCGTTGCTCCGCTAATCCCCAAACCGTTCACAATGCATTGAGAGAGGTTAAATGTCTACAAATTATGATCATGCACATATTCAAAAAGTCTACGCACAAAACTATGACCCAAAATCAACACGAGTGGGGTCAAGTTAGCCAAAATAGCCTGAATTCGATGTGCCAGAGAATCATATCTTAAATTGAGACTGGTGGGCTCAAAAACCCGTCCGATGCGTCGCTGGGACGTTCTTCTGCTCTGCGAGTCCTTCAAAAGTATTTTTCTTATTGATCCTAAGTGAGAAGGCCTAAAAAACTTATGAAAATAGTAGAAAACTTCATATTACAAAACTCTGTTTGCAATTTTTTAATGGCGCGCGTCGAAAGCTGCTACCAATAATTCCTAGCTGCTTGACAGGGGCAGATAAGTATGTATGGAAATATAAGTTATAAAGGGAAATAACTCGTGTATAATTTGTAGCAAAATAATACGAAAATTTGGAAATGTGCAGGCCTTCCGATGCATAAATTAAGCTAAGTGCTTAGCTGCCCTTTATCGTCTATAGCGGATCACTGTTTTCTTTGCGCACGCGTATGTATTCGCATACTACTCGTACACGTGCATTCGCTATTTCGAATTTCGAATGGTCACCATTATCAGATAAACGACTAAAGAAGAGGAGCAGTACAGTTGATCAGGTAGTAATTTTACTGTGTTCTAATTTCCCCTCATGTCGCCCCTAGCTGATGCCATGTGTTGACACTAAAAATAGCTTGTAAACATAGGCCACTTTCGAATGAGAAGAGTCTACCGTAACTTAGCCTTCCTTGAATCGTTCAGTCTGTCAATTACAACCCCAAATGGTCGTTGAATTAATTATTCATTCACTTGCACAGAATCAGATGCATAACTTGGTATAGGTACTTATTGTATCAGCTTCATCATGTCGTTCTGCTGACAGTGCAGACGCTCTCACGGATACAGTCATTTGCAATGTGATCACTCGCCGATTACTGTGTTAGCGGTCCAATAGTGCATGCTGTATAAGAAATTCCAAGTGGTGTTCATCCAAGCTAATTACGCTAGACTCTATGTAGACCAAAACTAATAAAGTACCATCAATCGCCATGCCCCATTAGCTGTCACACTGAACCAAGTCAGTCGGAGGTGACGCAGCTGATCCAGGGGTCGTCTCAAAATCGTTTCAGTCAGTGCAATAACTTACAAAGTTTTATCAATTATCAACGACACGGCCAAGCAGATAACAGTCAAACATTTGTTAGGTAAATAAAAATGTAGACTAAAAAGACTATGCATGTAAAGTTATAGAAAGATAGAAAAAAGTTAAGTCGTGTTAAACTTTTAAAGTTTAAACGAAGACAAACTATTATAATGAGGTTTTTTTATACGTTAGATCCCCCTGTTCACTAAAACTCCAAATGAAACTGACTAGGTTAAATGGACTGAATCAATAAAAACACGTGCTTATATATTTAATGCACGGTTTGTTTTAATAACAATTAAATATTCCTTATACTAGTAATCTTGTATATGTATCCGTTATTTAATTATGTAATATTTATATACAGAGAATCCTCGACATAATATAACTGTTAGGTTATATAAACATGTATTCTATACATTTATTATGATATGAATAAAAGACGGACTAAGTGGCTGGGCAATCCTCAAAACTCTTAGAGCATCTATATCAATAAGTTCAATAAGAGTGACAAGTCTTTTAAAAGTTTTATAAAATTTTGTGATATTTTAATATAATTTTTAATATGAAATAAACAAAATTTAAATAATGTTGGCAAATCAGTTAATGCCCAGTGCCATGAAACTCTATTAATTTAAATTTTGAATAGTTTTGATTAAGATGTATTTCAAAATAAAACGGCTTCATTATACATATTAAGTGTCATATTTTGGGTACCCTTACATTACCGAAAATATCGTCAAGTTAATGAGTATGATAGAATTATATCTAACATTTATGATTAATAACCCCGCATGCAATTCAAATCAGACCTAAGCCTATGGATTGTGTGGTTGTACGTCAAACATACCTTAAGCCATACTTGTCTTTAAAGTCTACTTATCCAGAGATGCTTCTAGGATTTTGACCAAATCTTGTCGAGCACTCTTTGGCCTAGGCAATTCACAATTGTATAAACAGTATGTATGTATGTATGGAAAGCCGTATGGGACCCCCGACTCCGTTCAAGATTTTTAACTAAGAAATAATAACACTTCCACGGGAAATGATAAGCCGTGCAAGATTGGCGTACCGCTGAAGATAAGCCGTTGAAGATTTTACCGTTAAAGATTTTGTCCCTGTAAGATTTGCCGCAGAAGATTTTCCCGTTGAAGATTTTTGCCGTTAAAGCTGTGAAGAACTGCCGCGGAAGATTAATTACCGTTGAAGATTTACCGTAGAAGATTTACAGCTGAGTTAGATATATATATCACTCGGCCATACTTGGCAGATTTTTGCCCTGTATGATTTACCGTTAAAGTTTGTATTACCGTTGAAGATTTTGCCGTTAAAGATTTTTACCGTGTAAGATTTGCCGTTGAAGATTTTTGCCGTGTAAGATTTACCGTTGAAGATTTAGTTCACACAGAAGGTACGTAGCATGCGCATGCGCAATGACCTTGTATTAATGACTTGGAAAAAACAAAATAATAGAGACATATATGTTTATAACTGCCTATTATAGGTAATAATAACACTGAGAGTGAGTTATCAAACACGAATATAATTGATTTAGGTAATTATGAATCTAACATAACATAAAATAAGTTGATGAGTTCATGAGATTATACATATCAACATTTCCTTTTGTTGTGATGGTCACGTGCAGGTCGATATATAACACATAATTCCATTTCTTCCTTGACCAATCGCTAACTGTAGTACACATCGATTTTTAAATCGGTAACAGATAGATTCATATGTATCCCTTGACTACGAAACTGTTCTACTATTTTAATATATCAAGATGGATTATTTGAAGGATATTGTACCTAATTGAAACATTATAAATACTAGACGAAGAATATTTTCTTGTTTGCGGTCATATTTATCACTGTATATTAATTCAAACACTAGCGGGAGGGGTCAAAATGCAATAATTTCCAGATGGTCTGAACCGCGCTAGTAAATGTAACATATTTGTTGAATGTTATTTATTTATCTCGATGTGTGAAGATTAATTCAAAATAAATTATATTTTGATTGCCTTTTTATACCGAGAATAAGACCATATCGACTGAAACAATAGGCGCATGATCCATAATTGATAAATAATACATACAGATACATTAGATTTATTTGCTTGATTATACTATTGAATCGTAGTGTACATGTTTCAAAGTCTGCTCCGCCCCAAAAATTACTCCTAAAGTTCAAATAAAGTTAGATCAAGTTTTCAGAATTGTGACCCCGTATGCTAACTATGACTACAGCGATAATTTGTAAACAAAAAAAGTAGTTTCCCCTGTCCAGGTGCTGACATATATGTCGGGCTTTCTGATTGGTCAATTATTTTGGTATTTTCTAATCATTGATTTGATTGGTCAAATCAGCAAAAGTGATATTTTGATATTTGTCACTAGTGAAAAATATCACTTTTATAGAATGAATAATTTTTGATATTTCACTGGTAAAAATGTAATAAATGGAATTATGTGTTATATATCGACCTGCACGTGACCATCACAACAAAGGGAAATGTTGATATGTATCATCTCATGAACTTATTTTATGTTATGTTAGATTCATAATTACCTAAATCAATTATATTTGTGTTTGATAAATCCCTCTCTGTGTTATTATAACCTATAATAGGCAGTTATAAACATATAGGTCTCTGGTTTTTTTGTATTATCCAAGTCATTAATACAAGGTCATTGCGCATGCGCATGCTACGTACCTTCTGTGTGAACTAAATCGTCAACGGTAAATCTTCTACGGCAAAAATCTTCAACGGTGAATCTTACACGGCAAAAATCTTTAGCGGCAAAATCTTCAACGGTAAAAGAAAAACCTTTAACGGCAAATCTTACACGGAAAAATCTTCAACGGTAATATAAACTTTATCTTTAACTGTCGAGTATGGCCGAGTGATATATATCTAACTCAACTGTAATTCTTCTACGGTAAATCTTCAACGGTAAATCTTCTGCGGCAATTCTACAGCTACAGCATATCTTCTGCGGCAAATCTTACACGGCTAAAATCTTCAGCGTTAATAACTTCAACAGTAAATCTTACACGGCAAAAATCTTTAACGGCAAAATCTTCAACGGTAATACAAACTTTAACGGTAAATCATACACGGTAGAAATCTTTAACTGCCGAGTATGGCCGAGTGATATATATCGAACTCAACTGTACATCTTCAAAGGTAAATCTTCTGCGGCAAATCTTACGCGGCACAAATCTTTAACAGTAAAATCTTCAACGGCTTATCTTCAACGGTACGCCAATCTTGCACGGCTTTTCATTTTCCGCGCAAGTGTTATTATTTCTTAGTTAAAAATCTTGAACGGAGTCGGGGGTCCCATACGGCTTTCCATAGTATATCTACTTCTGTATCTTCTAATTGCAACACGTGACGTGAAAGTTCAGTGGCATTCAGGACACCGGATGTCACTTGAAGATAAGCCGTTGAAGATTTTACCGTTCAGCTTTAAGCCGTGTTTTTCAAACCGTTCAAACACACCCTCCAGTCTTTTGAGGTGTTCCTCAAAGGTGTCTGAAAATATGAGAATGTCATCCAAGAAAATTAAACATTCCTTAAGATGGCTTTCACCCATACAAGCTTGCATCAATCTTTGAAAAGTTGCTGGCACATTAGTTAGACCAAATGCCATGCGGTTACATTCAAAGAAACCTAGTGGTCCGACAGAAAAAGCTGTCTTTGCCTTGTCCTCCTCCTTGATCTCGACTTGCCAGTATCGGGACCTCAGGTCCAGTTTACTGAAGTATCTCGATCCAATCAGGGAGTCCAAGGTTTCCTCCACCCTAGGTAGGGTGTAGGCATCCTTAATGGTTTTCCCATTGAGTTTACGCAAATCAATGCAAAACCTCAGGGACCCATCTTTCTTACGAACGAGGACCACATTCGAACAGTAGGGACCATGTGAGACTCTCTGATAGCGTCAGACTCCAACATCTCCTTAATATGTTGTCTCACTTCCTCATACATCCCTGGTGGAATACGACGATATGGTTCCTTAAATGGAACATTGTCCGAGAGTTTTATCTCGTGTTGCACCAAGTCCGTCTTTCCCAGATCCTTTGAGGATGTGGAGAAAATATGCTGCCACTTGCCCAGTATCTGGTATGCTCTCTCCAACTGTTCAGGAGAGAGATTGTCCCTATTTACTGAGACCCCCAGTTTATCCCACCATTCCCCCTCCACCTGATCCTTAGAGGATTCAGTATTATCTTTGTCAGAGGGTTCTGGGGACCACCTGTCCATCACCTTCACATCTGTGAGAGTACACAAAGGTGATTAAGGGGAGATAGTAATTGACTCTGTAGACAGATTACAGATCCGGACTGGTATACGTTTATGAGTCTACCAGGTGCGCATTCTAGCGACACTACCCTTGGACATACCACCAGGTTCCCGGATTGCAGTGAGCTGTCCTGTTCTGTCACAGCTGTACTAAAGTTCCCCAGCTTGCGTACCAAGCCATGGACAGCTTTTACCTGGTTTGGACCTATAGACACTGGGTATGTATTGGCAGATTTCACCACCATGGGATCATTGACACACAAACTGTCAACAGCAGACTGCCAAGCATCTGGAAAAGTAGAATCAGAGCTAGCCTGTTGTATATCCCTACACATACGTAATATTTGTGCCAACAATAACAGGAACTTGTCTGTTATAGTTGGTCATTGGTGTTACCAATATAGGTACACATATCACACAATCAGACAGAAATGGAATACTGACATCTGCCTCAACATATCCCAAGTATGGTAACTTAGACCCACCTGCTCCGAATACCTGAAGATCAAAATCTTTGATATCCATCAGAACAGGCCTGGGGTTCAGAGATTTATAACAATTCTCCGAAATGCAAGTGATCATAGAGCCACTATCAATGAGAGCAGAATGTGTCTTCCCCCCTATTATAATCTGGTCAATATTTGAGCTACCAACCATTCGTTCATACAGGGTACTGTCTGTAGCGGTATTGTTACTTGGGCCATTCCTACCTTCACCATCCCCCATTTGCCCTACAACAGGGGAGGTTACTCTTTTGGCTCAGACTTACCTGTTGAGGGATTCTGGGTATTACAATTTTTTTGTTTCTGGTAAGTATTGCCGCGTCCAGCATTACCTTTATTTTGGTATGCCCCAGACTTACCAGTACCCTCAAGTTTCTTTTCGAGAGACTTGATTTTGCTCATCAAGGTACTTACCTACTCACTGAGCTTGTCAAGCTTTTTATCACTCTCCGAAACTTGTAGAGGGCTGTGTTGGGCTTTAGCCTTTGTAGGCTTATTGGCCGCTTTTTGTGCTGGGTTGAGCTCTAGGTCTACCGCTCTAACCTCCCTCAACAGCAAGTCGTATGACTTAATGGAGTCATACTTGTGACGCCTCTGGCCTTTCAATCTGTCGCAGCGCAAGCCAGTCCAAAATTTGGATCGGATCATGTCATCCCTGGCTGAAGGGCTTACATGTCCACTGTTTATGGCAAGCTGCAACAGTGCCTCTAGTCTGCACCCGAATGCGGTGACAGATTCACCTTCTTTCTGTGTAGCAGAATAGAACTGCTGTAATACAACTTCATTAGAAGCTACATTACCAAAGAAGGTGTCCAACTTTTTCAGAACTTCATCCAAAGTTGCCATAGGACCTAAAGGTATAAGAGTCTGACGAGCGATACCCCTGAGTGATTTCCTTATAGCCTGAAGAACAAGCTTTTCGGACAAGGTGCTGTCGGATGCTAGACACCTGACCTCGTATCGCCATCCCTCATATGTGGTTTCACCACGTTGAGGTGACTCATCTCCTGAAAATGAGGAGATTTTTGGAACCTGGGGTAAAAGGTGTGTATTCCTATTCAGCGATGGAGTTAGAGGAACCCCATATCCTCCCCCCAGACCCGAAAATGGAGAATCATTAGATATAGGAGGTAAAGGAGTACTGGTATTCCCCCCATCCCCAAGTCCAGCGAAATCAAATTTTAATGAACCTGGGGCCCCTACCATACCTTTGTCACTGCTCGCAGACTTAACATTAACAGGAGCTTGTGACACAGCAGGAGTTTTGATAGAGCCAGGATCTCTTACACTCAGCATGCTATCATACTCCATCTTGGTAAATAGGACATAGTCACTATTCTGGCGCAGAAGGCTAGCCATGAGGTCATAGTCTGCCTGCTCCAAGTTGGAGGTTCCTGCTGGTGGCTTTGAGTCTGCCATCTCAGACTAAATACAAATATAAAAACTACAAATTAATATATGTAACAAGAGCTTTTGGAGAACAGCATAGCTCGTCTCGCAAATGTTTGTCAATAAATAATTAAAATATATTAATTGGAATGGTTTCGCAAATTGCATTAATAATATTTATATTGTTTACTCGATCAGATTATGCTTTGTGAATTCATGCAATTTTCAAAACCAGACCAATTTATATATATATAAATTATTTATTAACAAACATTCGGGAGACAAGCTATGCTGTTGTAGATTAAATGAATATATCAAATACAAATGTAATTGCTTTTGGACATATTTCTTCAATTTTTTGACAAAATATTATCCTAATGAGAGTTGTCTCCCTTGAAAAATGTGGACTGATATATAAATTGTCTAATGTGAGCATTTTCACATTGTTTTATTTTCAGTTTCAGCCCAAGAAGGGATAGTGTAACTCCAGAGGGACTCTTTTACCAAATATCAGCACCCTAGTACAATCATAAAGAGATGTGTTAAATAGCTTTCAACATTTGCACAAAAATTTTTTAAAATGTGTTTTTCCCCCCAAAAAAATATTTCAGTTAACTCTGGCAAGGGATAGTTTAACACCCACAGGGAACCTAATACCATGTATTACTATGCCTTTCAACACTCACAATATAAACTTAACACAAAGTCCAAAGATTTAAAAACAAAAAAACACAGATTTAAAAAGAAAAAATCCATCTTTTTTTTTAAAGTTTTACTCCAGGAAGGGATTGTCTTACTCCATAGGGACTCTATTGCCAAATATCAGCACCCTAGTACAATTATAAAGTGATGTATTTATACCTTTCAACACTTGCACCAAAACCTTAAACGCAGAAATATTCTAAGTCCAAAAATTTGAAAATTCTGGTTTTTTCCCAAAAAAATCTTTTAGTTTAACTCTGGCAGGGGATAGTTTAACCCAAGAGGGAGTCTATTAACAACTATCAGCACCCTAGTACAATTATAAAGTGATGTATTAATACCTTTCAACACTTGCACCAAAAACTTAACGCAAAAATTCCACAAATTTTCCAAAATCTGTTTTTTTTTTCCAAAAAATCTTTTAGTTTAACTCCGGCAGGAGATAGTTTGACCCCGACAGGGACCATATTACCATAAATTACTATGCCTTTCAACACTTGCACCAAAAATTTAACATTTGAAAAACCAACGCCGACGCCAGAGTGACGACATAAGCTCTCACTCTTCTTCGAAGAGACGAGCTAAAAATGAACTAAGCAGTGAATATATCAAGTATCCAAGTGATTGGGACAATCCCTACCTACGAGGAATACAAGACAACTGCATACAAGTATATCACCAGTAAACTCAAGTATATAGAATTGTATGTATGATATTTACACACAATAAGTACAAATTGAAACAACAAGTCTTTTCATCCAACACCTAGCTAGTAGAGGACTAGGATGGATCCCATCCTTGTACAGACTAAAATTCAATGAGATCCGGGACTTATCCTGGTTTCTCGACTTCCTGTACCTAACTAAGTCTAACCTAAAATGAGGTGAACAGACTTGAGATCTAGTATTGACCTCTGTCAGGAAGCTGTTCAATTCCAACACTCTCTCATTTAGAATGAGATCTTGAGTTTGGAATGAATCAGGGTTTGGATGCCCCTTGGATTTATTCCACTCTTGTATAGAGTATGAGGGGGATTTCCAAAAATAATAACTGTACAGTAGGAAATTGGGACACTATGGAAATAAACTTGTTAATTTCAAACTGCAAATCCGAACTAGCAGATATAGAAGTCTGATGTCGTAAACTAATAAATTTCCCTTGCTTTACTGTGAGGGGACATGTACCTAACCACACATATAAAACAAAATTTGGATATGAACTAACCCTAATTGGAAGTTCAGTTTCCAACCAGCGAAGGAAATGTATAAATCGACCACCTGGTTGGCAATGGAACTCAAGACTACAGTCTAAGTGCTGTAGCAAATCCAAATGCCTTTTCAGGTAAAATCCCTTACTACTAGTAAGAAGTATAGGTTTCTTCTTTATAGTAACATTAGGAACTGCTTTATCAATAAATTTCTGGAGCTTATTACAACTCATAACCTATTGACAGTGACAGAGTATAAGAATACAAAATGATACTAAACCTACAACTGTAACTGTAGCTGCAACGTACAAAAATAGTATGAGTAGAGACAATATCTAAGTTATTAGAATATCCAATACAATGCGCTGACACAAAACAAAGGACAGATACAACATTTACAAACCCATCTCTGGCATCTTCTTCCCACTCGCAGTCTTCCAAATATTCCCCTTCCGCTACAGTGCAGTGCAATGTGTGCAAGGTTAGTGGTTCAGAATTGTTAGCTGGGAAACAAGCATGCAAGATATGATATTAATATCTTATAGTTTTGTAAATACATTGTAAGTATCACAGTTAAATTTAAACTTAAATTGCAAAGAAATATATGTTTAACTATTGTAAATGTTTAAATTCCTTAATAATAAACCGATTTACAGGATATATTTAAATATATTGGAATACCGGCGTTATTTTTACATTTATATTTAATTATATATTTTACTATAAATGTTTAAAATTCACCTATTTAATTTATGTCTACAATTAAAGACTGACAAGATCTTAACGCCTGAAAATAAACATCATACATGAAACAAATGAATAATAAATGAATAATCAATAGTATCACAGTGTTACAAATGTTCAAATGACAAGATATCTAGCAATTAAATTTAAAGTCAGTTCATATAAAACGCGAACGAAAAAAACAGTCAACAATCACTGGAAACGGATCCGCACTGGACGACACAGAAAATGTTACAATTAATCCGTCGGCGTCAGCAGGAAACGATCCATGGACGACGACGAAACGATGACAGGACGATGACAATCCATAAATCACACAGTCATGACGAAGTAATGAGACGAAAACAGTTGACGAACAGCAAACACCATCACCGGAAGCACATGTTGTCGTTGCTCCAGAGTGAACTCCCCTGATCACGTACAGATTATCACGTGATCACCCATGTGGTAAAACGTGGGCGTACGATGCCACTGCCTCCGTAAAGAAATTCACGTTGGGCGCCAATGTCACACGAGTAATATAATATGAATATGTGGGTATTCCTTATAATTATGCACAAACAATGTTCAAATGAAACACAGTTTATTGAACATAAACACAGACACGGAGACAGTGACCTGAAATAAAAAGAACAATACCTAGAATACATATGGACACGTGTAAACGATGCCGACAATTACATTATTTAATACTGAACGCATTAAATATTCATTTAGGTATATTTTATATGTTTATATTATGTTCTATTTTATTTCATAGTTACACTTTTACAATTAACAATTATAATACATTATTTTTACACTAGCTTTGACCCTATGGAGCCCGACCACATGTATGTCATATGTTAAATATTTTAACATATTACGGGCAAGATATTTTAAATGCAAATATATTAGTTCAATGTATTTTATCTATATCAAATAGCTAAAACACATTAAATAATGTATTTATATTATTATTTTAAATTAAATAAACTTACCTTGAAGCACTGTGGCCGTAAAGCGCACAGGCTTATACTGGAAATGTGTATGGTGCAGGGTCTATAGCCGTTGTGGCTGCACTCACCTGGGCAAGGCCCAGGTAAGGTTTTCCACGTGCACGGGTATAGGGTCATGTAGGGTCAAAGTGACACACTCAACCAATCCTTGCGCTCACCTCTCATACGTCACCATAACAACTATATACACAGGTACATAGGACATTATATGACACAGGGACTTGTACAAACATTATACACAATACACAGCGCAAGTATCTATATACACTTTAAATGTACAGGTGTTGGTCAGACTATTATAAAAGTTTGACCACCGTGACAGATAAATGAATTACTCATCGTTTGACCTTGAACTTTGACCTACTACCCTTGACATTTTGTGTGGTCGATTTCGCCACAAAACGGGTTTAGTTTTTCAACGTTTACATTTTACAAAACTACTGGCCCTTCCCTCACACCATACCTTTCCCTACACCCACACTAAATCTAATCTAAAGCATGTTCCATTGCTATCACAGGGAACTGTAATACGCAAATACACAGTGGCGGATTCAGGGGGGGGGGGGGGGGGGGCGTAACGCGTTCTCTACCTTAAATCTATTGCCAACCCATCACATGGTACTGTAAAATAATCATTGTTGGGGGGGGGGGGGGGGCGTAACGCGTTCTCTACCTTAAATCTATTGCCAACCCATCACGTGGTACTGTAAAATAATCTTTGCCTCCCGGGTACAAAATCGATTACAAAGGGCTGTAAAGTGATCTCTGTGATAGTGCCCAGTAACCAAAGGAGACTAATATGATCCTGCCCCTATGTTGTATATAATCCCTACCTTCCATATATTGCCTAGCTACATGTACTGCACAGTTGACTGTAACATAAACCCGTCCATCCCGCCCCTCCCCCTCCCGCCCCTCACGTCCCTTCTGTCTCATCTCTCATCTCTACTCCGCCCTCCCGCACCTCCCGTCCCCGCTGTCTCAACTCTGATCTCTACTTCCCCCCCCCCCCCCCCACCCCCCTGCCCGCCCCTTCCGTCCCTTCCGTCCCCGCTGTCTCATCTCTCATCTCTAACCCCTCCCCCCCTTCCCCTTCCGTCCCCGCTGTCTCATCTCTCATCTCTAACCCCCCCCCCCCCCCCCCCTTCCCCTTTTGTCCCCGCTGTCTCATCTCTACCAAAAATTAACATTTTTCGTGTATTATTAAGTATTAATATAGTTTTCCCATTACATATTGTATAGAAACAACAATTAAAACAGACAATGGTGTTTTTTTTGTGAAGCCAAGATCGTATATCATATGCGTTAAACTGCAACATCAGCGGAAAGCCAGCATATTTGACAGGTATCGGTTTACTGACTTAAAAATATACCCGACACTCACCTGCCGACGGAAGGGCCTTGACATAGGTGGGTAGCTTACGGCGAGATGTTTGAGAGCTCGACAGACAAATTCGATTTTTCTGACATTGAGGGTAGAAAAAAGATGGGGCGCAACGATGGAGATGGAGGGTGCCGAATGTCCAGCGCTTCGGGGTTCCTCATGGTGTTGCTGGCTATAGGTATCGCTGTAGGCGTTGGATTAATTGTGCACTTTGCTGGAAATCAGAAGGAATTAAATTGTAACTGCTCGTGTGGGCCAGTAGAGGGTGCCGTGACAATGGCTCCAGGATTTTTGACGGAAACCTGTAAGGCGTCAGCTGTTCTTGGAAACCAGGAATTGTGTAGGCATTTTTATTTACTTTGAAATACTTTCTATATTTTGTGTTGGTTAATTTTTATTTGTTATGTAAAAAATACGTAATTAATTTAGGTACATTTTTTAATGTTGTTTATTGTTAAAAAATGATAGAGATATTTATAATTTTAGCGATACTGTTAATTATTTGTCCAAAAAGCAAATACCCTGTTACTTCTTTGTTACATAAATGTAGGGAAATATATCTTTTAAATTGAATTTCTGAAAATCTGGGCCTGTTTAATATATTCCTGTTGAATATTGTTATGAAAGTAGCTTTAATGTATGTATGTATGTATGAAATATGACAATATGTTCGGAAATATCTGGGACCGTTTTATATCTTAGATGTGAAGATTTTCTACCAAATAACCATAGCCCTCAGGTTGACACAGGTGAAAACACCTCGATATATGTAACTTTGATGTATTGAACATTTTGATAAACAAACAAAAAATTGCAATTAACATGCTATCTATTATGTAAACAAAACTTTTCCCCCTTTTTTTTGTTTTTTGTTTTTTTGTTTGGCATTTTGGCATTTTGGCAAAATTTAGATTTTTTGTACTTATTTGGGAAAGGGCTTCAATGGTGTTGTTATAACTTAATCCTATTTGCTTTGATTCATGGCATAACTATATGTTTAAATCAAAATACAAATTGTATTTATTCAGACCCGAAGGTCCTAGATAATGTCAAATATTACATATCTAGAATAAGTGGACAATTTGATATAAGCCTGAAAATGTATCTTGATACCCTATCTGCTAAATGTTGTTTCTAATGCCAAAAAAATGACAATTTTTAAATGAATTAAGGTATTAACTAATACTAAAACAATGTTAAACACTTGTAATACTTTAATTGCTACAGAAGGCATCCCTTTACAGTCACTGATATCAAATAGTATTTTTTAAAGATATCTTTAAATTACAAGTGTCCTCACTGAACAAAAGTGTCTACAATAGTTCAGTACTATCATTAAATACAAATGTAGTAGAATATCAATGAAAATAATCTGACCAAATAATTGATAATCAAACGAGGAAAAGTAATTAAAACTAAAAGTTTACTTTTTTCGCCCACTTAATATCGAGGATAATTCTGATATGGTGTATAATTGTGGTAGTTGGTGGCTACCTAACTGCTCATCAAGGTTTCACGTGGTATGCTATATGGGATCAATCATGTTCCATTGAAAAAAAACCTACAACAGTATATGGTACTTATAAAAATATTTAAGCACTGAAACAACCAGGTTCCAATGCTACATTTGCCAACCATACATCTTGCTGCCATATCGACAATAACAGCATTAAAACCACTGTTCAATGTTCAATACTTATATTTACATTGTCTAACCATTTCCGTCAACTTTGAAAAAAAAATCTGGAACAAAAACATCCCGCCTTTTTTAATGTCACATGACCCAATGGGTGTTGTAGCCTGAGGCACTGGGTGTTATAGGCGTATGGTGGCAACTGCCTCTTAGCATTGTGTCAATGGGGAAATGCGGAGCAAATGTAAATAAATGTTCCACAGAAACGCTAATTGTTCAGACTAGGAATTAATTATCAGGCGTCTGAGCTATCAGAGTCTAGGGAAGGAGTATTTATCAAAAAACGTCTATAGGGCATTGAAATCTAATGTAAACCAGATTTAAACATTTCAGTGTAATCGTGTCGGCGAGGTTGATACCAAATACTACCTACTGCTCAACTCTTTCTATACCTGCCTCAGATGCACACAAACAAAAACTCTAAGAAATGGAACACATGCTCCTTTAACGGAATGTTAACTTGATAATTTAAAAATAGACATATTAAAATTGATATACCATTATATCATAATCATTTGAAAATGCGTATCTTTTTGTCATTTTTTTTTTTTTTTTTTGTATCCGTTGAATAAATCTAATATTGAAAATCCTGAGTATCACTTATTATGAAATTGTGGAGTTGAAATGTATTTGTATACAATGTGTCGAGCTTGTAATGGGCCAAACCGGTGTTAGCTACCTACACAAATAAAGCTATAAACCAGCGCGCTGGGATATGTATAGCTAATCATCTATAGAAACTCAACAACATTATTTTGGTTGTTTGAGATCTCGACATAAGATAGACATTTTAAAAATATAACAGCATACATATGATAAGTCGTAGACGACTCTCAATATTACACGTATGATCACCATATATATATTAGATTTACAATTTATATTTCAAAAGGCCTGTAAAATGCAGCGGGGTGCTAAATTAACTATAGATAAAGTTGTTTAACTACACTGCGCAGTTTTACTTGCAATATTGGGTATATATAAATAGAACAACTTCAGTAGTCATATGAGCATGTTTCACGACGTAATACTGATATATAGATAACATTAAGTTACTTTAAAATAGGTCGGGTTGTCTCGGGTGAATGATTCCATACACTCACTGTTCTTTAGCGTATATCATATGTCAGCATATTTTGAAGGTATATCTTAAGTATCACGCATATTTTGCTGTGATATTATCTATTTACAACCTCTACCACGATGTCGCTTTGTTCAAGGGCGTTTCGTGTTTTCACATTTTATTCGTTTGAAATGCATTGTAAAGTTCCATGGTAGGTGATTATATGTGCCAGGGGAACAAGGTGTGGCAAGATTGTAAACAACTGAACTTAATCACATGAATAATCAGTAATATTTACATCTTAATAACTTATTATGCTGTTTTGATTGATACTGTGTTGTTAGTAATATTCGCGGGTGAATTAATTTCGCTATATACATTCTCGCTTATATATAGCATGGACATGTACTGAAATGTTTAGGCATGTTTGCTGTATAATGTTTACAGGCCATAGCTCCGCGAAATTTAATACCCGCGAAAAATAGCATCGTGAAATGATAGCGCTGGGAATAATAGCGTTGTGAAATATTAGAATCGTGAAATAACATCGTGAAATAAAAGCCTCGCTAGCTAAGTTAAGATCTCTAGCTAAGTTAAGATCACTAGCTAACTTAAGATCACTAGCTAAGTTAAGATCGCGAGCTAAATTAAGATCACTAGCTAAGATAAGATCGCTAGCTAAGTTAAGATCACTAGCCAAGATAAGATCGCTAGCTAAGTTAAGATCGCGAGCTAAATTAAGATCACTAGCTAAGATAAGATCGCTAGCTAAGTTAAGATCACTAGCCAAGATAAGATCGCTAGCTGAGATAAGATCGCTAGCTAAATTAAGATCGCTAGCTAAGATAAGATCGCTAGCTAAGTTAAGATCACTAGCTAAGATAAGATCGCTAGCTAAGATAAGATCGCTTGCTAAGATGAGATCGCTAGCTAAGATAAGATCGCTAGCTAAGTTAAGATCACTAGCTAAAATAAGATCGCTAGCTAAGTTAAGACCGCTAGCTAAATTAAGATCGCTAGCTAAATTAAGATCGCTAGCTAAGATAAGATCACTAGCTAGCTAAGTTAAGATCACTAACTAAGATAAGATCCCCAGCTAAGTTAAGATCGCTAGCTAAGATAAGATCGCTAGCTAAGTTAAGATCTCTAGCTAAGATAAGATCGCAAGCTAAGATAAGATCGCAAGCTAAGATAAGATCACTAGCTAAGATAAGATCACTAGCTAAGATAAGATCACTAGCTAAGTTAAGATCACTAGCTAAGTTAAGATCACTAGCTAAGTTAAGATCACTAGCTAAGATAAGATCGCAAGCTAAGATAAGATCACTAGCTAAGTTAAGATCGCTAGCTAAGTTAAGATCGCTAGCTAAGTTAAGATCGCTAGCTAAGATAAGATCGCTAGCTAAGTTAAGATCGCTAGCTAAGTTAAGATCGCTAGCTAAGTTAAGATCACTAGCTAAGATAAGATCGCTAGCTAAGATAAGATCGCTTGCTAAGATGAGATCGCTAGCTAAGATAAGATCGCTAGCTAAGTTAACATCACTAGCTAAAATAAGATCGCTAGCTAAGTTAAGATCGCTAGCTAAATTAAGATCGCTAGCTAAGATAAGATCACTAGCTAGCTAAGTTCAGATCACTAACTAAGATAAGATCGCCAGCTAAGTTAAGATCGCTAGCTAAGATAAGATCGCTAGCTAAGTTAAGATCTCTAGCTAAGATAAGATCGCAAGCTAAGATAAGATCACTAGCTAAGATAAGATCACTAGCTAAGTGAAGATAGCTAGCTAAGATAAGATCACTAGCTAAGTTAAGATCACTAACTAAGTTAAGATCACTAGCTAAGTTAAGATCACTAGCTAAGATAAGATCGCAAGCTAAGATAATATCACTAGCTAAGTTAAGATCGCTACCTAAGTTAAGATCGCTAGCTAAGATAAGATCGCTAGCTAAGTTAAGATCGCTAGCTAAGATATGATCACTACCTTAGTTAAGATCGCTAGATATGATACGATCACCACCTAAGTTAAGATCGCTAGCTAAGATAAGATCGCTAGCTAAGTTAAGATCACTAGCTAAGATAAGATCACTAGCTTAGTTAAGATCGCTAGCTAAGATAAGATCGCTAGCTAAGTTAAGATCGCTAGCTAAGTTAAGATCATTAGCTAAGATAAGATCACTAGCTAAGTTAAGATCGCTAGCTTAGTTAAGATCGCTAGCTAAGTTAAGATCACTAGCTAAGATAAGATCACTAGCTAAGTTAAGATCGCTAGCTAAGATAAGATTGCTAGCTAAGATAAGATCACTAGCTAATTTAAGATCGCTAGCTAAGATAAGATCACTAGCTAAAGTTAAGATCGCTAGCTAAGTTAAGATCACTAGCTAAGATAAAATCGCAAGCTAAGATAAGATCGCTAGCTAAGTTAAGATCACTTGCTAAGTTAAGATCACTAGCTAAGATAAGATCGCTAGCTGAGATAAGATCGCTAGCTACATGTAAGTTAAGATCACTAGCTAAGTTAAAGATCGCTAGCTAAGATGAGATCGCTAGCTAAGTTAAGATCGCTAGCTAAGATGAGATCGCTAGCTAAGTTAAGATCACTAGCTAGCTAAGATGAGATCGCTAGCTAAGTTAAGATCACTAGCTAAGATAAGATCGCTAGCTAAGTTAATATCACTAGCTAAATTAAGATCGCTAGCTAAGATAAGATCGCTAGCTAACTTAAGATCACTAGCTAAGATAAGATCGCTAGCTAAGATAAGATCGCTTGCTAAGATGAGATCGCTAGCTAAGCTAACATCACTAGCTAAAATAAGATCGCTAGCTAAGTTAAGATCGCTAGCTAAATTAAGATCGCTAGCTAAGATAAGATCACTAGCTAAGATATGATCACTAGCTAAGATAAGATCGCTAGCTAGCTAAGTTAAGATCACTAGCTAAGTTAAGATCGCTAGCTAAGATAAGATCGCCAGCTAAGTTAAGATCGCTAGCTAAGATAAGATCGCTAGCTAAGTTAAGATCGCTAGCTAAGATAAGATCGCTAGCTAAGATAAGATCACTAGCTAAGATAAGATCGCAAGCTAAGATAAGATCACTAGCTAAGATAAGATCGCTAGCTAAGATAAGATCACTAGCTAAGTTAAGATCGCTAGCTAAGATAAGATCACTAGCTCAGTTAAGATCACTAACTAAGTTAAGATCGCTAGTTAAGTTAAGATCGCTAGCTAAGATAAGATCGCTAGCTAAGTTAAGATCGCTAGCTAAGATAAGATCACTAGCTAAGATAAGATCGCTAGCTAAGTTAAGATCGCTAGCTAAGTTAAGATCGCTAGCTAAGTTAAGATCGCTAGCTAAGTTAAGATCGCTAGCTAAGATCAGATCGCTAGCTAAGATAAGATCACTAGCTAAGTTCAGATCGCTGCTAAAGTTAAGATCGCTAGCTAAGTTAAGATCGCTAGCTAAGTTAAGATCGCTAGCCAAATTAACATCACTAGCTAAAATAAGATCGCTAGCTAAGTTAAGATCGCTAGCTAAATCAAGATCACTAGCTAAGATAAGATCGCAAGCTAAGATAAGATTACTAGCTAAGATAAGATCACTAGCTAAGTTAAGATCGCTAGCTAAGATCAGATCGCTAGCTAAGTTAACATCACTAGCTAAAATAACATCGCTGGCTAAGTTAAGATTGTTAGCTAAATCAAGATCGCCAGCTTAGTTAAGATCACTAGCTTAGATAAGATCGCTAGCTAAGTTAAGATCACTAGTAGCTAAGATAAGATCGCAAGCTAAGATCAGATCACTAGCTAAGATAAGATCACTAGCTTAGTTAAGATCGCTAGCTAAGTTAAGATCGCTAGCCAAGTTAAGATCACTAGCCAAGTTAAGATCACTAGCTAAGTTAAGATCGCTAGCTAAGATAAGATCGCTAGCTAAGTTAAGATCGCTAGCTAAGTTAAGATCGCTAGCTAAGATAAGATCGCTAGCTAAGTTAAGATCGCTAGCTAAGTTAAGATCGCTAGCTAAGATATGATCACTACCTTAGTTAAGATCTCTAGCTAAGATAAGATCACCAGCTAAGTTAAGATCGCTAGCTAAGTTCAGATCGCTGCTAAAGTTAAGATCGCTAGCTAAGATAAGATCGCTAGCTAAGTTAAGATCGCTAGCCAAATTAACATCACTAGCTAAAATAAGATCGCTAGCTAAGTTAAGATCGCTAGCTAAATCAAGATCGCTAGCTAAGATAAGATCGCTAGCTAGCTAAGTTAAGATCACTAGCTAAGATAAGATCGCTAGCTAAGTTAAGATCGCTAGCTAAGTTAAGATCGCTGCTAAAGTTAAGATCGCTAGCTAAGTTAAGATCACTAGCTAAGATAAGATCGCAAGCTAAGATAAGATTACTAGCTAAGATAAGATCACTAGCTAAGTTAAGATCGCTAGCTAAGATAAGATCGCTAGCTAAGTTAACATCACTAGCTTAAATAACATCGCTGGCTAAGTTAAGATTGTTAGCTAAATCAAGATCGCCAGCTTAGTTAAGATCACTAGCTAAGATAAGATCGCTAGCTAAGTTAAGATCACTAGTAGCTAAGATAAGATCGCAAGCTAAGATCAGATCACTAGCTAAGATAAGATCACTAGCGTAGTTAAGATCGCTAGCTAAGTTAAGATCGCTAGCCAAGTTAAGATCACTAGCTAAGATAAGATCACTAGCTAAGTTAAGATCGCTAGCTTAGTTAAGATCGTTAGCTAAGTTAAGATCAATAGCTAAGATAAGATCACTAGCGAAGTTAAGATCGCTAGCTAAGATAAGATCGCTAGCTAAAGTTAAGATCACTAGCTAATTTAAGATCGCTAGCTAAGATAAGATCGCTAGCTAAAGTTAAGATCGCTATCTCAGTTAAGATCACTAGCTAAGATAAAATCGCAAGCTAAGATAAGATCGCTAGCTAAGTTAAGATCGCTTGCTAAGTTAAGATCACTAGCTAAGATAAGATCGCTGTCAAAATATATATAATTGGGGTACGTCTATGGAAGTTGTGTTGACCCAATGTGATTAAATGAATTTCATAGCTGCATTTTCATTATATATGCAGGCGGGCTGTGTCCTGCAGCGACCACTGCGCAACCACAACAATCAATGACCACAACTATGCGAATGGAAACAACATCATCCACGACCAATACAACGACCCCACCAACTCCTCCTCCTGGACCGGTCAGAGATGTTCGGCTACCTACCTCAGTAAAACCGCTCCACTATGTCCTACAGTTGAGGCCGGAGATGTACAACAACAGGCCAGAGACATTTACTTTCAACGGTACCGTTGCAATAACTGTAGAATGCAATAGTGCGACGAACAACATCACTCTCCATATTGCCCAGCAAAACCTTACTGCTACACCAACAGTTGAGGCGGTCACTGTCGGTGAGATATCGCCTGTCGTCCTCAACGCCACCAAAGACACGTCTAGACAGTTCCTGATCCTCGCGTTAGATAAACCTTTAGTTGTTGGGAGTCAGTATATCATTCGTCTCGCATTTGAAGATAAACTCTCGAATAAAGTTCTTTTGGGACTGCACGTCAGCACATACAAAGACGAAGCAGCCAATATGACGAAGTAAGTACAAAGCCAGATCATGAAATGTAAATAACACGGGGCGATAGACTTATGATTATTCCAATTTACATGTAGATGTAGTTATCTAGTTAAATGGTCATACAATTTATTACCATTAAAACATGTTTTCATTATGCAAATTGATTTGCAAGTGACATACATCTAGTCATCGTTTGCAAACACGATTTGAACGGGAGCTATTTAATCGTCGTTTCGTGTTACATAACTTATATAAGTTGATATCTTCTTTAAGGTATATTGCTGTCACCCAGTTTGCGCCAACATTTGCAAGACATGCGTTTCCTTGTTTCGACGAGCCGACAATGAAGGCAACGTTCGACATTACACTAGAGAGACAGCCGCACATTATCAGTCTCTCCAACATGCCATTGACTAATTCAGTGAACTTGTAAGTATTTGAATACTGTTTTCTGATGAAATAAGAAATAATTCAGGCTCACGATATCAGTCTCTCAAACGTGCCATTGACTAATTCAATAAACTTGTACTCTAATGAAATGCTTGATTAAAAGCCAAAAAGCCGCCCCCAACAAAAAAACCAAACACAAAAAACAAATAAATAAAAAAAAGAACTTTTTTATTCAATGAGCACAACTGTTACATGTAACTCATATCTACATAGTTATGCACTTAAAGTAATATGATTCAACGTCATATTCAAATAGCATTCTTTTGAAGCATATTTTCAACCAATCTGGATGTCATTTGAGAATACACATAACAGTTTCATGACTGGCGCCATCGATGACGTAGAAGACGCTTGCTTTCCTGGAACACATGTTTTTATTTCCTACACAATTACAAGGATCCCCGTTTGAATCTATTGTTCGTTTATATTTCATGTCATCTCTAGCTCTTATTTATATTATCTACTGGGAAAATGATCCATGGCTAAATCTATTGTCGATAACATGTGGTGATCTTACCAAACGCTCGAGCAATCATGTATTTATTTCACAAGTATACAGAATACAAGACTACTACGTATACTTCTATTATTATTACAGAGGAGATGGTTATATTGCAGACCATTTCGATGTGTCGGTCATAATGCCTACATATCTTGTTGCCTTCATCCTCGGCGAACTTGAAAGTGTAAAAAACAAACAACAAATAATGTTCAGGTGAGTTTTGTGAAAGACAGGAGTAATAACACTATGATTGGCTGAATTCACCAAGTAAAATAAAAACTGATCTGTGTGAGCAAAGGAGACGTATTAAACAGAATGGTTTTTAATTTGCGTATCCTATTATATAGAATTCGAACTTTGACCCGAATTGCAATTGTTATAAACGTCATCAATAATCGAATGACGTCACATCACCGGGCCCCGGCCGTAACCCTATACGCCTTATTTGCATACGCGACATTGGCCAAGTTATTTTTAAACGTCGCTAAAGCTCGTGTCTTTTGTAACTTACTAGTAACTTATTCCACATCCAACAACCACTCGTTGTGTAACCTCTATATATTGTTGAAAAATGTGAAATATAATAAATTTACCGTGTTATATTCTTAACCAGCTATACATTTTCCACTTGTTGTGACGTCAGAATGAGTAATGATATTATGACGCCATATACATTTCTGTCATATGAAACTAGGAGAGATACAATATATCAACAACGTATGATGCACAGTAACAGATCGTATCACTAACAAACATTGCTTTTGAAATCCTATGAGTCTTATAAACGAGCAAAACTACCACCATCTCAGATCAAGATTTGTACTCGTAACTGAAATTTATATTTAATAAGAACTACTATATATATGTACTTGTTTTTTTCAGTTCGGAGTTTATACCACGCCGGCCAATATCAACCAGACGGGATTTGCTCTGCAGATGGGAAGTTCACTTCTTGACAGCTTTGAGGAGTATTTCAATATTTCATTCGCTCTTCCCAAACTCGGTATAACATTTTCACGTATTTTGTCCTTTACCTACTTATAAGAGAATGCATATTTGTGGTCCATAAATGACGCTCAGCAATTAAAATCAACTCCAGTCAAAAATACAATTATAAAGTTACGATAATATTTCGGCTTGATCAGGTTTGGTTAGTGTATCCATGGTACTCAAGTTTTAAGTGTCAAGTTTTATTTAAAAAATTAATAATGATATATCATCTATTCTATAGACAATGTGGGCGTGCCTGACTTTATATACGGTGCCATGGAAAATTGGGGAATTATGGCATACCAAGAACGTTATCTCCTATACACGGAAGGTGTATCTACCACAAGAAGCATGGAAATAACAGCTGAGGCCTTGTCACACGAAATTGTCCATTCTGTGAGTAGACTGAAGGAGATCTCACTTGTTGTAGTCAATCTTATTCTTTTTATTTTTCCATTTATTTCCTTCGGCTTATTTTTTTGTTCTACTTTTTGTTCTCTGAAATAATGTCTCCTTGACCCTGTTATGATATGACCCTGACTGCTGTGAGGGCCTCACTCCACCTACAAACAAAGCCCTTAAAATCAAGTAAACACTAAAATAACTTCGCGAATTTGAGTACTTTGCAAATGATCACAATGCAGATGCCAGTAAGGCTCCTGACTAAGTAACAAGAGACGTGGTTTATGCAAATTCATCAAAACATTATTTCATCCTTTGGGAGACCAAAACATGGAAAGACCTCACTTAAATGCTACATTGCTATTTAACCAGCATGTCCATATTATTCTATAAAGGTTATTGACGAAATCTTACCAAATACCCATGATTCGCTTGTTTTCTTCAGTGGTTTGGTAACCTTGTTTCCCCGGCATGGTGGGACGACATTTGGCTGAATGAAGGTTTTGCTGTTTTTCTCTCCTACTTCGGAGTGGATCTTGTGGATCCTGAGTGGGATATGGTGGGTATAACATCTTCCCTGGCTGAGTTCAGTGCTATTTTCTCCTGTGAAATTAGAGCTGTCAGTTAATTGTTATTACGCCTTGCCAAGCTGAATCCAGATACTATCCCATCTAAATTTGAAACCTACAGTCTGACTTGTCTGGCCAAATACAGTATCATCAAACTTATCTTAATAGCCAATATAATGAGGTGTTTGTACAGCCTCTAGATGGTAGAGTCAGTTCTTTGACCCTACATTAACTAGTAGCGTTTGTATAAATTTGATATTGTAATTAAAAATGATATGGTGTTACTGTAAAATCATTATTTTTCGAGGTTTAATTTTCGTTTTTTTTTCGAGGGTAAACTTGATGCACGAATTCAAATGTCCACGAATTACTAAAAACATCAAAGTACATACATGAAGATATTCTTTATTCACGAATTCATGTCCCTACGAAATAGTATTTTTGTCCACGAATTACTAAAGACCTCAAAATACATATATGAAGACATTTTTATTCACGAATTCACGTCCCCAGGAAATAGCATTTTTGGAGAAAACAATGAAATTTTAACCCAACGAAAATATGTGATTTTACAGTAAGTTTAAAACGTTCATAGATATATAGTATTACTTTTTAACGCAGGGACGGATATGAAATATACATACAACTCATATACACTCTTTATTACGCTTACATATCAAAGTCCAACAACAGCCAAAAATGGTGGATTTAACAAAATTGTATATATATATATATATACAACGTTGCTTATTTTGATTAGAAATACATCAGAATTGCATATATGGAAACACCCGGAAAAGGGAGTAGAAATGGGATAACAAAGGACAGATTTAAAGTATTGCAATTATAGGAAACAATGGTAGTAACGTCTTACAGATGTCTCCGAGGTGTAGGAGACACTGGTTACTTCAATATTCTAACACATATCTGTAAAGAATATTCCCTTAATCCTTGTATTGACAAAATAAAAATGCTTGTGTTTTCCTTTTAACCATATATGTAAAAGTATGAATATTAATGAGTTTTAGATGGACCTGATCAATTTGAACGTTATACAGCCGGTGATGGACGTGGACAGCGTGGAAAGTGTTAGCCCACTCTACAGAGAGGCGTACGCACCTGAGGAGATTCTAGCTCTGTTTGACATGATCACGTACTTCAAGGTGTGTTAATTGTGTAATGATCTGATACTTACCGAGAGTTAATCTTATGATATCAGTGTTCAGTTTAACAATTATGAACTACATTACTTATGTTGTATTAACATCTATTGATTAACCCTTTATACAAAGTTGAGATTAACCTCCTAGCTGATGGTGTATCTTGGACAGTATGAATTACTTCAGAGGATTATTTAAGCCTAAATTTTATCGCATATTTCCGCCATGCTCACTGATCGTTTCGTGATGTCATATATAAAGGGGCATTCCTTCATTTGCATAAAGTTTAGGTCGTCAAAATTAAACTTACTAGAAAATACTTTTTTTTTCTAAGTAGTAAAAGTAATAATCTTCACATTAATGAGGCAGTTTTACTCTCACGATAAACCAAAGGTTCTTCGAGAATTATGTCTTAATTCTTAATTCGACCCGAAGTATCAGTAATTACCGCAAAGACGGTGTTTGTATACAAAACGCACATTTCTTGTCCATTTTGGCATTAATTTAATTACATGCATGCACAGACACTCGTTCGAACATATATTTCATCAATAGAAATTGTGCATGTTTTTGATATCCGAACGTAGGAATGCCCCTTTAAAGCAACATAGTTATTTCATATTTGCCCTTTTGATATTGGTAGCCGGAGAGAAAACACTCTTCTCACAAATCAGATGTTTCATAATTTGGTTAAAGTGATCTTGAGAATATGAAAAAGAGTGGAAACAATCTACACAGAAAATTCAGTATAGTGAATGTCGAAATGACTCAACTAATTCAAATTAACCAATTATTATTTGTTTGACTTCTATGCATTAAACTGTGGCCAACAGATTCTACATAACCTATCGAATTGGAAATTTAGCAAGTTCGAATATCTTTCCATCGCTCTGATATTAATATATCATGTATTGATTAATCAATTTACAGTCAAATGGTTTTGAAATGTTGACATTCTTTTCTTAAAAAAATCCATAATGATATATTTATTCCGCTAAACACAATGTAACACTAAATATTTATAGGTACATTTGCTTTATGAAAACTAACTTTTGTTAAGCGCACTGTTTGTACACAAACACAACAGGCATTTTCTCAACAATGGAGTAAGTAATTATTATTTGATGTACTCCATCGATTTACAGTATGTGTTATGTCAGCTGTAATCTAGCACGGAAAATGTAACCACTTGGATGTTTTGTTGTTTTCAAGGGTTGCGCTGTCATTAGAATGATGTGGTTCTTCCTTGGACCAGAAACCTTCAGGAAAGGATTACAGGTACGTTATAATGGTTTATAGATATAGAATCCATACAATTCCAATTGTATGATAATACAAATATGATATAATATTGACAAATTTCGACCACATCATATATTTTGTTGCCGGAGATATTATACAAACTGTTTATATCTAAACTGAAGCACGTATAACTTTAGTTGAATTTGCCATAATCCAGTTAGCATTTATGTTTTCTACGAATGCAACATTTGTAAACGTATTATTCTCAATGTTATACATTCACAAACTTTTCTCATTTTAATTAGAAAATATTAAGATTTTCGCAGTCGAAAATTTCACAACATTAATTTTCCTTTGTTTTCGTGCAGAAAAAAGACAGGTTCGGGAAATTAAAAGGCTATTACAAACAATTATGACTGAGGAGATACCACCTATTAAAAAACAAAATTCTGTAACATTGTATTATGTCTATATGAGATAGATAGAATATAACATAAGTCTATTCCGTGGACAGGGATATCTCAGTCCAATCGTAAGAGTTATGCCAGTCAGCACGAGGCTTGCCGAGTGCTGATCAGCCAAACTCTTGCACGGGCGTTGGGATACGCATGTTTAATTAAGGATTGAATCTTGATTTGGTCGATTTCATGGGGTCATGAATTGAGTTGCTCGTGAGACAAATTTAATGAACTGCGAAGCAGTTCATGTTGAATTTGTCTCGAGAGCAACTCAATTCATGACCCCACGAAATCGACCAAATCAAGATTCAATTCTTATATTTCAATTTTTTTTTTCGAATAAAAAAGTCGGTCTAGATATTAATGTCTCGAAGCTTGTGCAAGTCCAAATGCGGAAAAGTCCGAGGAGTTCCGGATTGTGCATGTCTAGTCCATCGAGTAAAAGAGTCCGCAATATTAGGATTAAAAATAGCATTATTTCGTCAAAATAGAAGAATTTAGCATATCTGGTCTTTAATAAAATACAAGAATACATCATATATTTGATCATTTTAATAATTATTCCATGTTTATAACAACAATGTAGAAAAAGTGAAATCGTCCCGCGGAAGGATTTTAACCATGTATTCATACGCACTGATCAGTGTTAATCTGGTCAAATTCATGAGCAAATGAAACAGATTAAGTTTGGTAGTTTCATTGAGTCCAACTTGAGTAGAAATTGAAATATTTATTTTTTAATCAGCATCAACATTTATGACATGGTTACCCAACGTAAATTGATGATTACGTTATTTTGAGCAGTGTCATATAGCGCTTGCCAGCTGTCTTTACCCCCTAACCTGAGATCGACTGATCTTTTTCCTAGCAACCGCGGAATAACCATGTGAAGTATGTGAGAATATATTTCAGGTCATTTTTCGTTGGTTGTCTTTGTTTCCTGGAATGTCTCTGTCTTACCAGTGTTCATCAATATGTTGCATTGCAATCACATGCATAAATTGAGTAGAGCTGTACAATATAAAAAAACTTATTACTGATTATTATGGTAGCAGTAATACTTTTTGTCAGGAAACAAGATCAATATGCGATCTGTCTTTAATATCTATGAATTTTGTAAAAGATTATTTAAAATGTTACAGGGATATCTCAGAGAGAAGGCTTATGGAAATGTTGCCCATGATGATTTGTGGAGAGCTCTGCAAACGGTAGGTGTCGCTTTTTAAGGCATAAGGGGTCCTATTTCGATCTAAACCTATATGTACGTGGGATATTCTTTGTTAATTCATGGCGGTCTTAAAAAGATACTAATATACATCGTCTTTATATATATATTTATAGGTACATGGTAGACAAGGATACTGAATATGTACTTTGATTTCAAATGAACAAGTTTTCTATCTGTTATTAGTCAGATGTACTCATTGACTTTATTCTTGAATACAAACTTTTAATGCTCTTCAGAATAACATTAAATTTTTTCTGGATCTCTTTATTTAAAAACTTAATTGCCATATCCATAGTATTTGTTTTGGTCCCCAGCTACCTTTTCCCCTCTCGAACATTGTTCAGTGCCGTGCAAGGCTTTTATCTAAAGTTTAGCATTTTGTCTACATACTCACACGTGCATATTGGTTTTTTTATTCTGTTGTCTTTCTCTTAATTGAAATTACTTTTAACTACATTGTATATACAATAATATATTTCAATAAAGAGGCATTTTTTGAACATTTTCATTTTTTTGAATGAATGGAACCGTTTGATAATATTGCCTTGTATATGTTTCTCTATCGTACCGTGCTTGCTGCTTCATTGACATGTTTGTATTTATAGCAAGCGATTGAGGATGGTAAAACCGATTTTAACATTAAAACTGTAATGGATTCATGGATATTACAAACGAATTACCCGGTCGTGACAGTGAGGAGAGCAAATGGCGGTCTTTACCTGAACCAGAGAAGATTCCTTCTCCAGTCCGACAACACCACAGATTTTGCTTGGTAAGGTAATTTCGACAACTTCATTGATGACATATCCCATTCTGTGCTTTTGTAAAAAATAACAATCACGAGTTCACCACTTTAAAATTCGGCCTCCGGAGCAATACCCGCGAAAATAACATATCCTCTTATAACTCCTTTTAAAACTGAAATTGCTGAAATTTTGACTCTCGAAAATAAACAGCTATACGATATTGTTTATATGTGTTTAAAGCCAATATTTTCCTATTAAGGGAGTCTTAACTGTTCGTTGACTCATATAACAATACGTGAGTATCCAGAGTCGATCAGATGGTATATACTCAAAAAAGGACGCCTAACAAATTGATGTGAAGTGCTGATATACTATATACTAATACTACATGTATACTAATTTTTCTATATTCATTATTTATATAAATTACAGGTATAGCTGGAATATTCCATTTACCTACACTACAGATCAGGAACTGCATTTCAATAAAACAGCAAATGACGTTGTATGGATGGCACCCAATACACAAGGTATATTTTCTTCCAAATATTTTTTTTGATCAGGAACTGAATTTCAATAAAACAGCAAATGACAATGTATGGATGGCACCCAAATATTTTCTGTAAGAATACGATATATTTCCATATTTGAATATTTAAGTTGAGATTTTACGTAATTACACGGAATGATATATTTCAAAACAGTTAAATGGTCAATCCGTATATTGCTTTCTATACATGCTTTTAATATGACGACAATATTATATAAACGTGTATATAAAATTTCGTTTTAGTATACGCTACCGACGCCAGCATCAGTAAGACGGGCGGATGGGTCATTGGAAACATTCAACATTACGGCTACTTCCGCGTGAATTATGAACCTGAGAATTGGAATGCTCTTATCACCCAGCTTAAAACCGATTTTACGGTAATTTATTACAATCTTTCAAAATAAGGCTATTCAACCTGAATGAACGACATTAATTTTGATATATAGTTCACTCTTCCTGATCCTTATCTATCTGCCCGGACATAGTAACTTTTGTCTAACAGTCAGAAGACAAAACTTAATTTTAATGTTAAAAGTACTTTCATTGAATAGATCTAGTGTATGTTTCAGAAGTCTATGTTTTGATATTTATTTGTTATGACATACCCGACATTAGTTCTACTCTATAAGGCTATCCCCTAGCCATCCTTGATTGGTGAATAAGCCAATTTATGAAGGAAAAACAAATCTGCTGACTCAGATTTGATTGATCTCTGTGTTAAAAAACCCCTACATCAGGACAATACTCAATTATTCTTTTATAGAAATATATTTTGATTTTTTTTATCATTACAAGCCTACTGTGGCCTCCTATATGTTAATTGCTATGTTGGCTATATCGAGTACTACTTGTGTTGTAAAAATTGTACGATCACTTCAGAGGCTGAACGCGGCGATAATTGTGGCGAGGTTTGCTCGTTATTTAGTATTATGCTGTAGGTGTTTGTAATGAGAATTATGTTGATTGTAACAGAAAATACACGTGGTCAACAGAGGAACACTTATCACAGACGTATGGGCATTATTTAAGTAAGTAACCCAGACCTACTATAGAAGGCAACTTGTTACAGATGTATGTGCTTTAAGGGAGTCTGATCTACCATAGAGGGCCACTCATCATAGATGTGGGCTTTATTTAAGTAAGTAACTCTGATCTACTTTAGAAGGCAACTTGTTACAGATGTATATGCTTTAAGTAAGTAACTCTTATCTATTATATAGGGACACTCATCATAGATGTATGGGTTTATTTAAGTAACACTAGTACTGGTCTACCATAGAGGGGCACTCATCATTGATGTGGGCTTTATTTAAGTGACTCTGATCTAGTATAGAGGGACACTCATCACAGATGCATGGGCGTTATTTAAACAAGTAACTTTGATCTACCATAAAGAAACACTCATTGCAGAAGTATGAGCTTTATTTAAGTAACTCTGACCTACTAAATAGAGACACTCATCACAAAGTTATGGACTTTATTTAAGTAACTAACTCTAATCTAACATCGGGGTTCATTTATCACAGATATATGGGCTTTATCTAAGACCGTTACTCTTCCACGGAGGGAAACTGATCACAGATGTCTGGAGTCAGTGTGACAACTGCTTCAATTTTTAATCAGTTTTCTGAATGATCATAAAATCATTAGCAGAAAATCCTAATATATATTTAACAGCATTTGTGCTCGGTGAAATCTGTTATGATATCAATGAAATATTTAAATGTTTGGTTTTAAAGAGCTGCATATCAAATAGCATCGTGGATCTATATTTGATATTGGAAAATACTAGCTCTTTTGTCCTGACAGGGCTGGACAGGCTGATTTGGTGACAGCCTGGGATATGCTGACCTACCTACGTCACGAAACAGAATACATACCTTGGGCATACGCTGCTAATGAACTCGAGTATCCGACAAACATGCTTGTCAGTCGTCCAGCCTATGGAAATTTTGAAGTAAGATTACCATATAAATGGGTAAAGTAAAACCTCTCTATTAGGACCACCTGGAGAACTGAGTGAAAGTGGTCCTAAAAGCGAGGTGGTCTTAATACCGAGTTTGATCTGTTGACCATCAAGAACCTTAAATCTGTATGATACCAGTACAGTGAACGTGTGATATACACATGTTCCATTTGTAATATATCTTAAATGACCATTGTTTTAACATATGACTAAACTTTAATAAAAATAAGAGACACATTTCATGTTAGAGATGAAGGTACATAATTTCAATAATACATCGCATGTTTATTTGTAATTTTCAGAATGCATTTTATTAACTTTTTTTTTTATTTATTTTTGAATAAGTTGGACTTTTATTTTTAGCTATTTTTCATTGCATTTAATATTGATATCCAATACATATAGAAAATAGCATCATGACGTCAGGAATGCTAAACTATACTTATTAAAACTGAATAGCCATCTTAGACAGCAACTTAGAGCAAAACCAATTAAAACATATCAGTGAAATGGTGAACTAACGTACCATCTATGAGTGCTATAGAAACCAGTGCGATCTACTGATTTAGCGGAATGCTTTCAATCCGAAAAATGTTAAGATAAGCTTACCTTAAAATGTGCACGTTAGGGTAAATTTTAATTATTATATAACCAATGTATGCTATCATTGTTTTGACAAAGTTAGGAAATGTTGAAATACTACATGTTTTCATGCACAGCGGTTCATGCTGAACTTGCTAGAGGGACGCTCACTGAATGTTTCCCTGTATGACAACCGGCCTACCCAGGAAAGGTAACCTCGTAGTATGACAACTTATACCATCGTTGTTTAAATCATTTAACTAAAACATTTTTTTTAAATGAATAAATATAACGATGACAATCAATACAACACCTACATTTCACACACGATTGTTTAGTTGCACGTGAAAGTCACATTACACACAAATGTATACAAAATTCGGTATAAGGTACAGTAATAACATTTTATATATGTCTTTATATATATATTTTTATTTTTAATATTTCTTTATCATTGAGCATGTGTGGGTGTGCGCGTACCTGTCAATTGTTAGTAAAATTATCTATCAGTATAAGATTAACGCATACAAATATAGTTTATAGAATGTATATTATGATATTTAACGGTTATTTGTACAATTACACATCGTTTAATATATTAACATTCTTTATTACTTAAAGAGGCTTGCCCGCAGAGAGATCAGAAAAATTGGCTAATAGAAAAAAGATTTTTTACACATGACAGATTGTTGGAATTGTTGAGTTTTTCATTTTATTTTCCTTATAAAACGCTGAAAAGTGATATTAAAACCTCATTTTTTAAATATTATTTATTTAATCGCAACCTGCAATAAGTCCCCGCTATCAAGTGGAGTCTAATTTGATTGACACATCAAAGAACAAGCACGTGCACAGTGCCGCACAGTGATAACTTCAAAGGCAGCGGCGATTTACACAGAAGATTTGCCGTTATATTCCATACATTTCCCTCTCAGATTGAGTTTTAAAACGTCTTTTAAATACATATTCCGTAATTGTTTTCAAGAAATAAAGTCAGAAAGCCTCTAATTTTGTCACAAAGAAACGTGTACTGAAGTTTATTTAGTGATCGGAGATGTGCCGTTTACCGGTCCGTCTGCGGGTAAGCCTCTGTATACTTACATTCTTCTAAAATTTCAAAATATTTGGTATCACTTCGTATGTTTTTTATTCATTTTTCAGATCACTGTCTGGGTTGATGTTTCAACTGTCGTGCAAATTCGGTGTAAAAGAATGTACCAATCGAGCAATACAATTATTTAATGACTGGAAAAATTCGGGAACATTGTAAGCATCTCTATACATTATATCTCTAACGGTAATGGAACGATATCTCCCCCTTCCGTACTTAGAATACTCTATAGATTAAGTATGAAATACAGCTCTTTAAATTATCTGCCCTACTATGCTAAGGATACTCTCTGGTTTTAAATGTCTCACACAACTAATCATTTTACTATATGTTATAACCAATGACTCTATCCCCCCAATCGCTCATTTGAAGTTCAAATGTTATGAAAACATTAAAATTAAAGTTAGAAAAGTGATGTTATTGGATAGGTTTAATAGCATATAAGAGCACACCAGTACTTTGAAGACAGTAGCCCTGATGTTTACCGTGAACTGGGTAATCCCCACCTTGGGAATTCCCGCCTCTTTACACCTGGAATTCTTCGTCTTTCTTTTTATACCAGGAGTGTATATATATATATATATATTTAAATCTTAACACCCTCATCTTTATTCTCGTGTATAGAAAGGACCTATTTCATGTATTATTTACTCAGGAAATAGCTACAAACCTAAGAAACTCATTTTCTTCAGGGACTGGGTTCAGGTGAAACACCAGCTGATTGGCTGAATTACTTGTTTGATATCTTTTAATATAAAATACTACTCTTTGAATTATCTCTCCTATTATGCTAAGATACTCTATGAAATACTGCTCTTTGAATTATCTCCCCTACTATACTAAGGATGCTCTCTTGTTTTAAATATGAAATACAGCTCTTTGAATCATCTCCCCTACTATACTTAGGATAATATATATCATCAAGTATGAAATACAGCGCTTGTAAGAACTAATTCTAATTTACATCTTAATAATTGTGACAACAATAAAATATAATTTAAAACATTATTTATTCATTTATTCATTTCTTCATTATCTATTTATTTATTTATTTATTTTAAGTCATATATAACAGAAATTGAGGATAACATGCTTTTAAAATATGGTTAAAATTTTATGACCCGAAAAATGAACATTTCTTTCGCGGAGATATTAACAATGGTCAAGAGTTTCTGTGTTTTGATCACAACAGCCGTAACACTAATAAATAGAACGACTGTATATAAACGGCTTTTCTGTTGCTTGGTTGCAGGATTCCCCCTGACATCAAGGAAGAAGTTTTCTGTAAAGCTATCCAGGAAGGAGGTGAAGAAGAGTGGGATTACATGTTTAATGTTTACGTTAGTGGACCAGGCTCGGAACAGGCCGCGGCTCTCCAATCGCTGGCTTGTACAAACCGTTTGTGGATCATCAGCAGGTAAATTTCAGTTCCATGACACAACCGAAGTTCATAGCGATATTCATACAGTGTTAGACTTGACGTGCTTCTGGCGTGATTTTCATTGTGACATCATATATGTATATTATGTATATATGTATAAACATATAAAACTAATTAAAAAGTGGTTATCTTTTATAAGATATTGACATTGTGATTCAAGTATATAAATCAATTTGAATCAGCAAATGTTGCATGATATAGAGCGTTATGTACTTCCGGTATTGAATCATTTATATAACTGTATTTCTTATTTCAGATACCTGGAATACACACTAGATCCGTCAAAAATTCGACAACAAGACGCTCCTCGTGCCTTCAATACACTTCTTGGAAACACGATAGCCTTCTACCCGACTTTCGATTATCTTCTGAAGAAATGGGAATTCCTGGTTGTCGAGTAAATATTTAGCATTCATGATCAGAAATAACATCTTTAAATACGTAATAACATTATTTTTTTACGAGCCGTGATTTGATACGTCAGCCTGCATTTTCAAAACGTGCTGTATATCCCTGTGCCGTATTATTTGTTTTTCAGTTATGGGGTGGATGTGATTTTATTGAATGGAATCATTGCCGCCTCAGCTAAAGGAATGTATACAGAGTATGATATGAACAGGGTAAGTATCACCAGCTTGAAATGTCATATTATGATGAAGATCTTACCTCAAAAACGCCACCTTAAGCAAGCTATTCAATTGTTACATTCACACCTTACTTACATTAAACATTTTCTTTTTCATATTTCCCCCGACATCCTGTCAGCGTTAAATGCGCGATAATAATGGTTTTTGGTGATATTTGTGAGGAATATTCCAAATTGTGTATTGGAAAACAGTTCAATATTCAAGCATCGAGATAAATAAAATCAATGAAACTTAGACCACGGAATTCTTTAGAAAGTCTTACTACTTTCGAAACTTTATAAAACGGGGATATGTATTTCCTTTAAAGAAAAAAGCAGGTTAATCAAAAAGTATTTTATTTGTATCCATGACCACAAAGAGGATGAAAAAGTAGATGACACATGTTGTTACATTCTTTAAGCGATTATCCAAATGATTTCCCCCTTATTTCTATTTATAGATCAAGAGCTGGAGAGATGCTATACATCCCGCTGATGCCCCTGATCTCGCTGGGTTTTCCACGGCAATTAATAGAATTTCTGTCAATATGGAATGGCACAACAAGTACTATGAAAAGGTGGCAAATTGGCTCGAGGATTTTATAGGACAACCGCCAAAATAATAATAACACTTTATGAAATTGGCAATATTTCCCGCCATCCTGAATTAAACTATAAGCAATAAGTTTGGTAACATTTTACTAAACAATTTAACATGATTCCACTGAACTAATGGCTTATTTGATTGTGACTAGGTACTTGGAAAATGGTGAATTGGCATTGAATCAAATCATCTTTTGTCCACCGAGAATCCCTATAGTGAATGTGATTATAAATTATGTTGGGGAAAAATCCTTTATCATTTTTAATCTGATACGAAAATACTAAAGACACGACAGATTAAAAGATATGCAATTATATACGGAGAGTTAGACATACGGCATGAATTCGCGTACATGTATAGGTAAGTCACCAGGCACGTGCTGTTCTTCACATAGATATCGAGGTTTTCTTTAAAGCATTTTCATAAAGATAAAATTTGAGACAACTCTTTGTAGAAAATCGCGATATCTATTAAAACAAAGTATAAAAAAATTGCCATTTCCGCCGTATGATTCCTTAGTAGTTTTGCAATGGAATGTTTGCAACCTGGGTTACGCTCAGCATGGAATTACAGTGGATTACTTTCAATGATAGTATGGTCCACAATCATCATCAAAATCACATCTTATGTTGTTATTTAAATTGCACGTTTTTAGCGCCCAGTTCATACGCTAATGACATAACATTTGTAGAGTATATGCAAATGTTGGCATTGTTACCCCTCCCATTCTGTTTTGTTTTGTTTTGTATTGCTTTTGTTTTTGTTTTTGGTCAAATAATTCCATGCATGCAAGAAACAACTGTTAACGATATTGTTTTTGTAAATCTAGTAAATTCAAGATATCGTAACACTTTTTAGATCAGAAAAAGTCTAAACATGCAACTAAACTGTTTTGTCTGCCAAGGAATATAATATTTTGTCTGTTACATTTCATTCGAGCCATTCTGGTGGTAACATTTTTGGCATTAAAGCTCAATCTTGTGATGTTTGGGGTTAGGTTCACGCTGAAGACATTATTTTATTTATCCATTGTTTGCTTGTTTTTTTTTTTAATTTTAGGGACAGGCCTTAACTTTCAATCAGCATTATTTTTTCTTATCAATATCAAATCTTTATATTCTAAAAATAGGAATACGAGCCCTTGCCGCCTATAGAACTGACGGTAATTTATGGCTTCGTGTTGTGTCATTTCCATTTGTTTTACAAACTCAAAAGATATATTACATATATATTTATCTTTGTCCTTTACCAGAATATATACGAAAATGCAATGGTGCTTCTCAATTGATTTGCACACTTTCTGTGACTATATAACTGCAACATATGTCTTCGCGCCTTTTTCTTGTTTATTTTCGTTTTTTTCTGATTGAGTTTAAATGAGTGAAAAAAAAATACCGTGAAAAGGATCACGGATATTTTAGTTAATAATAATCTGTTTAATTGGGATGTAATGAGCTGTTACAGTCATATGATGCAGGTGTCATTGTTGTGAGCACTATCAAAATATCATTTTTTGTCAGTGAAATAAAGAAATTTATCAAACTAATACAACAATATTTTCACTACACCGATGAGCAGTTAAACTATAAGATTTAACAGCGAAAATAAAGTTGTTCTTTTCAGTGAAAATACAAGTGTTTGTCTTTGACCAATCAGAGAGAACCTTTGTATTCACCTCATTGAAACTTGCCGATTTCTCCAATCGAAGCGAAGATCGATACATTGGTTATTTTGCTGTATTTCTGAAATATTCAGACTTGTTTCGGACAAAATACTCACCTGACATTATCTATTCATGCACAGATTCTCTGGTAACAACAGAAAACACTTAAATTGCGTTGATCAGTCCTTTCAAAATGTCGCCGTCAAGTTGACGTGGAGTAACGTCACAAAAGGATTACGTCATGAATTATGTTACTTATTTTCGCACTTTCTGACACTATTAATTTTTCAATGTTTACAACGTTATACAGATATATATAATTAACAACAAATAACTTAATATAGAAATGACTGCGTCATGAAAGTGCTTGCTAGATCGAAAGTTACCGACCATATAAAAATAAAGAGATAGAAAGGAGATAATTTCTGTGGGAAAAAATGAATTATTTATTAACTTTGAATTTAAAATTTATAAAGAGAAGCACAAACTGTTGGAGTATGGTAATTTTGTAAAATATATAACGGATGGTTTGCATAAAATGTTAAACAGCCTATTTTTGTTGGTTACGTAGCATCTTTAAATCAACAAACTTTTTAAAAAATCAGTATGTTTGTTTTGAAAAAAATAATGCATATATATGAATATGGTCATATGTATTTACAAGCAAAGCTTGTGTTTTTGTTCTTTATTGATAAATATAAATAGATTTATTAATCTTGCATATTCAGAGAGAGTAACAAGTTTTAAATCGAGTTCATGAAATAATTTGTTATAAGGAAAGGAGTCTGGAATATAAGCCCATACTAGTGTAACAGGAGCGTGTCGGGGCCAGTTTACGTACGTCAAACTGCACCCGACTCGCCCTTGTGGATCAACAACCCAGGTTCGATGGGTAACTTGTATCTGTCGTATAGAGAGAGAACAAACGTCTTGAACTACAATTAACCATTTATTAATGACGATATAAACATTTACAACATAAGATTACATATAAACACACAACAACATAGGCCTAGCTATATCTAACATCCTAACCTAAAACCAACCCCCATACCTGTACGGCCTAACTAAACCCAAACATCCCGACTAATACTACCCACCCAAGACCCGAAATACCCTAACGCTACATAAGTACTGGCGAGGAAGACGTCACAGCACACAGGAAACTAATCCATCAGACTGCCCAGTATACGATACACCACCCTGAATTTATCCCACTTTTTAACAATACAAAACTATAAGGACCAATCACGACAGAGGATACACAGGCACGACAGACACTGACGAAAAAGCAAGCGACTACGAACAATGCACGACAAAAACATCGACCAGAGACAGCTCACGTGAACAGAGGACTAGCAAAGGTCAAAATGACACAGGTACACATAGTACAGACACAACATATAGACATGACATATAGTTATCGTTAAGCTTAACCCTGTCAGCTTAACCTGTCAGTACATATACGATAACATCCCCCGCTACACTAGTATATATGGAGATAGTGGCCTAGCGTACATTTCATTGGTAAGGATACTTTTGTTTTTATATGTTATATATATTTATTTGATAATTGATATCTTTTATTTTAATAGTAATATTATTTGTTGGACTAAATAGAGTTGTTGACAGATCTCTTGGATGAAACCGACGTTGTATTAACCTAGACATACTATCACTACATTCAGTAGACATAACTCCGGTTTTCTATATGCAAAAAAAATGTAAATTATCGTGGAATGCCTGTTGATAACGATATCACATGAACAGCGTGGCAAAGTTTCTTGGATGTCTTATGATAATCAATTTTAAGAAACACACTTAAAAATTTGAATACAGAAGTTTAATTAAATTTATCTTATTATCAGGTCTCCAGATTCATATCAGAAACAATGGAGTTGGTATTTCAGTGTAATGAACGACTGGATAATATATGCTTGTGATTGAAGATCATCATAATAGTTAATTGTATTGTGACAAAAGTATTATTTTACGTAAGTACTAATAAACGTAATTATGTAAAGTAACTGAATAAAGAATGGGAAAATTAATATTAATGAGATTTTTTTTTAATTATTTTCAAAATATATATTTTATTAAGATATAACCAATTGAATGTATTCACACTAGCGAGGTATTTAGATTGATTTCAAGTAACTACAAAATGGAGAAAATCGCATTTAAGGGTCATCATGCAGCTCCATATTTTTGTTTATTTATTGCCCTCGTTTAATGGAGTTTGAGTAATAATTACAATTTAGTTATCATGTCGTCATTCTCTTTATTTTTCTCAATATAACTTCAATTTATTGAATGGTAATAATGAGATTACACAGATTTTCAAAGATTATGTCAGTGTTGGAACTAATTTCCATGGATTTCAATTATGTTAGTGTAAAATGAAGTCCATTATTAAATTTTCAGGAAACGAAAATAGTATTTAACAAGATATATAATTATGATTTTTTTTAAACTGATTGTTTTATTGTTATACAAATTACAAGTATCGTGATTTCCTGTGTATTGCCCACTGGCTATATATAAAACATTAACACATGCAAAGGAGGGATGCGTATCTATCCATTTTGTGTGCCCTCAGTGATAATGATAATATTTCGTAGAAATATACTTTAAGGTCAGTTGCATATGGTATGTTATTCACTACTGGCCTCTGGCCTCATAGAAATTTCAGAGGTCAAAGGTCACATGTAATGTTATGGTATGATAATTACTCAAGAAACTAGCAATAAATGCCAGAAAATATTTTTCCCTAGGAATTTTGCTCGGATAAAACATCAGCTGACTTGTTGAAGTAGTTATGCGAGTCAAAAGTATCAATAATGATCCAAAGTTGAAACGGAAAGAGAGGATTAACATAATAGATATTTGTAATAAAAGGACCAAATAAGTGATCGAAGATTGAGGGGATGCATGTTTTGATATATACAGAAATAATATGGCGCTTCTGTAGCAGACGACATTGTGACGGCAACCGAACAAAAAACAGTTCCACCCGTAACGGTTCTTCTACGAAACTGATCCTGCGAGTGAGATAAGTTATCATTCAAGTTCGTTCCCAGCTTTGCACTCATCACCAAAAGCAAGACCAGCAACAGTCATGGTCAAATTCAGTATTTCATTTACACTTTTAATAAAACCATCAGTTCATGTTACAACTCAAAACATTTTAGTTAATTACAAGAAATGAGTCTGATAGCTTACTATAGATACATGTGTAAGAATTCGCTACTTGTTCCCCGATGTGGGAAAACACCTTCTGTTCCCAGATATAGGGAAAATGTCCCTGTTCCCGGATATAAAAGTTACTTTTCCCGAGATCCCAATATCTCTCTGCTGTTAAGTCTCCCTGGATAATTTCAAGCGTTCCTGCCCTGGAGACAGTTTTCTCCGGTGGTTTTGTATGAAAATATTTTACCATCAATTCAGTGGTCACTTAGTCAGCCGTCCCTCTTTACTTTGCTGTGAAGCTTACCAGGGATTTCATAGTGTCAAGTGGGTTAAATTGTCAATACCTCTGGCGTTTCAATAAAACGAATGACATTATGTGTCAGATTTTCTGGGTTTTTATAGTGTTTGGAATAGAAGCACGTGCAGAAACCCTTGCTGTCAGTTAATATGCGCTTTGCATTCATACGCCTTCAGCTTCTTGACCATGCAAACAGCGCTGTGCTTACAAATACAATGCTTTGTTATTACTGATTAACGAAGGCCGTACATCATGCAGTCATAGGGTGCGGAAATAGTAATTTCTAGCGTAAATGATAATAGACGATGCTTCAAATTGATACGATTGAGTCTTTATGATCTTTAAACAAAGGAATTAGTATACCATGCATGTTACTTGAAATCCCTCGTAAGTAAATAATATTGATTGTTGTAAACATGATTCAAACTCATTACGCAATAATTATACCGGACAAGCTACGAGTCCAATCAAAGGGGTTTGTCTCTTGCTTTCCGCCACAATTATTTTCCGCCTTTAGTAATTCGAGCCTCTATCTTGCTGGTAACATGACTCCCCAAGCATTTTGTCCAGAATGCTAAAACCAAGAAATTGAAAACAATGAGCTTATTTCCTAGCCAGGCATTAGTCTGGAATGTGACAGGCCATCAGATGTGGAGATATATGGGTATTTTCTTGAATTATGAAAACACTTCATGTATATACCCGTCGTTTTCGGGATAAATGTCTTTTATTGATAGAGGCAGAATAATGTGAGTTTATTGAATACCGTGTTTAACTTTTTAACTGTTTAATTTATAGTCAATATGAGTTCTGCCAGCTTTGCAGGTAAATGTAGTTGTAGAGGTGTATCTATCCCAAATTCAATAATCAAGATATACATGCACGTTCTCGATACGCCTTACCTGCTTCATTGCATATCGTGGGTGAAAATCGAAATTACCAGGTTGATAAATATCGGTTGTGGTTGTCACCAAAACACCCCGAGATAGAGTATAGGTATCGGACAAATACATGTTGGAGTAAAGTGGTGATAACCATGGCCAAAAGGCCTGAAGGGTTGATTCTTTTGTTCTTGTGATCATCGATGTTTCATGAAACCAATTAAAACACTGTAAACATTCCAGAAATGGCGGACAACGGAAATAATTGTCGTGATGCATTCACTCATTTCCAACTGAGAGGCAAAAGATATTTGACCGGAACAATATTTAAAGTTGCTCTGTTGTTGGAACCAGCTATCATTTTAATGCAAATAGGCAACGTTATATTACAGTAAAAATAGCAATGTATCCTTCATGTCGCCATCAGGAAAAGTCTATTGATGTTTTCGGCAAAACAAAGTAATTAGATAAACATATGAATACTTCATATTTTTTTTTTGTGATTTACAAAATGTGTTTTGTAAAGAAAAAATATATACAAGGAATATTAGCGAAGCCATGCATTTGTATTAACCAACTTCATATTCAAACATGGCCATCGAATTGCCTTTACCAACCGTACGATTAAACTTCAGATTCAACCCTTTAAAAGGTTTTTTTAATTCATTATTTCAGATGCTGGTGTCTCCTTAGAACTGAACTACTAATGAGCCTCTAAAATGAAAAGAAAATGAATGATACATATTCAAAGGTGTTTTAAGAACATCATAACACTGCCTCGAACGGCCGAGGGGAAAGTGCTTCATACACACTAATGTCATCCACTTTAAACATCTTATCATAGCTTATTTTAATTTGCTGTTATGCTTTTTGCGTTCATATTCCGAAACGAAATGCAGATTGACATGTATATGTACATTCCTTACCATAAAAAAAATAAGACCAGAAATGTAATTAAACATCTCCGACAGCCCATAGAAAGCAGCGAAACAGCCTGTGGCACGTGATCCCTTTCCCGCCACGGACACATTTCAGGCATGAACGGAAACTAAGAAATATCGTCCATGGAAATTTTTTTTCTTCTTTTTTTTCACTGTTCTTGTCTAAATGTTCTGTGGAACAAAATTAGAATAATTTCCGTTATATAAATTACATCTTTTGTTTATTACGTCACACTGCAAAGGCATATCTGCCGAAATTGAAAAGCGAGTAATGAATTTGCATGAATATTTATGTCACCATCGTCCTCCTTTCTGTTATAGGAGGAACGACAGCTATATATTGTGCTTAAATTCAAAACCCGAAACATACATGCTATGTCACCACGCAATTTGTAATAACGACGCAATTTGTAATAAAAATATCAAAGTCTTTTTTACCGGATAAATTGCCACCAGATGAAAAGATAATCTTCAATTGGTACATGTTTCGACCTAATCATATTGGAAAAATATTTATTTATTACTTATAATGACATTTGAAAGGGTATTACAAATTGCGTCGTTATTACAAATTGAGCGGTGGCAATGCTATTATTGTTGATCGACTAAACTGTGGCGTACGAATTATCATTCCCCAGATACATGTATGTTGTGTCCGCTAGGTGCATATTTCAGACAATAGGGCTACTGATCATGAAACGATATTGCACATTCCAACAAACAACAGTGCATCTAAATGGCGGAAAGTGATTTTTTTTTCTTGTTTCGACAAGAGTTAAGTGTGACTTCCATTGTTTTGTTTCAGTTCACAGTCAAAGACCGAAACTGAGTTTACTAGGTTTACACTACAAGCACATGTAAATATTGTTTTAACAACATATGCTAAATAGCAATTAAGGCAGAGTTTTTGGTTTGTGCTAGATCCTCATTGGTCCTATTTCAACTTCGTCCCACGTCACTTATGAAAAAGTTGATCGCAATTTCATAGTTATTAGAATTATAATATTTGCACATACACATCTTCGTAGCATCATTTGATTAACATATTCTCACAATCGCTTTTCATTTCACACAATATTTATGAAGCTTGACATTTGTCTTTCAGTTGTCTCGCCAGACGATACATAGTAAAATATAATGCTGGCTTGTTAAAGAAAATATTACTGGTAATTCAGTCCGTTCTTCCGTGTCAACGATAAGTGACTAAACAGTAGTGAAAATGATTTGATTAAAAATGTATTTTACTTACTTACTGCCTTGGATGATTGCATCTGATTGTGTATGACGATATCGTTCTGTTTCTCTTGATATCGTTCTGTTTCTCTTGATATCGTTCTGTTTCTCTTGATATCGTTCTGTTTCTCTTGATATCGTTCTGTTTCTCTTGCAGTTCAAATTGTAATATTATAAGTTGACCTACAGCTACGCCTTCTGATGAGGTCAACATCGTCCGCCAAAAGATTTCTACAATATTATTAACGTTTTAAAGGCCTTCTTGACAGGTGATCAGGGAAAGATGTAAAGGTGTAAAACCTGTTTATTTTTTTATTTTATTTTTTTTGGGGGGGGGGGGGGGGGGGTAATGGTTTCGTGAGTAATGTTGTGACACGATCTTTGTCGCTGTAATGTTAAGGTTAGGCGGCCATGCATGCATAAGCACAAAAGTTAAATACCATAAACAGTTTGATAAAGACACAAGTGGTCGGGCGGCACAGTGGTAACAACCTTACCTTTCACCTATGCGGACGGGTTCGATTCACCTCTCGGATGTGAAAAGTTACGGGTTCACCTGCCCAACCACGTGACTTTTCTCCGGGTACTCCAGTTTTCTCCCACAATAAGACCCCTCAACCGCTTCCATCCGGGCCAAAAGGCAAGCGTGATTAATAAATGTTGATTTAACTTGTCTGACAATTGTTAAGTTTTTTTTTACATTTACATACACTTATCCTTACCTTAATCTTATTTGCTTTGCCGACGTCAAGTAAAAGCCATCAATATAACGATAGTCAGATCCATGTCAATGTTCAAATGAAATAAAACGTCATGTTGTCCTCATTGAAACACTTTATATATACATATAAGGGTGTGTGTGCGATTGTGTGTGTGTGTGTGGGTGGGTGGGTGGGTGTGTGTGTGTGTGTGTGTTTTAACTTCCTATCCTACACTTTCCTTTTCTTTAGTTTCGTCAATAAGGTTACAAATGTATTGATACTTAATTAAGTTTGGCACCTCTGTATCTAACTCTCAAATTCTTTTGAAAGTTGCTAATATATTGTGTGCCTTTTGTACAATCCTTTGGGGTTGCGGGTGGTAGACACTGTTGGTGGATTTTGATATGCTTGTCACGTTTTGTTTGAATCCATTTGAATACCGACACGGTTCAGAATTTACTCATGAACTTAACGTTCTTTTGAAATCCTATTTTGTAAAATGCACAATTTATTGAATTTTAGGTCTTTGTCGACTCCCCATCCAGATTATGGCATTATTTCCGGTCTGTTTGGAGTTTTTTTGGTCGCCCCCCTTTCATTCACGAATCCGGAGGACAGTTTTGCTCTACTGTATCTCAATCTTAATTTGATTTGGGGAAAAAACATGTTAAAATATTGTGTGTCTTTTGAAATTCTTTAATACGTTTTATGTGTATTAATTTATAATCTACATGTATCTTTTCCGACAGACGAATCCAATGTACAATTGGTCGCGTTCTTGTCGAGAGCAACATAATAAGTTCTACGGACAGTGAGGTTTTGATATTGGGCCAGCATTTACCTGTAGACACTGATGCCTGTGAACTATACTATGTTTTACGGTTTCCAATCGTCCAACTTAACTCACGTAATTGACATTGACCTTTGGAGCAGCTGATAATACACAGATACATATATATATATAATAGTCCTGTCTGTGTTTTTGTTAAAGCTGTTGCAACATCCAGAATAATATGATAAAAGTGTTTGTGAAGACAATAAGAGAAAAAAACAAAATAAAGAAATAGAAGATAGAAGGTAAATACATACACAAATATAGATATGTTTTAAGTGTTTGACGGAGGACGACATGACGCTTTATTATTTCATTTGAATAGTGACGTGGATTTGAATACCGTTCTTTTGAAATCTATTATTGAAAATCATGAAACTTACTTAATCAAGGGGCTCAAACGTGACAATACAGATATCGCGGGGGCGAACTTCAACTGAAGCCCCAGATGAGGCAGTATTAAAGGAGACATCAGGGTAAAATATATTGTTTAAAAAGAAGATATGATTACGCCAAATCTGGAACGAGAGATTGAGGGCATACTGGCATACTGGCGAGTATAAACACTTACAATGTACTTTTGTCTGAATGACAATGAAGTGCCTATTTTTATCTGTATTGCTGCTGTGCTGTTTCTGTGTCATTTGCGTATTTATCGTACGGCTCATTTGATATATTGTGTGGGTAAGTAGACAGTTGAATTTTTAGCAGGTGTGATTGACGACTAATCAAAATACCTATGTGTAACTCAGACGCCGAAGATGCAATAAATCCGGCATTGTTTGTTTGTGTGTCAGTCTAGGTTTTTATGTACTTCCAATAGCTAAAGTCGTATGTATGAAGCGTATTCCCTGATGGTGAAGCAAAGCACTGAAATGTCAAAACCTAGATGAATGGTTACCCAAAAACTCAACGTATTTACCTCTGACTGCCAATGGATCAACCAGTCTATACCACAAACTCAATATAGTTACCTATGTCAGTGAAATAGCTAGTCTATACCCCTAACGCAATCTAGCTATCTCTAACTGACAACAGACTAGTCAGCTTATACCACAAACTCAACCTAGTTACGTCTGACTGACACTGGAATAGCTAGTCGATACAACAAACTCAACGTAGTTACGTCTGACTGAAAATTGAATAGTTAGTCGATACCACAAACTCAACCTAGTTACGCCTGACTGACAATGGAATAACTAGCATATACCCTAAACTCAACGTAGTTACGTCTGACTGACACTGGAATAGTTAGTCGATACAACAAACTCAACGTAGTTACGTCTGACTGAAAATGGAATAGTCAGTCGATACCACAAACTCAACATAGTTACGTCTGACTGACAATGGAATAGTTAGTCGATACCACAAACTCAACGTAGTTACGCCTGACTGACAATGGAATAGCCAGTCTATACCGCAAATTAGCCTAGCTACCTCTGACTGACATAGGCTAATATACACATAACATATACCAATGAGGAAGCAAGAGACTGGATGAGCTGACGTCATCAAATTAAATTTGTTGGTGAGATAAACAGGCTAGATGCATGACTATGGAAACAAAATATAACCCTCTTACAATCTGAATTTCAATAGCTTGTTATATACCCCGATTACCAATAATAACCAGCTTGTCTCGATCTTCATTAACAACGTTACAGCAGGAAAGGTAAGCTATATGATAAGCTTGATGATTTTAATTCCCGTTTTATCTATTTTGCCCATTTATAGAGAGTAACATGCCTTCTCTACATCCTAGTTTATTTAACTGCTTATGTTGTATTTTGTTCTTTATCTTGTATATCTATCCTGTAATTCTTTTTATCTTTATTTGATTTTGACGTAATATTTGTTTGTTTAATTCATGTTGTAAATTTATCTTCAAATATTTTCAAGACATCTAAAACATCATACTTACATATAGTTAAACATTACTTTTGTTATAGGATAATCGACCATTTTTTGTTAAAGTATTACGTTTACCTTGTAGTTAATTTGTCTCAACAATAGCTCTACAGAGCTAATGCTTGTTGTGCAGGAAACGGTTTGCCTGCAATATTGATATGATTAAAGAATTGTGTTCATCCTGGTATGAATGCAAAGATATATCCATGACTGAATTACTTATAAAAATAAGCAACTTTGCTGGCTGGTTATTCCTGATGATCAAACAGCTGACTAAAAGGAATATTATTAATGTGATATTTTAGGTAATAATCGCGAACTGCATTTGATCACTAAGGTAGGATCACTCAGGGCGACTTTGATTGACCTATAGAAGACTTGAATACAACAACGGACTACTCGTATACCATATGTATCGTATATACAAAAACAGTTTGCCAAACATGACCCAGCATAATGACACCATGGCACAACCAAGTACAGGATATTAAACGTGAATATGGCAGCTTAAATGAAGAGCTGGTTTACACTTAGACCACACCTTTTATTTTGTAGTGATCTATTGCGCAATATGTTCTCTTCGATGTCTCAAAACAATTTTCGTACAGTGTCCTTGGTATCGACAAGGCTGACTTAACGCACTTACAGCGGAAAGTAAACATATTTGACAGGTTCCAGTTTACTGCCTTTTAAATATACCCGGCATTCATCTGCCTCGGAAGGACCTTAACACAGGTGGGTAGCTTCAGAGGAGATGTTTGAGGGCTCTACAGACAAATTCGATTTTTCTGACATTGAGGGTAGAAAAAAGATGGGGCGCAACGATGAGGATGCAGGGTGCCGAATGTCCAGTGCTTCGGGGTTCCTCATGGTTTTGTTGGCTATAGGTATCGCTGTAGGCGTTGGATTAATCGTGCACTTTGCTGGAAATCAGAAGGAATTAAATTGTAACTGCTCGTGTGGGCCAGTAGATGGTGCCGTGACAATGGCCCCAGGATTTTTGACGGAAACCTGCAAGGCGTCAGCTGTTCTTGGAAACCAGCAGTTATGTAGGTATTTTTTTTAATAAAAAGTAATATTATGGTATGTGATGTTAGTTTATCCTTATTTGTTCGGTAACACGCATATATACGTATTTTGTTTAACATTTTATATTCATTTAATTACATAATTTATTTGTAATTGTTGTATATTGCTGAACATAAAATATTTATTTATGTCTTCGATACTGTTAATAGCTAGTTCTTATACATTGTTACCCTTTTGTTACATAAATAAAGGTAAAAATATAAATTTTAATTGCATTTCTTAATGTCTATAGGATTATTTGTCGTATTTCCTTTGAGCATAATTATCAAGGTCGCTTTTGGCATTACAAGGGTATTTTAAGGAAAATGATGTATAAGTGATATATAATACAATATATTTAATATGATAATATGTGCTGTAGAAATATCTCAATATCGGTATGTGTGATATAATCTGGCATGGTATTACATCGACAGTCATATGTATCTGTTGGTAAATGGCTGAAAAATTCGGGTGAAAATCGACACATTGTGGTAAGCCATTGTAGTTTTACTGACTAAGATCACCCATTCACTATTGTGTATTTACAAATATCTCAGTCTTAATGTGGCTACCCTCAATACCGGAGTTAGCTTTGTATATATTACACGGCTCAGTGGGTGAGTATTTGAATAGGAACTATTCGCCTTGGTGTGAGAGAGGTGATAAAAGTTGACTGCCTCAGGGTAAATCAAGGACATAACATAATTCTTGTGTTCACGTATTTGACAACTGTTCTTCAGGGGTCGTTTAAAATCACAGATCTGTAGATTTATCTACCAAATGACCATAGCCCACCGGTTCACACTTTGTTACCTTAGGCACACTTCAATAGCCATGCAACATGGGTGTATTGAGAATTTAGATGAGAAAACAGTTTACAATTAAACTGCTATTTACGAAAATAGTTCGTATAAAGATTGACCCAGCGTTCAAGAATATGTAAATATACATAAGTGGACACTATGATAAGCTTGAACACGTAGCTTTATTCCTTATTTGCTCTATATTTGTCCAATGCTAAAAGTTGTTGCAAAAGAAAGTATTTCCGTGTATTGTAGCAATGACACATTATCCGAGTCCTGACGGAGCAGAGCTTATCAATGTCACATCATAACATTGAGAAAATAGTAAAAATTCATTACGAAATTTCTTACCAAAGTAAGAAAGTATCCTAGCAATGCCAACAACCATGACAGTATAGACACTTCGTAATTACAACTTCCTCAGAAACGTTAAATGCTTCGAGTGGAAAGTGATCAATATTTCTTATACCTTCACAACTTATTCCCCTGAGTCATCACGATCCCGGAAAATACTTTTCATTGCTTTTTAGGATATTAAATGTAAATCAGGTTAACAATTTATAATGTAACCCTGCCGGCCATGTTGATACCCGATGATTCTACACGTCCCCCCTCTATCAGTCTACATTCGCCTCACATGCATACACACAATCTATCTGAAATGGAATACATGAACTAGTAACGAATTGTTAGCTTAATGATTTAAATGAGAAAATATATAGACATAGATTATCTCTATAACAGTAATATAAACATGCGTATCTTTTTTTGTTATATTTTTTTTCATTCGTTGGATATACACAATCTGAGTTAAATTGATTGTGAAATAATGATGTTGGAATGAGTTTGTAAACATTATGTCAAGCTTGTAATAGGTCAGACTAGTACTAACATCCTACCCAAATAGAGCTATAAAAAGTGAGCTGAGATGTGTATAGACTATGACCTATATAAACTCTGAACTGTTCGATATCTCGGCTTAAGATATTCATTAAAAAAGTAAAGATTTTTAATACGAAGAAATAACTTTCAATATTATACGTACGATCACAGTATTTGTTTTTTGATTTAGAATGAACATTTTAAAGCACTAGTAAAAGTTCAGTGGGTATATGAACTATAACTAAGCTACAGACAAACGATAGATAAACTATATATTAAGTATGCATAAAATATAGTTTAATAATATGGAAACTATTATCTTACTATAAATAAAATATCCATTAACTATAGAACAACTTTTGATTAACTACAGATAATTTTGTTTATGAAATATAGATAGGCTATCGGTTAATCATCGATTTAATATAATGAAATTTATGTCAATTATATATCAACTATATAATAACTATATTTTACCTATAGATAAACTCTGCATAAACTATAGATAAGATATAGAAAAACTATCAATTAATTATAGATTAACCATAGATTAAATATACATAAACTATAAATATAGATTAAATTCAGATTCATTGTAGATTAACTACAAAGGCACTTAACACCTCGTCGCATAGCCAGAAATACCCGCAGCTTGTATTCATATACACGTATAAAACGAAAACCTTGACAACATGTCTTTAGCACTTTCGTCGCGATTTGGCGATTCTTCAGACTTTTGCTGCACATGAAGGTATTATGAAACGGAAAACGGCATAGTCAACTTAAAATGTTATTGCTGCTGGGCAATATATAAACAAATATATATAGTTTATAAATGAACCACTATTTTCACGGTATATGCACCCGAAGAGCTAATTGAGTGAAAACGTGAGTGCAAAATAAAATATAGCATGTCATTATAACCTGTGGGATACGTCGGGGAGACGTCGTCACTATAAACCCCGGGATACGTCGGAGAGACATCAAACAAATGACCCGATGCACTCACTAGTCCATGATATAGATTTTATCTCATCAACATAAGTATCACGGGTATTCAGAACGTTGCTTTCAGATTATTTTATTATCTCTTAAGCACGCTAATACTCTGTGAAAACATTTCATTCTAAATATCTAAATGGATTATGGATGCCTGGGGATATGCTGTGTTGACAAGACTGCAGACATTTATCTTGATTTGATCTTCTGCATCCTGTGTCATCTACATTTGAATAACTTTAAGTGCTGTTTGGAATACAGTATGTATACAGTATCAATACAATGTTATCTACTGGAGACGATTTGGTCCCTGGCTTATAATTATAACAAATTTCTTCCTTTTCGATACAGCTTTAATTTTCGATATTTAGCCACTCTATAATCATTTCGCATCTGAGCATTTCCATTTCGTTTCATTTATGATAAAATTATCATAACTATCATCAAAATAAAGGTCGTTATGTGCCTTAGCTCGACGCCAACAAGTTTGGGATAGGCATTTGCAATGAATATCCGGGTGCTTCATATATTGACACCGCTGAATTATAAGACAGTTTTCCTGTGCTTTTATCCATGACGGTATAACGACAAACTGACTGGGTTGTTCAACAGCTGAATGGGATACTAGATGTGAAAATCAAATGTGTTATATTTTTGTCCTAGCTATTTAACTATTCTTAAAGCAATTGCTTTCTTTGGGATGTCATTCGGTTATTATATATTGAGTACTTTGTTAAATTAGTGCTTAAGTAATTCCGGAAGAAATACAAAATAGCAACATAGGGGAAAGCTACATTAAAGTATCAACACATTAAGTATGGTGGCTGATTACGGCCACCTCGTGTTAGCGTGTTGGCGTGATGAAATGTCGTGTTGCCGCCATGGCGTTTTGGCGCCTTGTTGTGGTTTAAAACGCGACAAGACGATATTTGTCTCTTAAACCGCCACAGCGCCAATACGCCAACACGAATAAGCCGTAATCAGCCACCATATTGCTAATAAACTACAAACGTAATGTGTGAAACGTCATCATACTAAGACTTTTTGATACAGCTAGGAACTAGCGTTAGTGTAAATGGATATGTGAGGCAAGACAAATGTTGATTAAAAAGATAAATAATGCGTGTTTTAGGCATGAAGTAGTAGGGGCATTCCAACAAATAATTTCATTCTAACTGTGCTGATTTTCAATTGTAATCAATAAAGGCACAAGAGACAGCTTTACGAATTTAACAAAAGCATCAAAGGGAAAATCACCTTGAAACGTGAATTTAACAAATATCTTAATATAAAGATATATTCCAGCCAATGAATCTAAGCTCCATCGTACGGCTTTTTGTAACTTTAGGCAGCAAATTTTTGAATCCAAAATGGAGAGTTAAGAAAAAAGCAATTGTCCTCATAACTGAAAGGAATACATTTCGGCACATTCTTATCAAGTTTGTAACTGAATCCAAACAAATTAACACGATGATGAGTAGATGCTACCTCATTGTGGGGTAGCATACAGAAACTAATAAATAATAACAAGAAATATCTTTTAAAAAGATAAACGGCATAGTTTTAATGCTAGTGGTTGTAATGTAAAACTGCTGGTAAAATAAATTAACGAACTAATGCGTTTCAGCACGGATTACAAAATTATATCAGTTTGAATCATTTTTGGTGCTAATAAGACTGTATTTGAATCAGGAATATTACTTTATTTATGTGTCATTTGAAAAGATACATTCACTTATTTAGCTTACTTTCAATCTCAAGTTTGTTTTGTTTTTAACTGCATACCTGTATTTTGCATTTATCGCTACATTGGCTAATCACATACTTCATCTTGACCAGTAACGACACCTGTCGCGTCATATCCGAGGCCAAAAGAATATTATACGGCTATGCAAAAATATTTAACCGATAAACTTTCAGCGCGGAAATCACTAGAATAAGACCATTGGCAATATGTATACATTTATAGTATATAGATGTCATAATTTCATTTATTTTCTATATGCAGGCGGACTGTGTCCAGCAGCGACCACTGCACAGCCAATGACCACAACTATGCAACTTGGTACAACATCAACCATGGTGAATACAACAACCCCACCAAGTCCTCCTCCTGGACCGGTCAGAGATACTCGGCTGCCCACCTCAGTAAAACCGCTCCACTATAACCTACATTTGAGGCCGGAGATGTACAACAACAGGCCAGAGACATTTACTTTCAACGGTACCGTTGCGATAACTATAGAATGCAATAGTGCGACGAACAACATCACTCTCCACATTGCCCAGCAAAACCTTACTGCTACACCAACAGTTGAGGCGGTCACTGTCGGTGAGATATCTCCTGTCGTCCTCAGCACTACTAAAGACACGTCTAGACAGTTCCTGATCATCGCGTTAGATAAACCTTTAGTTGTTGGGGCTCAGTATATCATTCGTCTCGCATTTGAAGATAAACTCTCGAACACAGTTCTTTTGGGCATGTACGTCAGCACATACAAAGACGAAGCAGCCAATATGACTAAGTAAGTACAAATTTACCGTTTCATGAAATAAAATGTAAATGATGCAATGGACAATTATTCTGAATGATTCCAGTGTAGGTATATTTGTCGAATGAAATGCACAAAGCACATTTTTTCTTTTCTAAATAAATTTTCGAATTGTAAATATTTAGTAACTATATGTTTTACAAACACAATTTATTCAACTTGAATAAAAGTATTTTCGTCGTTTCGTGTTAGGCAATTAATATCTACTGATATTTTCTCTTAGGTATATGGCTGTCACCCAGTTTGAGCCTACATTTGCAAGACATGCGTTTCCTTGTTTCGACGAGCCGGCAATGAAGGCAAAGTTCGACATTACACTAGAAAGACAGCCTCAGATTATCAGTCTCTCGAACATGCCACTTAAATATTCAGCGGACTTGTAAGTATTTGAATACTGTTCACCAAAGGAACCTGCAAATTTATGTAGTCTTTATTTATCCAGCCTGGATATCATTTATAAGAAAATCAACTATAGTTTCTACATTCGTCTTAGTCACATGACTGCTGCCATCATTGAAGCAAAAGACGCCTACCCTGCCGGAACATGTGAACATATTCCCCGTACATATCTGAGAATATCCGCGTTATCTATATTTTGTTTATATTTTTGACATTCCTACGTGTGTATTCTTAATTTTTATTGTATAATGGCCGTGCCATACGTCATTATCAGCAACATGTATCTCTCGTACTAATAGCCCGGAAAATGATACATTTAATTCGCAACATTATTAGAGCAAACCACCAATATATAGTATACAAGACTATTACATATTCTAATACTACTATTACAGAGGAGATGGCTATATTGCGGACCATTTCGATGTGTCGGTCACAATGCCTACATATTTAGTTGCCTTTGTCTTCGGAGAACTGGAAAGTGTGAAAAAACAATCAACAAATAATGTTTTGGTGAGTTTTGTGAATAACAGGGTTGACAGCACAATGTCATTGATATATGAAACAATAGAGTGAATGCTAAAATGATTTGTTTCTGCAAGGAAGATGTTTGAAACAGAGCGACTTTGATTTATAATTTGCATTATGAAAACATTGAAATGTCGTCATGTGATATTTTTGAACAAGTTATACATGTACTATGTGTTGTGAGGTCATAACGATTATTACATATATGACGCCATAGAATTTGTTGTTATTAATTTGTTTTAAACCAAAACAAAAACAAACAAAAAACAAACAAACAAATTTAAAAAAATTTAAAAAAAAAACACACAAAAAAAAAAATTAAAAACAAAAAATTCAAACAAAAAAAATTCAATAAAAATAAAAAAAAAATAAATAAGAATCCACGAGGTGACCATTGAGCTAAGATGCACATTAGCAGATCGTATCACAAACAAACTTTGTTTTTGAAATCCTATTGAGTCCTATCAACATCATAAGTAATACAATATCTTATCAAGATTTGTATTTGTAACTGAAATTTATATTTACTAGGAACTACTGTATATTTTGAATGGATATACTGGTCTTATCTACATTATATACCTGTATTTCAGTTCGGAGTATATACCACGCCGGCAAATATCAACCAGACGGGATTAGCTCTGCAGCTTGGAAGTTCACTTCTTGACAGCTTCGAGGAGTATTTCAATATTTCATTCTCTCTTCCCAAACTCGGTAAATCATTTTCACACGTATTTTTATAGTATATACCGTATTGTTCAACGCCCAGGATAACGTCAAATTGTCTGATATCGTATGTTGATGTTATGCTATATAATTATAACATACAGAAAATTTGCATCCAGATGTAACACCGTATTATCTTTTTATAGACAATGTGGGCCTACCTGACTTTGTATACGGTGCCATGGAAAATTGGGGACTTATGACCTACCGAGAAACTTATCTAATATACACTGAAGGTGTAACTACCACATACGACAAAGAATTAACAGCCGAGGTCTTAGCACACGAGATCGTCCATTCTGTAAGTAGTCTGAAGAGCATAGCACTTTAACGGCCTCGACACGCGGTGTCGTGGCTTTAAATACAAACACGGGCTAATCGTTTTTCATGGGCTCCATTAAATAGATTGACTTTCATTATAATAATGTACACGAAGAACCTAAAGACAGTAAAAAGAAGCCTACACTTTTGTTATCGGTCTATAAATTGGATTTTATTTTAGTTTTTAGTTTTTTTTTATTTATTTATTTTATTTTATTTTATTTTTTGCATTTTATCAAATTCTTTTTTCGCCCTGTCTTTTTCAATTTGTCTTGGTTCTGATTAAGATTAATTTTCGATCGGCTTTTTTCCTCTTTTGGCGTCGTCTTAACACGTCCTTACATAACACTGTCTGTATCAAGGGCCTCAAACCTTGTATAAACAAAGCTCTTAAAATTTAACCAAATCAACAATTTGCAGGGAAAAAGACTCCATTGTAGATGTCTCTAAGGCACCTCATTAAATAACAAATGACGAATTAACGTGCTGTAAATGTTTTTTTTCTTTTATTACCTGTATGTTTTATCCTTTGGTAAAGTAAAATAAAGAGAGAGCTTTATTGCTATTAAACTAGTATGTTCGTATTATCCTATAGTCGGTTGTCAAAATAATGTTACCAGACACTCATGATTCACTTGTTTTCTACAGTGGTTTGGTAATCTTGTTTCCCCGGCATGGTGGGACGACATTTGGCTGAATGAAGGTTTTGCTACTTTTCTCTCCTTCCTCGGAGTGGATCTTGTGGATCCTGAATGGGATATGGTGAATATATAACTACCTTGGCTGAGTAAGCGCTGTATTAACAAAGTCTTGAAATGTGATACTCATTTAGCTGTTATTACAAGTTGCCCAATTGAACTCCGATTCTGGTCCTTCCACTGGTAAGTTTGAGCCTGACATTTCAAACCAAATAAACAGGTACAACTCCAGCAAGTATATATAGAGGATATAGTGATTTAACCCCATATTAAAAAGTTGGGTGTGCATAAATCTAGCAATGTAATTACAAATTGAAAGGATTTTACTTAACAACATCCGTCAATGTATAGTGTTACATTGTAACCCAGGGACCGAAATCGATATACAGAAAACTCGCATTCATTTTCATCACACTTACAATATCAAAATTCAATACCAGTCAAAGATGGTGGGTATACACCTTAGTCTATACCTTACCGTTTATTACAGTACCGGTATAGGGAAACCACAATTCTTATGTAGATTAGCTCCATTCAACCAATGGTAGATTAAAGAAATGCGTGTCTGTGATTGCTTCTATATGTAACATTGCTCCTATCTTCATTGCACAAGAAGGGTATATATGGAAACGTCCTGAATGAAAAGAGTATAAAAGGAAGAAAACAAACAGATCTGAAGCGTTCTGGATTTTCAATGAGACACTGAAAATAAGATTTTGAAGATGTCTCCGAGGTAGAAAAGATAACCGGACACCGATAACTCCAATATCTAACAAATATTTGTACATAATATGCTCTTGAAGGATGAATAGACAAAATGTACAACGTATAGTATGCCTGAGTGTACCTTATTTGCCCTACAGGTAAAAACTATGAATATTGATGAGTTGTAGATGGATCTGATTAACCTGTACGTGATACAGCCTGTGATGGACGTGGACAGCGTGGAAAGTGTCACACCAGTCTACAGAGAGGCATACACGCCTGACGAGATACTAGCTCTGTTTGAGATCATCACTTACTACAAGGTGTGCTAATTGTATACTGGAATGCCTATAACTGGTTATTTTCGCGGGGATGATGTTTTTCACTATTTCGCGCGCAATTGACTTTGTCGCGAAAGTTTGGTCCCTGAAATTAATCTGTGAATCAGTCCACAGGTGGATAAATGTATACAAACAACTAAAATAATTGTTTTAAACACTTTATTATTTGACATCGCATGTTTGTTAATGTTCCACCTCATTAATTTATTCATGTAAAATAAACATTCCGATGACGTCACCTTAATCGCAGGTCCCGCGTTGAGTCTGCACTGACTGACACGAATGCTTCATTCTGTGTTTTTTGGTGATTTGTTAGGTTTTTTTATGTTTAAATTGACCAGGTATGATAAATCAACATCAGTCGATGCGAGGTATGAATGTAGTTTTACGAAAAAAAAACTGCATGTTGCGTATAAGAATTCAACTTTGTGCATTCGCGAACGAAGCTTGGATCGGCTGGCACGACGAGGACGGTGGTTTTACCACAGTGCTGAATCTACAAACGTGAATATTCAGACCCCTGAAATAACCAGTTTTACTGTACTTTCCTAGATTGAATCTAATGATATCACTGCTCGGTTTAACAAGTATGTAAAAACATATATTACATTAAGATATATTGATTGCCTATTGATTCCGGTAGCTTAAGTAACATGAATTACTAAACGGGAATGTTTCAAGCGTAAATAGTTCTGACATTTCAAACACGCTGCCGGGCACGAATCATTGCATAATTTCATATTTAGAAGATCATGGAAATTCCCTCATTAATATTAACTACAATAAAAACACTCTTCAAACAAATAACCAATGTTGTGAATATGCAAAAACGGACGCATTCACGAGTTCATGAATCCTGAATGGTTTTCAGCGAAAAGGCTCTCTGATATTGTTAAATCATTTTTACCAATCAATTTCCAATCGATATTGTTTGGAATATGAAGAAAGTTTTTTTGCTAAAATTTACAAATAACTTAATTTTCCGTTGAAAAAAATGGTTCACTGGGTATCGATAATAAATATCACTTTCTCAAGATAACCAACATTTTGAATAGCGCACTGTTTTTAAAACAACAAAAACCGCGAAGTATTTCATCCACAAGCAAAACGATAGGTTTTGTTTTACGTACACTACGTACATTGTATTTATCTCTATAGTTGTAATCTATGGAAAATTCAAGAGTTCGAATCTTTTGTTATTTCAAGGGTTGCGCTGTTATTAGAATGATGTGGTTCTTCCTTGGACCAGAAACCTTCAGAAAAGGTTTACAGGTATGTTAGAGTATTTAATTATTTTCTTATTTTATTGTAATACTAGTATATTATCTTAACGAATTCGGACCATATCACTTATCTACGATATAAAAGCCAAACAGAACTAACATAGTGCACCATAAAGCGCGTAAGCACTTAGTTAAATTTACCATTATCTACGTCGCATTCATGTTTTCATATGCCTAAAGGAAAGCTTGCCTGGCCATAGATCTGACATATTTGTTGTAATTGCTAATGACCAATTGAACATTTGATTTGGACATTCTGCGATATTCCATTATTCAAATGCGATAATGTTTTTTAGTCTATTCAATCAAAACATTCTTTTGGCTAGAGCACACACAATAATTCCACAACCTTATATTTTTGTTTATCATGCAATTAAAATTTGTTAAAACAATGGTGATCGATAATGATTCAGGAGGAAACTGTTTCATAGCAACAAAAAAACAAGTTGATCATTGAATAATGCACAATATACTATTCTACCATACAAGATTATTTTAGGTCATTTTCCGTTAATTGTTGTTTTAGCAGTGTATATCATGAAATTCTAAAAAGTAAGTTGGCAATTTCGTGTAATTCTAACTGTGCCTTCTACTGGTTTCAAAGATAGAACAGATTCTTAATTTTAGAAGACATATACAGTATACTTAACTTAACCTTTTGTGTGAAACCTTACACGTGGCCGTAGCCGTATCGGAATTGTATGGGACACGGGAGAATTCATTATTGAAGAAATAAATTTATAATTAATAAAATAGAAGTATGTCTTTAACCATATGCAACTTGACAGTGATATATATATAACACACATTCACTGTTTTTGTTTCGCATAACGAGGAAGTTTCAGAAAATAATGTCTTGCAATGCTTTATAAACTGTAGCAATATGCTTCAATAATGAATTATCCCATGTCCGATACGTTTCATATCCGCTATAGATAAGGCTTCCCCAAGAACTGTACTTGTTGGTTCGTTTAATTATTACTTATTAGCAATAATCCATTCTTTCTACGCGATCATTTGAAACAACAAAATCATTATAAGCCTTTCCCTTGATATTAATGAACGTAAAGGATTGTTTTAAAATGTTTCAGGGATATCTAAGAGAGAAGGCTTATGGAAATGTTGCTCATGATGACTTGTGGGCAGCCCTGCAGGCGGTATTTATTTTTTTATTATACCATTCAAAAGGTACCCCCTTTAAATAGAAATTTCATATTTCGTCAGAATTTTTTCTTGCAATCTTGCTGGCCAAAATAAGTATTGTCTTTGTGTTTTTATGGATAGCAGACAAATGAAATAGCCTACATATATAGCTCACAATAGCCTAACGTCATCATTTAATGTAGCATAACCACATCACAAGTTGATAACGTCATAACAACAAAGTTTTTATGGTGACATGATGGAAATACACCTTACAATTTGTTACCTCTTAAGCACAGTATATGAGCAAAATACACGTAATCAAAAATGGGCCTTTACCGTGGACAAAGACATCTCACCTCTCGTGTAAGAGTTTATTTACACTCAGGTTGAGATATTCCTGTCAACGGAACAGGTCAAAGTAGGATTCTATTGATCAGTACAAGTTCATTTTCTTTTAAATTTCAGTTTCCTTTTTGTCGGTTACTAACATATATTTTGATCCCCAACAAATTTCTCAACTGTAGTGATACTTTAGTCCTTCCTCTGCCCTTGCGGTGGAGACGCTAATCATGAATATATCTAAAGATAGTTGCATTATCAAATCTTTTAAATGATATTGTCTTTCTCTTTATCGAAGATACTGTTGATTATATACATATTTGCTTCTCAGATGATATATTTCACTAACGAAGCCTTTCGGAACATTATAATTCTCATTTTGGAAAACAGGAACCGTTTTTTTTCTAAAAAGCCGTATGATATTTTATTCCTACAATTCCGTGCTTGTTTTTAAACTAACATGAATACATTCATAGCAAGCGATCGAGGATGGCAAAACCGATTTCAACATAAAGGCTGTAATGGATTCGTGGATATTACAAACGAACTACCCGGTTGTGACAGTGAGGAGAGTAAATGGAGGTCTGTACCTGAACCAGAGAAGATTCCTTCTACAGTCCGATAATACAACAGATTTTGCAGGGTAAGATAATCGAGACAACTTGACGGATAGCATGTCTTCCCAATGTATGCTTTAGTAAATATATCAATCACAATTATTTAAGGTTGTAGTCTTTTTTAGTTGCAAATTTCGAGATCCTTAAACATTTGATGCAAAAGAGGAATGTATATGTCGGAGTAATTATCGATTACACTATAGTTTTCTCCTGTTAATGCTTTAGCAATTTTCATTCTACCTGAAAATTATTGAAAAAAATCTCAGGAAATGACGTTTTCCTACAAAAAAAGGTATGTAGGTCGTTTCATTCATACTTAAAACTGTGTGCAAATTATGGTACGAAATGATCAAATGGTCGGGTAAATATTATCCGCGAAATATACTCCAGGTGAGAAGGTCGTTATCTTTTACCGTTCTTAGCCGACTCAGCCAAAATTTTGGAGACAATTATATTTTCTGTTACATGTTATGATATACTGCATCATCAATCAGGTGTTGATCAATTTGTAATTCGACTTCGGGAGCACAATCGCGAAAAATTACATTGATCATCATATAACCATATCTTTTGTTTCAGATGAAAATCGCAAAAATATTGACCCGTGAAAATAACCAACTATGTGTATACGGTATAGTCTATTCCTGTTTAAGTTTCTTTTCTAACTAAGGTATTCTTATGGGCTTAAATAACAATTCTTGGGTATTCAGCGTGTATCAATATGTAAATGAACAAAGTTACAATATAAAAAATAACAACAAAATCACACATACCAAGCTGATTTGACGTGTATTTTAATGGTTTATATAAATTACAGATACAGCTGGAATATTCCATTTACCTACACGACAGATCAAGAACTGAATTTCAACCAAACAGCGAATGACGTCGTATGGATGGCGCCCAACACACAAGGTTTATTTTCTTTCAAATATGAAAATGAACTATAGATTCTCGAAAAGTACAGGAACAATGACTTTGAAAGAACACAATACCAAATGGCACAAACTGGCTCCATTGCCTAACCGAAGTGCTCGATGACAAGTTACAAATTATCATTCATTCTTTTTTCGAGCATTGAAGATAAAACCTATACTCTATAAGATGAAAAGTTCATTGTGTATAAACGTTCGTTGTTTTCGTCGATGCTTTGGAACCACGAATATAGTAACAACGGATGATGTTGTGTGTATTATTGTTAAATCATTATTTCATTGGCTAACCACGAACATTTGTATCCGCGAAGTGATTTGAAAGCTCATTAACCACGAGAGAAAGTACACACGAACACTTCATGTTATAGAGTACGATATTTTTGCGAATATTTCTCTAAAACCTATATTGATTATCTACTTGGATCGCAGTCACTTTATCACTTTAATTTTCGTAAATAACGCGCATATGTACTATTTGTTTCCTTACCAAAAACATCCCGATCGGACAGGAAAAGGTTCGGAGTCATCTGTGACCATGTGGTTTTTTTTGCGGGTATATATGTATATATAATGTATATATGTATATTTCATTGTAACACAATTGACGAAGGGAGGCAACTTTATGACTCGTGCCTTACCCGCAGCTTAAAAAAAGGTTTTTTTAATGTATATATATAAATATTCATAACTACAATGCATGGATACTAGTTGTAATCATGTATTAAACACGGTGTATATACGATAGTAAAATAATTGAACTTCCTTTCGTAATAATAAAATATACATGATACAATCATACACTGAGTAAAATCCTTTCAAAAGATTTAAGTTAATCCGTTTACCATTTTACATGCATGTTATTAATATGACGACATTATAAATGTACAAATATGATTTCGTTTCAGTATATGCTACCGACGCCAGCATCAGTAAGACGAGCGGATGGGTCATTGGAAACATTCAACATTACGGCTACTTCCGTGTGAATTACGAACCTGAGAATTGGAATGCTCTGATCACCCAGCTGAAAACAGATTACACGGTAATTTAAAATGTATTCCCTTTCTAAATGACATTTGTCAAATTCATCAAAAGATTTTAACTTTAGTATCTGTTTCCGTTTTTCCTTCTATTTTCCCCTACTCGTTTTTATCAGCATAGGAACCTGGATCTTAAATAGACAAAAAAAATTGGTTTTTATCCAATACATATTTTGAATGAATAAAACTTGATGTAGTTAAGAAGAATATGTTTGGGTATTTTAATGACATATTCGACAAGTTCTACTTTGTTTAACTGTCAGCCAGCCGCCAAATACACAATCAATATGTACTGATGCTAATTTGTGCACAAGAAGAAATGTTAATATCTACTGACTCAGATATGTATTAAGTGTCTGTTTCAAAATCCCTACACCAGAAGAAAAAAACTCAATTAATTTAAGGACACAGGAGAAAAAATATGAAGCAAAATATTTCATATTTTATCAAAAAATTCCATATCTACCCTGTGTCCTTCTTTCGGCTCTTACATGATGTAAGCTAAGCTTCCTAAATAATGTACTAAATGGATTGTGATAAATCAACAATCACTTCAGAGGTCGAACAGAGCGATGATTGTGGTGAGCTTTGGCCCTTATTAAAAATGAAACTGTAGATGTTTGTAATAAGAATGATTTGATTTTGATTCTTGCAGAAAATACAATTGGTAAACAGAGGAACACTTATCACAGATGTATGGGCTCTTTTTAAGTAAGTAACCCTACCTTACAGAGACACTTATCAATGATGTTTTGCGATATTTATGTATGTAGTTTTGATTTATCACAGAAGAACGCTCATCACAGATGTATGGGCCTTTATTAAGTAAGTAACTCCACCATAGAGGACCACTCAGCACAGACGTATGGGCTCCTTTTAAGTAACTAACTCTACCATACAGGGATGCTCACCACAGATATATGGGCTAATTTTAAGTAAATCTACCATACAGGGGTGCTCACCACAGATGTATGGGCTATTTTAGAGTAAATAACGTTAACATACGGAACGCTAATCACATATTTATGAGCTCTTTTTAGTGAGTAATTGAACCATACAGAGACACTCATCACAGATGTTTTTGCAAATTTTTGTATGTAGCTCTGATTTATCATAGAGGAACACGCAATTTCAGTAAGTACTCGTCACCGACGTATTGATTCTGCTAACTCTAACATCACACGTGAATCGTATTATCTGTAACAGTTCTCGATGTGTTCCCCTCTTTATTAAAACCAGAACTCATGGGTAGGTTTCTTTGGCAAATTTTATTCGGAGCCGTCAAAAATATACTTTGTAAAATACATAGATAAACATAATAGAATCACGCTTTCACACTCACCGGGGGCTATACCCGTATACAAGAAAAGGGAAACAACCCTTATAATAAATTGAGTATCCCTAACTCACGACATATGAAGCGTAAATTATATAAGATATATAAAGGATTATAATTTAACTTTATCTTTTTAAAATGAATCATACAATAGGTAGCGGCAAATATCGTCTAATACACTAGAAAATACTATCAACTAGTTTTCTATAAAAACTAACTGTACTGACTTTTCAGTGCAATTTGATTATATTAGACTGTCATAAATACAATATATCAAATAGTTGATATAGGATGATTTGGACCAATTAATATCATAAAAGTATGAAAAAGACCTACGTCATAGCATTGGTGCGAAGGTTTTAATGTTTGGAATTTCTGACCTGATATGACCGGGTACCGCCTGTCCCGCCAACGACCCTGGTCCGTTTGTCTCGTGCACCCCTAGTATACAGGTGACACATGTCCGTAGTTGGTGGCAGTAATTAAGCTATTGGTCAGTATCAGGTCACGTGTCACAATATCCATAGACAAACAGATACACATGTTACGCACATGATACGTAGAACCGTCATTAATTGCACACTGATATACAACTCACAATGACATGAGTGGATATACATTTGTATATAGGTGGCTCAACCCACTAGAAATATAATCACAAAATCACAACTTACCGGCAACTTTCAAACAATTTGGCACAGCTACACTATTGATACAACTTTAGTACCTTACATGGTACCGACGACTTTTTTGTTTGTGGCAACATCAACATGACATGGATTTTCAGTCAAATTCAGGAATCGTAATACCAATAAATTTGAAGCAAATCCTTGTAAATAATGAAGAGCATTTGAGCTCGGTTGAATCAACTATGATATTAATGAAACATGTAAATGTTTTAACGAGCTGCATATCAAATAGTAAAATGGGTCTGTATTTGAAATTGGATAACACTAGCTCTTTTGTCCTGACAGGGCTGGACAGGCTGATTTGGTGACAGCCTGGGATATGCTGACGTACCTACGTCATGAAACAGAATACATACCTTGGGCATACGCTGCTAATGAAATCGAGTATCCGACAAACATGCTTGTCAGTCGTCCAGCCTACGGAAATTTCGAGGTAAGATCGTCATATAATGAATTAACTAAAACACATTAATATTTTTTCATATTTTTTTTTTTTTTTTTTTTATGAAAAATATATGAAAAATTCATATCATATCTATAAAGAGAATATCATTTTAACAAAAATAAGTAAAATATTTCTTTAAACTTCCAAATTCATGGCAATCTAAGACACTTGACGCGATGATTTTAATTGTCAGTGATAATATTAAAGAGGCTTACCCGAAGACGGACCGGTAAACGGCACATCTCCGATCACTAAATAAACTTCAGTACATGTTTCTATGTGACAAAATTAGAGGCTTTCCGACTTTATTTCTTGAAAACAATTACATATTATGTATTTAAAAGACGTTTTAAAACTCAACCTGAGAGGGAAATGTATGGAATATAACGGCAAATCTTCTTTGTAAATCGCCGCTGCCTTTGAAGTTATCACTGTGCGGCAGTGTGCACGTGCTTGTTTCTTTGGTGTGTCAATCAAATTAGACTTATTGCGGGTTGCGATTAAATAAATAATATTAAAAATGAGGTTTTAATATCACTTTTCAGCGTTTTATAAGGAAAATAAAATGAAAAACTCAACAATTCCAACAATCTGTCATGTGTAAAAAAATCTTTTTCTATTAGCCAATTTTTCTGATCTCTCTGCGGGCAAGCCTCTTTAAGCTACATATAGGCACAGTGTATTTAGGTTAGCATAATTATACGATGGAGTTACAGAACTTAATGAGTAACGAACCAATGGGCGATATCATTGCCTGTTTCTTTTTCAAAATAAGGAAATGTTGAAATGCTAAATGTTTTCATCCACAGCGGTTCATGCAAAACTTGCTAGAAGGACGTTCACTGAATGTTTCCCTGTACGACAACCGGCCTACACAGGAAAGGTAGACTCGTAGTATGATAAATTGGATTTCACTATTATTAGTGTTGTTTAAATCAGAGTCATTTAGCTAAATAGCACTAAACATAACGATGACAATCGAATCTGCTCTAAAATGTTTATGCAATTCTTTTAATATTGTTAAAAATACGACATATGTTGTCTAATTAATATAATGGGAATTAATTCCTAGCATCTGCGAACTGGTTTACATACAAATACACCATTGCAAGAACACGTACAGAATACAGCACGTGGATTACATGAATGTTACTGTTTAGTTGTGCGTGAAATTATATTACACAAAAACGTTTATAACATTAAATATATATACTTATCGTTTCATATCCGACTTACGTTTAGCATATACAATTGTGGTTTCTTGTTTGTTTGTTTGGGTTTTTTTTTTTTTTTTTTTTACTCACAATCAGGTAAATATTAATGGCTTTTTTAATCAGGTAAATACATTTGCATGCTTTTATGTTTTATCTTTTTTTTATTTATCGTTTTCTGTATTTGTGCATGTCCTTTACTGTTGAAGTCGGTTTTAATAGCTCCATAGAGCTAATGTTGATTTGTTATAATATGTACCGACTATGAATAAAGTTTGAATTGAAATGAATTGAATTGAGTGTGCGCGCGCGAGTCAACTAGTATTAAGTCTATCACTATAACAATAACATATTCAGCTATTCATCATATAAAACATACCATGACGTTGAAAGGTTATTTGAAAAATTGCACACATGCTTTTTGTATACTTAATTTCGCCTCTATGATTATTTTTTGACATGTTAGAACATTTTGGTAAAAAAAATTATGGTTCTTTTTTCAGATCACTTTCTAGGTTAATGTTTGAATTGTCGTGCAGATTTGGTGTCCAAGCATGTGCCAATCAAGCAATTCAATTATTTAATGACTGGAAAAATTCAGGGGCAATGTAAGTATCTCTAAACGTTACATATCGAACAGTGTGGGAATTATCTCCCCTTGGTAGGTAGCTTTGTAGCTTTAAGTATGAAAAACATCTAATCAAACTTCTCGATAGCTTCTAATATTAAAATGATTAAATATAAATAGTTGCGGCAAAAATAAAATATAAATCTGAACCAATAATGTCATATCAGCAGATATTTGAGGAAAATATACTGTATATGCAGGTTTCAGTATTAAGGACGACATAAAAAATGATATATATTTTTCGATATAATAACACTAATTATAGATTTCTGTGTTTGATTACTGATGGGCTGTAAGGCCTTAAGTTAAATAAAAGAAAATAATAATAATAATTTAAAAAAAAAATTGATTACTTTTTATGGTATCTCTTTTCCATGATCTTATTCTCATTAAGGAAATCAGAATAAAATCCGGCGCCTCGATAACAACAGTCTTAATTGTATTCAACTGACATATATCGAATGGCCGAATGAATTAAACGACCTTTCTGTTGCTTGGCTACAGGATTCCCCCTGACATCAAGGAAGAAGTATTCTGTAAAGCTATCAAGGAGGGAGGTGAAGAGGAGTGGGATTACATGTTCAACCTCTATGTCAGTGGACCAGTCGCGGAACAATCTGGGGCTCTCCGTTCACTGGGTTGTACAAACCGTCTGTGGATCATCAGCAGGTAAATTTTAACACAATTGTACATTTTGTATAAGACTCGAAGTGTTTCAGACGTCATATTCAGTGGGACGTCATAAATTTGATATATATTTATCTATATTAATCAATTTGAATCAGCAAATGTATATGTAAATGCCAGTATATATAATTGTATTTCTTATTTCAGATACCTGGAATACATCCTAGATCCGTCTAAAATAAGAAAACAAGATGCCCCTCGTGCACTCGCTACACTTCTCAGAAACACTGTAGCCTTCTATCCGACTTTCAATTATCTTCTGAAGAAATGGGAATTCATAGTTGTCGAGTACGTATTTAATGTTCATGACCCAAGATAATATGTAACAACACAAAATTGCGATTATTGTTTTCATGTCTCGTAATTTGATTTTTCACCCAACATTTTAAAAATTATTATACTCGAAAAACTTTGCTGTGTTATAATTTACGTATTTTTTTTTTATAGTTACGGACTGGATGTGAACTCGTTGAATCAAATAATTACCATCGCAGCGGAAGGGATGTATACAGAGTACGATATGAACATGGTAAGCAACATCGCTTAATTATGATGAGGATCATACCCCAAAAACGCAACCTTAATTGACCCATTCTGCAGATTGATTATTTTTACACCTTACCATCGATAAACATTTTCCTTTATGTATTTTATCAGGACGCTTCTCAGCGGTAACGTTGCGGTATCCATCGTTTTAGTGATATTTGTTAGGAATTTTCTAAATCGTGTATTGAAAACCGTTTAATATATAAGCGTAGAGGAAAGTGATATCTCAATTTGAATTGTTAAGTCTTACTTCTTACCTTACTTTATAAAACAGGACTATGTTTTACGCTTACAGTTCGGTCAAATAAGTATTTTATTGTATTTACGATGAAAAGAAGATGACATATGTTGTAAATTTGATTTCAAACTCGAAGATCTATGTAAGCATTTATTTCGTCCTTCTATTTATAGATCAAGAACTGGAGAGATGAGATACATCCCGATGATGCCTCTGAATTCGCAGGGTTTGCCGTTGCTCTTAATAGAATTTCCGTCAATATGGAATGGCATGACAAATACTATGATAAGGTGGATAATTGGCTCGAGAATTTCGTACGGTCTGGACTTTGAGACTCTTCATTAAAGCACTAAATTCGAGAAAAATATCTGACATCCGAGAAAAATAAAACACTTAAAGAAATGAACTGTATTTTTTGCCATCAAAATTACAATATCGCAAAATACAAGCGGTTTTTTGGTAACATTTTACGAAATGATAAAAGCCTTAACTTAATTTTTGCTGCCTATTAGTGCTTAATTTGTGTTTTGGCTAGGTACTGGTGAAATTGGCGAATTTGCGTTGAATCGCAGACCATATGTCCGTAGAAACTACATACACTGTTTAAAAGCATAACTGATTCAATGAAGGGTGTACAGTCATGATTTGGTACAATATGGTACTGAAAGGACAGAATTATAGGTTCGGAAAAACATTTTTAAGTATGATTTAATCTCATACGACTTACAGTTGTAATGATATACAGTATAAGAATGGTAATATACGGAGCAGTAGATATAGTTCGAACGCATGTACTTAAGTATATGTAACGGTGTACAAGCAATTCTACATACATATATCGTGGTTTTCTTCAATACAGTGTCTCAAATTATATATTATATGAAAATTTAAAATTTGCCATTTGTTTCCTGTATGCATGTACTTCCATATAATAACTCTGATTTAAATACACTAGGTTTGCAATGCAATGCTTAGAAGTTTGGTATGATTTATTTAGTTTAACGTCGTATTAAAAAATGTTTGGAACCTGTGTAACGTTCAGAAAGGAATTAGTTAGAATGAACTTCCAGTAGTAGCATTGTTCAACATTAAGATACAAATTTACGTTGTTATTCTAATTGCATTTTTTTCATTTTTTTTTTCATTGTGTTGCTATTTTGAAACTTCCATGGCAAATAATATGATTGCATGTTTTTACGTTAATGTATGTGTTCGGCAGTAAAAAACAGAACCAATTGGCAAGCCTTATGCATGACTCCCTCAACAAATGGCGTCAGTATTCAAAGATCAAGTATAACTGTTAATTATCTTATTAAAAAAAATGCATCATAAATATTAAGAAATTTAAAAACCTCAATGTGTGTTTTTGTTCACGGTTATATATGAGCAAGTATTCGTGTAAGTAAAAAGGAACATATGTATGTATGAATTTGACTATAGTCATTGTATTTTGTAGTATGTCTTTATAGAAGTATTAAACGGTTTAACATCTATCACAATAATCATTATTATGTAAGGAAACTGAATAAAGAATATATAAATTAATAAATTAGTATGTTCTTGTATTATTTTTAGAAATGTAAAATTTCTTATGATGATTATAAAAGATATGTTTAACTATTGTTAAAGTGAAAAATGATGTGTAAATATAACCGTAATTTTATATAAAAACAAACCTCCACTTCATCGACACCCGCCATATAAATCAAGGTCACATTCAGGTAATGTCAGGTTCTCAGGTGAGAACCAGGGTAATTACAGTGGAGAATGGTATGAACGCGGTCTTTATCTTATTTCAAAACAACATTCCGGTTGTTCTAGAGGTGATTAGGGTAATCACAATTTTACACAATATCAAAATCAGACTAAAATAATTTGTGGTAAAACTAACTTGACACTATATTATAAAACTGTTACATTTGTCAATATCTTCCTACCTGTCTTTTCAAAGGAACACATACACAAAATTTAACGAACTTACACATGTTGGAGTGTAATGGACATTTTTTTCATTATTTCACGATTCTACACATGTTGCAGTGTAATGAACATTTTTTATTATTTCACGATTTTACATATGTTGGAGTGTAATGAACATTTTTTATTATTTCACGATTCTACACATGTTGGAGTGTAATGGACATTTTTTTTATTATTTCACGATTCTACACATGTTGGAGTGTAATGGACATTTTTTATTATTTCACGATTCTACACATGTTGGAGTGTAATGAACATTTTTTATTATTTCACGATTCTACACATGTTGGAGTGTAATGGACATTTTTTTATTACTTCACGATTCTACACATGTTGGAGTGTAATGAACATTTTTTATTATTTCACGATTCTACACATGTTGGAGTGTAATGGACATTTTTTATTATTTCACGATTCTACACATGTTGGAGTGTAATGGACATTTTTTATTATTTCACGATTCTACACATGTTGGAGTGTAATGGACATTTTTTTTATTATTTCACGATTTTACACGTGATTAGTGGAGGCTGTGGTAGAATGGTGGAGCTGGTAGGTCGTTGTCTCTCCCGTACACAGCACACTGTTTGAATTCACACGGACTCTCCCTCCAGGCGTACCGGACTGCAGACACGGACACGTTACCACATTTAGTTGTATCAAGCGTGACGGATGACACGCCATGTGATACAATTGGGACAGATTTCCAGTACCGATGCGTGGCGGCACATTGACGAGCCAAGCAGCAAACCTTGTATAACAAAAGTATGAACATGCTGCACTAAAACGTCACATGGGTGTTTCACAAGGAAAATATTTATAAATCAGAAGAATGTATTTTGAGATTTGATATTGCAATTTAAAAAAGGGATATATCAAATCAACAAAACCGATATTTTTCGCTGTATAAATGTTTGGTATTTCATATCTGAACGGCCTATATATTCCCAAACTTCAAAACAAAGATCAAATTCACAATGAACAAGTGACCAAGGAAAATATGTATGTACATGGATTTGAGCTACATAAGTTTTCTCCACAAGAATTCTGAAAAAAAAAAAATTAAATCTTCGATGTATTTTCAGGAAATGAAAAAAATGTAATACGCGTGATATGTAATTATTATTATACCAAATTTATATACATATATTTTAAATAAGGATTATTTTCTGGTTGGTATACTTATAACTAGTATATGATGATAAGCAGACAACATATCCAAAAAGTAAAACAATATGTAGATGACATTTTAGTGTCGGGTTATAGGTGGCGTAGAGAAACCAACATCTACATTTTGTCTTTTTTCTTTTTTACCTCAAATTCGGCGCCTACTCCTGTTCGCGTAGCATTGGCGGTCAGTGTGATGGGAGATCGCCCATGGTCATACTCTATGTTTAAGGAATGACCGGTCACGTGGTATGCAGAAGGATATGGACCCTCGTAATCTAGCCCCGGTTGATGGTACGCAACGCCGAGAGCTGCGAGTGCGAGTCGGGAGGCCACATCGTGTTTGTATCGGGGATGAATACTGCATTAGTAAATTCCATCCATTTTAATTCATATTAAATAATTCATGCGACTGGGGTATTATAAATATATAATCAAAAATAAATTGTAAGCCGCGTGAGATTGATTTATAGAAATGTTTTTTTTACTGAAGCAATGTTCTGAAAAGGCGACATTACAAGCTTGGGGCATTAGATGAATTCCACGTGACTTTCACTGAGCCCGAAGGAATTTTGAACTTTTAAAAATAGGTTATGAAGTAAGTAGTTTCAAGGATATGTTTATGTAGACATTTGTTTGTCCCTTCTGACTTCTGGAATCGCTAAATAACAAGGGTCAACTGAAATCAATGAAACTGCTTAAAAAATATAGTTTTTCATTTTGCTCTTCATCGGCACACGTCAAGTTATGACGTCATAATCACACCTTATAGTTTATTTGCCTAAATTACATGAGCATACCCAATATATGCCTTTTGAGATTAATATCATTTCACTTCAATTTTGATTTATATAACTAATATAATCAATAGAAGGAATGGAAAAGCTGGCATTTTGCCTGAATAAGAAGTGTGGGGTACGCCATTGATATTAAACTAACATTCATTGCTAAACATTTACGACACGAAATATGATCGACCAAAGTTAATAATTTAGCGTTTGTTATAACAGATATCAGTAATTATAAATCTAGACTCCATTCGTATAAAGTGTATAGATTTAAAATGTCCGTTTACCTTCCACGTGGAGATTCAAAGTCGGGCAGATCCATAGCTACTGCCATGAAGGTATTCGGCATCTTGGCGTTTGGAACCTTGCCGTAGCCAGCCGTCTGAGACCATCGCAGGAACGGGAAACCAGTGGCGGCTGAGACGTTTCTGTGAGCCGCAAGCTGTAAATAGTGTCAGATTCTAACGTAAGATCGACGTCATTATTTTGGAAGTATGCTATATTCTCAATGATGATGTGTTGGTCTTATCTTGTTTCAGCGACCTTTGTCATGAAAACATTAACCTAGGTATAGTGACTGTCCTTGTCGTATTCTCGTTTCATTGCTTTGAACTCCATGCGCAATTTCATGAAAGAGCAATTATGTTAAAATTGGATTATGCACTTAAATTTAATGTGCAGAAATATGTCTAATTATGTTCTTTTGATTATGTAAAAAATCTGGTAAAATTAAAATAAATTCCAAAAAAAAAAAGTTTATACATGTAGTATGTGAGAAAGAGGCTGCCTCCAATAAAATGTATTATGACAGACCAATTAAGCTTTGCCAAATCAATTTCGAAAATTTAAAATTAATAAATAATGAAATAACCGACCTGCGGAACAGTGATATTAAGTTTTTTTATGTATTGTGCCCCCTTCCCCCCCCCCCCCCCCCCCCCCCCCCCCCCCCCCCTTTTTTTTTTTTATCTGTACATTTGGTCTGAAACCAACCTTTTTGTCCAAAAAAAAATTAAAAAATTAAAAAAAAAATTAAGATGTGCGTGTACCAATTTATAACTATTTTTGTGCAGTTCAAATACAGTCATTCAACCAGTTAATACGTAAGTATAGTCGTGCATGTACTATTACTGTACATGCGTGTACAACAGCAAGGGAAATAACTCGTATAGAAAACCGACACAGGTAATTCATTTATTCATTCATTTATTTATTTTGACTTTGGTAGATATGACGCGTAAAAACATCTGATAAACGGTAAAAAAATAGAACATACAAATAAGATCAATATTTTGAGAAAGAAAAGATAAATATTGCTGAATTGTTGACTGTTGATAGCCAAATATCAACTTAAATGTACAGTGTTAAATTGTTAATTTAAACTATGTGTGACTGATTTATCCTATAGAGAAAAAAGAAACGATTTTAGATCAATCGTCTTAGATCGCTATCTGTTCGTTTTATAGCATATCAATGGGAATTCATCGCTTAATGAACGCGACAACTTTGTAGTCATCATCGATGATCCGCCACTCACTCTTGCTGAATGATGACAGACAGATAACGGACGTCAAACTTGTTTATTCAACATAACACTATAGTTAAAACCATAGTTAACACCGTAAGAACTGAAATGTGAAACAAAATACTCTTATGAGTCCTAACATAGTGACAAATATTCTATTTCATACTAAACATACTGTTTTTCCTATATAGCTAACATTGTTGACTAGAATACTGAATACTAGTATCATAATATTGACAAATCAACAATATAATTACTTGAAAATTAAAGGTACATTGTACAATCAAAGACTTTGTTGTTACTATAACTATTGACATATTAACTCTGATATCAATTAGCCTCATCGTTAATGGTCATATTATCATGTCTGAGAACTGAACTCATAGACAACATTCTAATAGATAGTATTATAAACACTATAACAATTTAGTATTTAACTATTCACACATGTGATTAACAATTATAGATTGAATCATTACAATATATAGGTACTGTACTGCACACTATAATAGATCTATACTTGTACATGCATATATAAACTTACGCTGTGGTGACACCTAGCCTGACTTCTGATTTAAGGCATTTCAAAAAATAGGCTTGCACATGTGCTCTACAATTAAGTAAAATACATTGTGAGCAGTTACAACACTAATATCAATAGTAATCTACAAACATAGGGAAGTACTTATTACCCTCGGATATATATGAAGATATATGTATGTGGAGATTGTAATAAACTCAAACTGGCATACTATATTATTATATAACTACAACTACACAGTGTATACAAATAAATCACAGCAGCACTAAATACTGACATCTGTAATCATATGACTAGGAGACTGTAACTTTCCTTAACAGACTTAAAATACGCATTTATCGATAAAATGACAATTAATGGTAAATCAAACAATGGGAGGTAATGCTACACATTAATTTTACATTTTAGTTACACAAGTAAAAGGCTCCATGTAATCAGCGAGGCACTGTTTTGCCATACATATAAAATGGGACGAAATGACTTGCACTGTTTCGAAAAATACTAACATATCGCTTAACCGAACAATACTGAATTAATGTCTAAATTTGACAATCGAACGTCGATCCACATTACTTATGTGATATTTGTCAAACAATATATACCGTATTGACATTGCAAAATATACCAAAAAACTTACAAATGCACTGCGGTCTTGTAACGCTGTAAAACGTGTTTATAATTTCTGGCGTTCTTCTGCAATAAGAAGAGCGACACTACGGGGGATAACTCATGACAAACAACTACTAAATATCACGTACTGACGTAGGCTATACCAAGGGAGGTAATTCCTACTGCTGGTCCAGCACACTCCCCGTCTGATATTAGTAATATCACTATTTTCTACTACAAATTATAAATGTTAAACAACCAGAATACACAGTTCTTCATTTACAGAGTCCATAGTCTACTTTTCAAGAAGAAGAACCATTTCTGTTATCGGACGCGTTAACACAGTCACTCTGTTGTCCTTTGCGACGCGAACTTCAGCTTTGCGAACCCTATTGTCACATTCACTTTTAAACACAGTTTGAATGATTCCTAACGCCCAATCGTTGCGCGGTAGTGATTTATCTCTGAGAAGCACAATATCTCCTTCCTTGAGGTCTCGTTGATCATCCTGCCACTTCCTACGTGGCTGTAGGGTTTGAAGGTAACCTTCGCGCCATTTCTTCCAGAACATTTCAGAGAGGGCCTGGACTCTGCGCCAATGACCCTTATAGATGTCTCTTTCGGAGAAATTCAATGCTGTAACTGGGTCATAGTAATTCACTTTCTGATTCAGAAGAACAGCTGGGCTTAAGATTTCCGGGGATTTTGGATCATGCGAAATGGAGGCAACTGGTCGAGAGTTGACAATGGCGCACACCTCAGCCATGAATGTCACCAAAATCTCATGCGTTAGACTTTTGCCTGCAGCACCCATTAACATAGAATCAAGTATTCTCCTAACTACCCCAATCATTCGCTCCCACACTCCACCCATGTGGGAGGAATGTGGAGCGTTGAATTTCCACACGATGCCAGAATCATTGAGATAAGAGGCAGTAGGTCCATCTCCAACATTAACGCTGTCAATGTGTAACTCGTTCACAGCTCCAACAAAGTTTGTTCCACAGTCTGAACGTATTTCTTTCACGTTGCCTCTGATAGCAACAAACCGTCGCAGAGCGTTGATGAATGATGAGCTAGACATTTCTTCTGTTACCTCCACGTGTATGGCACGTGTCGTCAGACACGTGAACAGCATTCCCCACCGCTTCGAGTTTGCTGATCCACCTCGCGTCTTCCTAGTGACTACGGACCAAGGTCCGAAGGCATCAACACCTACGGAGGTCAACGGGGGCCCTGGAACAAGTCGATCCTTAGGGAGATCAGACATCTTTTGATGTTCCAGGGGCCTTCGAAGTTTCCGGCACGTAACACAGCTACTAATGATACTGGTGATCAACCTTTTAGCACCTACTATCCAGTAACCATTGTTTCTTAATGAACCTTCCGTGATAAGCCGTCCTTGATGATATACTGCTTTATGATGATGCTGGACTAAAAACTTTGTCAGACAATGTTTACTAGGTAAAACTATGGGATTAGTTTCCTCGATAGGAAGATCGCTCTTTCCTAGACGTCCCCCTACACGCAAGACACCAGAACCATCCAGATAAGGGTCCAAATTCCTGATGTGACTTGACATGGGCACATGTTTTCCTTCCCTTAGACACAAAACTTCTTCATGGTAAGCATGCTCTTGAATAAGTCTAATGATAACAGCAGTAGATTCCTTGATTAGATGTGTTGTGCTCTCAGTCGGAGAGTCCGGGGTAAGTTTTCCCTTGAAGCGACGAGCAGCTCTCTTAATCAGGACTATGACATTCACTAGTTTGCGCCAGTTAGACAAATCTTGTAAGCGGTCAATGAAGCTTTCTTCTAAAACAGTTTTACGGGAAGCTACTGTGACTTCCGGTCGCAGCTCCTTGTCATCATCTGGCTCTACTAATGGAAACTCCCTTGGTGTTATAGCAAAGTTTTTATAGAGTTGTTCAGGACCTCGCAGCCAGTTGCTGTTTGCAAAATCCTCTGGCTTGGTGGAAGAACGAGTAGCAAGATCAGCTGGATTTTCTCTAGTATTGACGTATGACCACTGATCTGCTCGACAGCTGCGCAAAATCCTTTCCACGCGATTAGCAACATATGTGTAGAACCTGCGTGTCTTGTTATTAACATACCCTAAAACGACCTTACTGTCACTGTAGTACCTCACGGATTGTAGAGATATATGGAGAGATTCGCAAAGAAATTCAGCAAGTTCAACTGCCATGACGGCTGCGCACAGCTCAAGTCTAGGTATAGTGTGTCCTCTAACTGGGGCTATCTTTGACTTTCCTGCCGCAAAACCAGTATGGTATATTCCATCGTGTAAAGTAACCACATATGCCACCGTCGCAATCGCCTTCTCCGAGGCGTCGGAGTAGATATGTAGTTCTACCCCGTCCGATGTGCTGAGGGAAAAAGGAACGAACATTCGTTGAATGGAGATGTCCTTCAGTTGTTCCAGAGACCTTGTCCAAACATTCCACTTTTCCAGTTGCTCTGTAGCTATAGGTTCATCCCATCCGGTACCAGTAGCAATCTCCCTGAAGAGAATACGACCATGGATTGTGATTGGTGATAGGAAACCGATCGGGTCAAATATGCTGTTTAAAGTGGAGAGCATGCCCCGACGGGTTTCCGGTTTAGTATTGACCTGGATATCGAACTTGAAAGAGTCTGTGTTTAGGTCCCAGGACATGCCCAAACTGTGCTGTACCGGCAGTGCATCCTTGTCAAAGTTCAAAGATTTCAATGTTTGACACTGATCTTCTTCATGAAAGGCGTTCATCACCTCAGGGTTGTTTGAGGTTATTTTATGCAAACGAATGTTTCCGTTAGTCTTCAACACCAACTGGGTACGTTTCACGACATCAGCTGCTAGTTGTGCGGTAGGACGAGATAGCAGACAGTCGTCGACATAAAAATCCTGGTTAACTAGATCCTTGACATCTTTCTCGGCATCCTCAACCGCTTTACGTAGGGCGTAGGTGGCAACAGCTGGTGACGGGCTATTACCGAATACATGCGCTCGCATTCGATATTCTATTAGTTCCTCAGTAGGATCATTGTTCCTGTACCATAGGAAACGCAGGAAATCTCTGTGTTCTTTCTTCACGAGAAACCTGTAAAACATTTGTTCCACATCGGCAGTCACTGCATACAAATCGTTTCTAAAGCGAAGGAGAATTGACAGTAAACTATTGGTAAGGTTAGGTCCAGACAGGAGAGTTCCATTAAGAGAAATGCCTTCGTAAGTCGCAGACGAATCGAATACTCCCCTGATCTTATCGGGCTTCTTCGGATGATACACCCCGAATATGGGCAAGTACCATACCTCGTCAGTTGTAGGTGGGGCTACCTCTGCTGCTTTAGAGTCAAGGACCTTTTGCATGAAGGATACAAAATGCTCTCGCTTTGTAGGGTTCTTCTTAAGAGACGCATCCAGGATCATAGCTCTCTTCCATGCAACAGGTCTGTTGTTGGGCATTCTAGACTTTGGGTATCGAAAAGGTAAAGGTGCTGTCCAAAATCCTTCTGTATCTTTATGGCACTCTTCATTCATTACATCAAGGAACTGACGATCTTCAACAGACAGACTGACCTTCTCATCATCCTTCGTTTTAACAAAGATGTGGTCGTTCTCCGAACTCTCTTTAGTATACAGGTTGAAGTCACACGGTTGGAATATAGAACCCCTACTGTTGATTATAGCAGTTTTCATTACCTTGACAGTACTAGGAGGATGCACTTTGCCTAAGCAAACTTCCCCTATAACTACCCATCCTAAGCTCAACTTCTGTGCAAATGGCGCTCGTCTAGGTCCTACTATCTGCCTTTGAACTTGATGTGCCTCGGGTAAATCTCTTCCAATCAGAAGCCCTATGTGACAATCCGATCGGAACTTAGGAATATGGTCTTTCAGTTCCTTTAAGTGGCTATGATGTAGAACAACCTCTGGAGTAGCTGCCTCAGATCTGTCTTGTGGTATATCATCACATTCTATAGTACTCGGTAGTAAGTGACTCGAAAATCCATCAATCGAACTAACGACTAATCCGTCAGCCTTGCGTCCAGAAGCTTGAGCAGTTCCGGTACATGAAGAAATAGTGTAGCAGTAATCCTCGCCCTGCACTCCTAGTTGGTCAAGAAGCTCTGGACTAATCAGTGTCCTATTACTTTGGTCGTCTATCACTGCGTAAACTGTAATGGCCTTTTCTGGTTGCTCAGCCGGAAACACATTTACCAGTAAAGTTTTAGCACAGGATCTGCCACCGATTCCTTGTCCACATACTGCAGTACACTTCGTTGTTACACTTTGAACTTGCTCCCCGCCATGAGGAATCATTTCTGAATGGCTAAAATCCTTACGCTCACTCTCATTAGTTTGATGTAAACCAGTAGGGTGTTGTTTGCTTCCACATTGCTTACATTTAATGATGGCCTTGCATTCTTTAGCCATGTGTGAGTTAGTCTCACCACATTTGAAACAGATCTTATGTTCTTTCAACAAAAGTTTCCTCTCCGCCAAAGGTTTCCTTCTGAATTCTCTGCACTCATTGAGGGAATGAGTCGTGGAGTTATGAACTGCACAGAATTTGACATTAACTTCCTTTTCTCCCGAATTAACTTCCGTTTTCTTCACTGTGATTGGTCTGTAGACGTTGGTTCTCGCAGGATTCTTGGAATCTTCTCTGGTCGACTTTTCGTTTTGTAACACGAAACTTGGATCATTCATCAGTCGGGCCATTTCCTTTATAAAGGTTACAAAAAATACGAAAGGAGGGAAGGCAACATGTCTCGTGTTTTTGTATGAAAAGGCTCGATCGGTCCACTTAGATTGTACACGTGTCGGCAGTTTTGTCAATACCGGCCTCACACCTAATGGAGAGTCATAATGCGACAAGATCTGGTGATATTTAGGATCATCCTTCAATACTTCGATTTCTGTGAGAACATCTGCAAGTTCATACATCTTGGTCTTGTCAATAAGTTTAGGAAAACTATCTAATTTTGTTTGTAAAGCTGCCTCTACTGCTTCAGCACTGCCATACCTTTCGTCAAGGCGTTCCCATAAAAGTTTCTTGCCGAGAGCTGGATTGCTGCCATTACTACTCCTTATACTTGAAGCATATGTCGATGACACAGGACCCAGCCATTTCACAAGAAGATCAAGTTCTTCACCTGGTGTAATGGAGGCTTCTTTCATGACTGACTGAAATGTAGTTTTCCAGCTAAGGTATGAATTGGATTTGTCGTTGAAATTCATAAGTCTTGAGGATGCGAGTTCCTTGCGCATGAGGAAGTTTACTAATGAAGGTACAACTTCATCCTTGGTCGTAGTTACCGGTACAGGCAGTGAGACTGTAACTGGGTTGTTGGTTGGTTCCACTATCAACTCAGTGCTCTCAGTGCCTTCAGTGCTTTCAGCACTTTGATGTGTGTTGACATAACTCCTAGTACGCTCATAAGCACTTTCAACTCGTTTAGGTAAGGTAAAGTTCTCAGACTCACTGCTATCTCTCTGGGAGCTTAACTCTTCATACACAACTGCTTCGGCTTCAGCCTCTGCACATTCTCTCTCCTCCTTCACAATATTCAAGTCTATTTCCAATTCCTGTCGATGACGTTGTGACTTAGCTTTGGAAACTGCCTCCTGTTCGGCCAACACAGCTTGTTGTTTAAGCAGCATGGCTTCTTTCTTCATGAACTCTTTAGCCGCCTTGGCCTTCTCAGCTTTAGCTCTAACTCGCAATGCTTCGGAGTTAGAACTAGATGTACGACTAGATTTAGACCTGTGAGACCTGTGACTGCTTGAATGCTGTGATGCCCTCTCTGCAAGTAATTCTTGTTTAGAGTCCAACTGCTTTAGGATGCTCTGAACCAATTCATCACACTTGCCATCTTCGTGAGTGTGGATCGAAACGAGACGGATACTTTCATCTGTGTAATTTGCATGAAGGTAACTGGTAAAATCTCTACATGCCAATCTATATTTCCCATATATCAGGCATAAATTCCTCTTAGTCTCATTGAGAGCTTCTAAGGTTTCCTCAAAAGAACCAGTTCTTTTGTTTATGTACTCATATACATCTTGCCAGGTTGATCTGATAAGCGTCTGATACTTCTCTACCTGTTTACCATAGTTTTCTGCAGCTTTAGGTGTCAGGGTCCTAACTCTCTGCTTTCTCTCTGGGGTAGGAACCTCGTCCAGGTTTTTATCAGCTGTGGTAAGCTGCTCATCTAATGTTTTCTCAGCGGTAGACATGCTGAAACTCTTACCTTAAATCAACTGGCTTCAGGATAGTCAGTGTCACAGCTTCTTACTGATCCGCCACTCACTCTTGCTGAATGATGACAGACAGATAACGGACGTCAAACTTGTTTATTCAACATAACACTATAGTTAAAACCATAGTTAACACCGTAAGAACTGAAATGTGAAACAAAATACTCTTATGAGTCCTAACATAGTGACAAATATTCTATTTCATACTAAACATACTGTTTTTCCTATATAGCTAACATTGTTGACTAGAATACTGAATACTAGTATCATAATATTGACAAATCAACAATATAATTACTTGAAAATTAAAGGTACATTGTACAATCAAAGACTTTGTTGTTACTATAACTATTGACATATTAACTCTGATATCAATTAGCCTCATCGTTAATGGTCATATTATCATGTCTGAGAACTGAACTCATAGACAACATTCTAATAGATAGTATTATAAACACTATAACAATTTAGTATTTAACTATTCACACATGTGATTAACAATTATAGATTGAATCATTACAATATATAGGTACTGTACTGCACACTATAATAGATCTATACTTGTACATGCATATATAAACTTACGCTGTGGTGACACCTAGCCTGACTTCTGATTTAAGGCATTTCAAAAAATAGGCTTGCACATGTGCTCTACAATTAAGTAAAATACATTGTGAGCAGTTACAACACTAATATCAATAGTAATCTACAAACATAGGGAAGTACTTATTACCCTCGGATATATATGAAGATATATGTATGTGGAGATTGTAATAAACTCAAACTGGCATACTATATTATTATATAACTACAACTACACAGTGTATACAAATAAATCACAGCAGCACTAAATACTGACATCTGTAATCATATGACTAGGAGACTGTAACTTTCCTTAACAGACTTAAAATACGCATTTATCGATAAAATGACAATTAATGGTAAATCAAACAATGGGAGGTAATGCTACACATTAATTTTACATTTTAGTTACACAAGTAAAAGGCTCCATGTAATCAGCGAGGCACTGTTTTGCCATACATATAAAATGGGACGAAATGACTTGCACTGTTTCGAAAAATACTAACATATCGCTTAACCGAACAATACTGAATTAATGTCTAAATTTGACAATCGAACGTCGATCCACATTACTTATGTGATATTTGTCAAACAATATATACCGTATTGACATTGCAAAATATACCAAAAAACTTACAAATGCACTGCGGTCTTGTAACGCTGTAAAACGTGTTTATAATTTCTGGCGTTCTTCTGCAATAAGAAGAGCGACACTACGGGGGATAACTCATGACAAACAACTACTAAATATCACGTACTGACGTAGGCTATACCAAGGGAGGTAATTCCTACTGCTGGTCCAGCACAATCGATAACTTCACTTTCCTCAAAGTATATCCATTACGACGACGTAATTAAACTTATTCCAGGATTTGAAGATTTTCTACATAAGTAATAACTCTTTAATACGAGCATTTTATTAAATAATAAATTGTAATCTTACTTGAACAAATCCAAATGGGAAACTTGCTGAAGTCGTGTGGAGAGAAGCGGCACTGAACTTGTGTCTCCAGTCAGTTATCATGGCGGGGAACTGACAGGCGTAGAGGTCCGGGTTATGGGCATTTGACTCCCCTTTGAGAAGATTTAAACACATTTTGTCTTATAATCTATATGGACTGTCCTTGTCATTAAATGTTTACTCGAGGAGTTTATATAATAAACTAATATTTCATGACCTGGAAATGGACTATATATGTTGTGTTTGCTAATATTATTTTTATCATTTTAACTTTGTTTTATTATGATAAGCTTTTCAAAAGTTTCAACCATATTTCCAAATATTTTGAGTTAATCAAAGCCACCGTCCAGCTACGAGTGTGATGATACATAGATACTCTGTCGCGAGCACAAAATGTATCCCCCTATACTTTATTGTGAAGTATTGATATGACTTCTGGGCCATATTATCCGAATGTCTTAACATTTTATGCATTACCACAATTATCTTGGTACCAGATGACAGCTGTAATCACTTCTTCACAATTTCTTTACATTTTGATACATTAACACTATTTATATTCATGCCAGATGACAGCTCTCAATTACCACGTCATCACAATGTCTTTACAATTTATACACTTAGACAGTTTACCTTGGTCCCAGACGTCCTAATATTTTATATATTTACTAACACAGCATACTTTGATAACATATGACGTATTCATGTTATAACGTCATCATAATGGCATTTATACATTAAACAGTTTACCTTGATACCAGATGGCACCGTATATGGTATATCGCAGGATCGGAGTCACCATTCCATTCCAAAGTGACGAACTCGGTGCCTTACTTACGTCCACAAGAAGAAAATAAATCGCAAATTCTCACAGGAATAAAATGCCATTTTATAATTTAATGAACATACTTGTAATCAAACAAACTTATTACAAAACAAAATAATTGTACTGTTTTTAAATGGAAATTAATAATATTGATAATTAAACAAAGCAAAAAAAAAAACAAAAAAAACTATTAATTATCAAATATTGATACATTTGACTTTCCTTTTCTATTTCATTCCGTAATGTCACTAAGTGCTGCAATTTGAACAAAGGCTTTTTAGGGAACACAGACTAAAATAACTAACTAAATAAACAAATATGTCAATCAATAAATAAATAAACTGATTACATTTCAGTCGTCTGTAGCAGGCAGTAAGAGTATAAGATGCTTCCCCTGAGCATATTGCATTGGTAATAACTACACCGTTACAATTAGTCACCTCTAATAGCATGCAGTTAAATAAGGCAGGCATAGTCTTGGTTTGCTCCTGCACGATGAAGAAACATACGTACAATATATCTGGAAATGATCTAACAAAATTCAGCTACATACCTAGCAATATATTTGTATTTAAATTTCACAAACCTCTTAGTAGACGTACACGCGTTCAAAGCGTCCTGAGAGGACCATGCCTCTATTTTTGTTCCTCCAACGTTAGTTTCCATCAGGCCAATAGGGTATCCGAACTGCGACGAAAGGCGTTTTCCAAACAGCCAACAGACCGCAGAAAATAAGTTCAGTGAACCTGTTATATAAACATTGGTATTTATACTCAGCAGAAGGGAGTGTATAACTAAATTATTAAATATCTATGTTTCTACAACATTACCATGTGTTATTCAACTCTCAAACCATCAGTTAATCATTACAGCTGTTGATTAACAATCTGTTTATACCACACGTTTTGATGGGCTAACACGGTGAACTTTGACTCAAGCTGCAATTGTTATTGACGTCATCAATAATCTAATGACGTCACATCACCGGGTCCCGGACGTCACCGGTACACTTTATTTGCACACGCGAAATTATACTTGGCCACGTTTCCCTTTGATTCAAGCCGATATTATTGTGGCAGAAACAGGTCACACGACTCGAAATTGTTGGATATGGAATTTATTTCACACTCGTAAGTTATTTTTTAAAAGTTGCAAAAAACACTCGCTAAAGCTCGTGTCTTTTGTAACTTTTAAAAAATAACTTACTCGTGTGAAATAAATTCCATATCCAACAACCACTCGTTGTGTAACCTCTATTTCTACCACAAAAGGCGGATGGTATTCAACTCTCGAAGCATTAAATTGCCATTACAACTGTTGAATACATTCAGTTTATACGAAACGTGGAATAAACTCTACATCAGTTGTGATTGGTTTACACGCTGACCTTTGACGCGTGGTTCCATACGATTTGGTTGGCTAACACTTGAAGGTTGCATCACGATGTACCGGAAATGATAACGCACAAGAAGTAGTTCGCGGCTGTTTTTGTCTTATTATTGTAAACATATATAGATTTATAACAATTAAATATTTTGAAAAGAATGAACTTATTAATTGTTATAACCTTTAACTGATTGTGATATTCCATACATTCAGAAATTGCTACTTCTGTATATTAATTAACGGCATTTCATTTTTTTCATATCCTTACACCACATCCTGATATTGTGAAAAGAACACACGTTGACAAAAACAGGTCAATTCATCCTCAGCTTTTCTATTGTGGTAGAAACGGGTCACATAGACTCGTAGTTATTGTATATATTATTTCTTTAACTCTTGTTATTTATTTTTCCAAAATTAGAAAAAAAAACTCACTCAAGCTCGTGCTTTTGTAATTTTGGATAAAAATAACTCACTCGAGTGAAAGAAATACCGTACACAACGAATCACTCTTTGTATAACCTATGCATACATTATCGTGTAAATGTTCTAAGATGTCTGTGCATGTGTATGTTCCTGCTTTAATGCAGGATAGTTGTATTTTAATGGCATTTTCAATTAAAAAAACAAACAACCGGACAATGGAGCTATTTGTTAGACGTTAGATTATTGGCGCAACCATTTTGATTTCATAAGTATAAGCAAAGGTGAAACGAAAAACCAGACCAAAAACGCGGTCGTTGCCTAATAAGCGTATTATGACGTAATTTTTAAGGAAAGAAAAATGAGGAACATATATAAGTATAAACCGTCGTTTTGTAGGGCTACAGGAAGTCTATGGCAATGACAAACATGGATACACCTTGCGACGCAGCGATCTCAAAAGATAGTCACAATTAAAAAAAAATCTACATATGAATTGATATGATAAGCTATTGTTGTTAAGATAGGTCTTTTCCAGGCAAAGGGGATCATACATTTGGGTACATGATATCTATTGTAGACATCAATGCAAATGGAGCGTGCTCAATGTATCGCAGATAAAGAATTGTAACCAGCTTGTTTAAATGATATTTAGCTACAATCCCATGGGTATTCATATCTTTCATTATGTTTATTTCCTGTAAAATCTAAAAGTACATTTTATTCATTTTACATCAATTGCGAAACAAGATATATAAACTTAAATTAAACACTCTTCTTGACCCCGATGGAAGCACACGAGGGGTCTTACTGTGGAAGGCAACAGAACTATCCCGGGGAAACTCACTTGTTTGGGCAGACGACACCATAACTTTTCACGTCCGATCGAATGAATCGGACCCCTGCCGCATAACTAAAAGGATATTGAATTACAACCGTGCAGCACAACCACCCGACCCGACCCGACCACCCTGTACTGTCAAACCTACTTAAAATATTAATCACCATCCATCGCTTTAATGCCGAAGTATACACCTCCACAAATATAGATATGAATCAAAAAATTACTTTGACTTGGCTTAGACCAAGGGAGATAAGGCCTGTAGTCCTCCAGTGAAACGTTAGATTTTTGCAAACGTTCCCTGAACACGCGTACGTTGACGTAATTTGATGCGTCAGCGTATTCCTGTGTGGCATTGATCAACTGGAAGGGAGAGCAACATTTTAAAAATCAGATGAGACATTTAATATTTGTAAAGTGTATAGATAGACTAGCTCCCTGTCTCTAGAATATGAAAATCATACATAAAATTGAGCTTTATGATTTTGGTAGCTAGCTAGGATATGTCTGATTCTAAGTTTCAAACAAGGGGAAATATTCAAGTATTATAATTTAGTTGAGCGATTGTAATAAAAAAAAACCTTAGGAGCTGGTGGCCCGTCTAACTTTATAGATTATTATGTTTATCAAGTGAAATCCATGTACTTAAGAAGGAATATTATTCAATTCTAAATTTTAAAGAAAATATTTCTTAAATAAAAATATATGAGTCAATTTCAATTTCGAAGTAAATATTTCCTAAGTATGCATATGAATCAATTTCCAACTATGCATGTATATTAGTCAATTTTCAATTTCATGGTAATTATGGTAATCATTTTTTAAGTGTGTTTATTAGTCTGTTTTCAATTTCATAGTAAATGTTTCGTAAGTATGTATGCTAGTCAATTATCAATTACTAAGAAACTATTTCTGAAGTAGATGTATATATATTAGATAATTTTCAACGTCATATTAAATATATCTTAAGTACATCTTTTTAACGCAAAATACACACAAACACATATACCATGTGTAATTACATTACGTATTTACTCATTGTTAAACGATATAGAACGTACCCACTTTAATGGAAACTGCATATTACTCTGACCAGAGCACACCCACACGTCACCAAACATTACGTCTTGTAGAGTCAGCGACCCTAGACTTGACCACGCCGTGAGATTGTAGGGACCGTACTTGTCTGTGTTCATGACCACCTTCGCCATCCACATGAATCCTCCATAACTGTCATGGGTTACATTAGTGTGGGCCACTTCCTCGCCATTCAATGCCACATGAACTGTGTCCCCTAGTTTGGAAGATTTTCCCCAAATAAGAGCACCACGTGGGCCCTTTTGAAGGACCATGTGGTCTGTGTAGCTCGTTGCAAAAGTAAATGTCGACTCACAGACTGGAAAGAGATACTGGCCGATATTAGTATTATACGTGTTATTCATTATCAGGCAATAATAGCAAAATAAATGTGCAATAAAATACTTTATTATGATTTTGTAGGGCTTATAGCATCCTTATATATATCATTTTAAAAGCAGTATAGTAAACAACTAAACACATCTATACTTTTGAGCGTATATATTACTTTATAGATATTTTCTGGGTTTTATTTTCGCGTTATATGTAATGACCGCTAACATAGCTTAATTAAAACTCCACGAATATTAAAAACTTAACAGTATATAGAACAAAAAGCGTCACATATCACAACTATTGTTTCAAGAACACAGATCAAAATTGGAACAGAGAAAGATTCCATTCGGAAGTTTTCATGTTAGAGGATGTTACCGTATTAAATCAAGAAATCAATGCTATCCATCATCTTAAATAATCACAATGTCTCCTCCGTTAGTCATGTCTTTATCTAACTCGATATAACCAGGTTGTATAACTTACTGATCAGTCATATATATAATCCGAAGTAACGCTAAACGTCACCATCCATATTTTGCAATGACAATATTTCTAAGGCACAGTTGCATTCTCTTTGATAGTACCCTCTCTCACTTAGAACACATGTTTTACGACAATGAGTGTTCAGGAAAGACGGTATACGTCTTGGGAGCATTATACAAACCCTACCATGACCGAGCGAGAGAAGAATGATGGAACACAGAAGTACAGCCATAGCGGCCATCGAGCAGTTTGTCAGGAAATAATGGTGTGTAATGTTTGGTATAAGCTTATCTCAGAGACCAAACGAGGTCAGACAAATCCAGACGTTGACAATCTTTTATCTATACAACAAGCGATATGTTTATATCAGAAAATTGAAATGTGAAAGCCTTTGAGTGGTTTAGTGACAGTCTATATCATTGATTTATAACTGTAAACTGTTGAGTATAATATATAGCAAAAACGCATTAATATAATGTCGAGGAGTTTGGGTAGTTTGCAGTGTACCTCAAATTCACAATTGATTGCTGCGCGCCGTGACCAATCGTCCCTCCGCACCTACCCCCCCCCCCCCCCCCCCCCCCCCTTCCCTACCCCTCATACAATCAGGTAATAAGTATGTATACTGAAGAAAAACCACCATTATTCAGTTATCTCCCATATAGCCAACATATCTAGACACAGGGTGCCAGTATACTGGAGAGAAGTCACGATTGCTCATTCCAAAACTGTGCCACCCACAAACCCAAGAGGACCAATGCATCAGAAAAAATATACGTTTGCTTAGTATCCTCCAAGTCCGTCAACATCTCCAAACATGTAGACCACTCTAACAATGAACACCGCCAACACGGGGGCCAGTGTAGCGGAGAAAAACTACGACTAATTTGTGTCCACCGACACCACCAACATCCCCTCGCATGGCGGACCAGTGTCACAGAGAAAATTTAATACTGCTTAGTGACCTCCAACACCACCAACTTCCCCCATAAAAACATACGACTGCTTAATTAGTAGTGTCCTCTTAGAACGCGGAGGTCAGTGTTAGAAAGAAAGTCAGCTATTGGTTAGTGACCTACAACCCCCCCCCCCCCCCCCCCCCCCTGAATCTCATATTTATCTAAATGTTTAATCCACATTTAATGGAAAAAAGCACTTTTAACATTAAAATATATTTTTTCTAACTGCATTATCAAAGATATCACGGAGCAGAGGTATTGCTGTTTCTGCAAAACTCAAATAACGCTTTAACATCTTAAACATTCACTTATTTATTTTACAGAAGCTATCAATGCAAAAGCGTGCCAGGTGAAAATTTACACAAAACATCACTACCAACTGCTTTGCTATTGTAATGTTCTCTGTAAAAATTCGTTTGCGCTTCAGCGCATTATCACTTTAAAAAAACACCGTGATTTGCTGTTATGCTAAGTTATTCGTCGTTTGCTTGTTTAACGCCTTTCATAGCAACACATAGCCTTCTGAAGAAATCTGATACCTGCAACGTTATGTACATTAACTGCAACTTTAATCATGAAATGAAGATCATTGTGTAATAAATGTCATTTGGGTGGGCCTGCTTTCAAATCCTACTTAAGAATAATTTTATAACAGAACGTTTTCATGCAAAAAGCGGGGAACAATATTCACCTATATGCACCGAGTGCCAACATGTTTTCAATGTAAGGAATATGTTACTCCATGTATGTATTGAAGTAAATGTGACTGAGTATAATATCCAGTAAAATATTTGGGACCAAAATAATATGTAGTATACATAGTGCATAATCATTTATCCTACAGCAGCATTTTCAATGACATGACTATGTGCACCACTGAAAGAAAGAAAGATGGCTGCGTGCTATTAAATCATTAAGGCTTCTAGCGTCATCTTGTATACTATTCGTTTGACCCCGGATATGACGCGACATGTGTCGTTACTGGTCAAGATGAAGAATGTGATTGGTCAATGGAGCGGTAAAACGAAACAAAGTTAAGATTGAATGCAAGCTAAATAAGATGTATTTTTCTCAAATGACACAATAGTAAAGTTCAGTTTCTGAGATATATCTTGTTATTATTATTAACATCTTTTCTGTTCAGTAGTGTTTTGTATGTAATTGTATTCCAGTATACACATCATCACCAACACAAAAAGCAAACAAACATAGCTCAAGGTATAAACAGATAGGAATGAAATAGTTGCATATCTCGTGAACCCGAGTGTTCCGCAATAGACAGCGTTCTCTAAATTATAGATGACACAAGTTCTGATGTCTCCCAATTCAGGATGAAAAAAAATCCTACATATGATCCTATAAACTCCGCACATATAAAACCTTATTATTTCGATTTCAGCTGCTATGGAATGTTATCCTCCTCTGCCCATCTCTAATAAAAGTATATATATTTAACACATAGAAACACAACGGACGAAGGAAGACATTTTTTGACTCGTGCGCTGACCGGGCCTCGAACTCACGATCTACAGCACCCAACCGCTTAGTCAGAAATACCCGCAGCTTATACCGCTGCGCCAAATCAGCGTTCTTAAAATTACGTTTCAATGGCGAAGTAATGGACGGTCCGATATCCTGATAGGAGTATAGTGGAAGTCGTCTATTAGATTATATGAATACTTGGATCGCAATGTATTTACATACATGGATACGAATTTTGCACAAATTATCAATATTCATCACAGTGCAACTACGACAAGAAAATCAAACACAACTGACAAAGGAAGACAACTTAATTATTCGTGCCAGGACGGGCCTCCAACTCACGATCGACGGCACTCAATCGCCTAGCCAGAAATATCCGCAGCTTATACCGCTGCGCCACATCGGCGTTCTTAAAATTACGTTTTTCAATGGCGCAGTGATTGACGGTCCGAGATCCTCCTGACACGATTACAGTGGAAATATTTATATGTATTGTTTTCCCCTTTCCACAAACAAAATATGAATAATATATTTCAGGTTCAACAAAATAATAACATATTTTGCTATCTTTTACAGATAAGTTTGAGAAAGGAATATCAACGGCAAGTAGCACGATAGTGACCCACTGGAATGTATATTAAAACATAAAATTAGAAATCGTATAATTGAGTGCAAGTAACCTGAAATAATGACAAAGCTTCTTTGGATACTGCAGCTTATTTGTATGTAGAATGATGTCTAAATATTGAGCGTCACAGTTGATCAGTAATTCTGCGAAAAGATTAAAATTAGAATCTTCCGTCACCGACATCAATTGTTCGGTTAAATATTACTAACATTTAGGAGTAATCTAATCCAGGAAAAAATAAAGACGTCAAAGCAGAATTTATAACACTGAAGGAAAAACATTATTTGTCCCTTTCGTAATCGAATTTTCTAAAACTTCACGCACAAAAGGACGAATTAAAGGGACATTATACACATTTAAATAAAATTGAAATAATGATAACGAAATAGCATAAGAGTGTTAAATTATTACAATGAAATTGTCATTTCAATGCAGTTTAACACGGTTAATATGTTATTTATCAGAAACAATGAACAAACCAAGAACGATACTTTAAGGGGAAAGTTTAAGAAACTTTAACTGAAATATTAGTTTGTAAACAGCACGAGATTTGACACAAATGCTCTGCTTTCCACGTTAGGTTCTTCTTGGCTCCTAGACTTGATGCTCACACCAACCATACCACCTGCAGAACCCGTCTTTCATTCAGTAATAATGCTGAGGCTCTGTTGTGGCTCTTACGTAATGGTTCCTTAGAGCACCGAAATGAGAGCCTCAGTAGAAGCGACTATTTCGGAATTTTTCGTTTTCTTTTTTAACCAATTCTCTTCTTCTGTGGTCTTTCTTGACATTGCCTCGTCTTTTGCCTTCAGTTGAGCGTTAGCCCCTGTGAAACATTCTCTGAGTGTTACTACCAGAATATATAAAGAATGTATTTGCTGCTATTGATTGCTGCTCAACATTTTAGAGAGTAGGAAGACTGATTTGCCCGTTTTCAGTATAATGTGACCAGGAGAGGTGCTCTACTGGATGTATATCGCAGTGTGCTTCAGTGAGGTAACACTAGAAAGTCGACATGATCGTCGCGCTATCAGAAGGAGACAAACATGAAAATACCGCAGCCTCCCAAAGCACATCCACAAATACTACACGCATGCATCTCGCCGGAGAAGAGAGCGTCCTTGAATTACCATGATTGTTGACGTAAAACAAGTAAAATCCTATTTACAAAATTGTAATAAGGAAAGCACATACTATCTGCATAAATAACTGTGATGTTTCCAAGCGAGTATACTAATAAATTGTGTTGTGATTTGTCCCCTCCTCAATCTAACAATCCCTTTATGTCAGGAATGATATTTTTGTTAGAAATTAAATGCTAATTTCTACATATTATGCTGAATTATCCTCTTAACTTTGATATAAGCGCGATCGTGAGGTGAAATATATCTCTTCTATCAGTCTCAATTACATAGATATTAAAGGTAGTGCGAGCTATATCTGTTGATGTAGATCAGATAATTTGAGAATAATTCAATTAGTGACTAATTACAATGTCAGATGAATTTTGCATGTCATTAATCCTTCACAGATTAAAAATGTTGTCAACATTCAAACATTTGAACTTTAGTTTTGTTAAAGATGTTATCACGACCACATCCTGGAGGTTTGAACGTATGGTTCTTCGAGGAGAGATTCATTCTGACGATACAAATGATGGTAACACAATACATTGAGCGAATCAAATAAAGCGCATCTTAATAGGCCATAGTGATATGTTGATTTCCTGGCTTTAATATACTTCATACAAAATTTTTATTGCTGTGTGTGTTTAAAAATAACAACGATGAAAAAGCTGTTTTAAATAAAAATAATATTAAGAAATACATCTTACCTCATTATCATGTCGACGAGCGGAGTTGACGTAATTATAGAAGTGATGATGCGTTATCAGTGTAGCAAATTATCTTGTCACCTTGTGTATACATATAAATGTGTGCGTGTGTGTTATATCTATTATATATATATATATATTTATATATAAAATACACTCGAAAAAATGCCATGGATTATTCCCTGATCAGTTTAACTTTTACCTGTCATTCGCGCACGATGCAAACAATTACAGGGACTTATGTACATTATCCGGTGAGTTTAACCATTATCATTAGTTTCATTAATGATCTTTTGTTGCATACATTGTCTTATTAGAAAGCATATTTTAACTGATACTTGTGCCAATAAATAAATGCGATTTGCAAAGGGTTTTTTTCAGCAACAAAATATTGCTTTCTGTATCACTGCTTATAAAGATATAATCGTATTACATTTCATAACTGGCTATTTTCTACTGCATTCCACTTTAATAGATTTATGTTTTACAGTGCTCTCCATATTCTGATTCGTACTATCATAACTTTTGTGATATTTCATAATAACAATCACTTCATACACATATTATTGAAAACATAAAGGTCTAAAGTGAATAAATTTCCCTTTATCTGCATTCTGCTCTAACAAATTTAAAATATTCCTGTAAATATTTGTAGCAATAAAACATGCGATGAGAACCGTTATGATAGGCGGGTTGATGTATGTGAAATCTTCTTGAATTATCCATTCCGTCGGCCTTACCGACATGTCGTGCTTGCTTTCAAAAACAAAAAAGCATGCCTCCGCTATTACGATTGATAGGAGTGATATTTTTGAGAAAAGCAAAATTTGTGAAAACTTTAAACAAGCATTATGCTCTCACTAGGAAATATTATGTGAATTTATGCGATGTTAAATATGGCTTTCTTTATCATATTTAATACCCTGTCGTGTTGTTTTGCTATTAACGATTATATGATACTATATTATTATTACCTTATTTTTATGATGAAAGATCTTCCATGTTCTCTGCTCTGTATAGATAAATAGGAATTTAAAAAATATTTAAGTTGCTTTTGAAATTTTATTAATATAATTCAAACATGCCTAACATTCATGATCGCGTCAAATTTGTACACATGTATATTGTTTTAGATACTTCTTTAGATACTCGTTCGGAATATTTGTTTAAATAAATGTTAAGATACATGTTTAGATACTTGTTTGGAATACTTGCTTAGATTCTTGATTGGAATACTTGTTTAAATAATTGTTAATATACTTGTTTGGAATACTTGCTTAGATTCTTATTTACAAACTTATTTATATACTTGTTTATAATACTAGTTTCTATTCGTGTTTAGGATACTTGTTTAGATATTTGTTGGCATAACAGCACGGTTGTTTTGTGCAACATGTGATCCACATAAGTTAATTGTGCTCTCCCGAAACATGCATTTTAGAAAATTTCATGACAAAAACAAGGTGTGCGATTAGACAGGATGCTAACCAAAGACAGATATATTTCTTTTCTGTAAAATTTTGCTAGAGTAGCAAAATTCTGCAATCTAAAATATAACCGGATATGACCCTTTACACTACATTTTTTTTCATTATGAAATATAAAGGTACATCAAACGATGTTGGAAGGCAAACGTTTAAATATAAAAATGTTTTCAACGTATTGATATCAAAAAGTCATCAATGAGCAAAACAAACCAAAATTCTAAGGAATGTGCAGTGGATAGACACGATTTTAGCACCGTTCAAAATAGGAGTTAAATGAAAATGAAGTAGAGGCGAAATGAATTTTGGGCGTCATACAGCTGTTTTTTCTCTTCACGACTTTATAAAAATCAGCGAAAACTTTTAATGTAAATTTGGTTCGATATACTTGTAAAAGGGTATAAAGAATGAGGGAGTCATCAGGCATTTTTGAGATCATCGACGAGTTCAAACTGTTTCGCGTACAACAAAGTAGATTGAACACGAATACACGGATTAGGAAATACTATGACAATCCGTGTGATTATATTACCATTGTTCATAAATCTATAAATTCTCGCCATTAACTATTGTTAATTTCTTTCAGATATCCATTTTAAAGTGTATGCCCCCGATGACGCAGTAGACTATCCGAATTGGATCATGAACGACAACATAACTTTTTATCTAAATCGACGAGGAACCCGAAAGGCAACGTTTCGTGGTTATGACTATTGCAAAGACAGAGAATACAAGGAAAGAATGTATTGGAAATGCACCAATAGGCTTTGTGGGGGACGCATTATTACGCTGGAGTATATTGTCGTGAAGGAGACCGAACATAGTCTTCATGGCCCTGACTATGCTGAAGTGAAGAAGAACCTGTCCATGGCAAGGATTATACCGGAAGTAACTAGACCCTCAAGATCGATGGAACATGCTTCTAGTGCCGTAAGAGCATACCGTAAAAAAATTATTTCGGTTAGTGATGAACGAGATGAAGTAATGGATGTCGATAGAATTAGAAAACAATCAAATAGAGATTTTCCACAGTCTCCAAAAGAGATGCGCCTTCAAGCTGATGTCGGTTCTTCAAATAACAATATGATTGATGAACAGAAGGACATTTATTCATGTGATCTTAGAAGCACAAATTATCCGAAGGTTTTAAAGACAGAGGAAATTACGGATTCCTCATTACAACATGCCAGTTTTACCCCGGACCTAAATCTACCTAAATATGAAGGAACCGTTCCAGTTTCATACTCAAGTTGGGATCAAAGTACAAATGTACACTACAACATGTCAGATTTTGGCTCATCAGACACTTATTCTAAAGAGAATATGGGCAATTATGCAGAATCAAACATTGGTTCAAACATTGACAATATCGAGGAGCTTCATGAAGCAGACCTCCATATCAGATTATGCATGGCAATGTTCCGATCTAAGGAGAATACAGATATCAACCTGGAGCTTTCAACTGCTAAAGTAAGTGAAAAACATGACAAGTTTGACAATCAAACCCAACGCCGAAGTGCTGGGTTGGACGAAGAAGAAGTCAAATTTTTACATGAACTTCTGAAATATCTAGATGGTCTACCAAGTTGACTCAAATGGGATAATTTATTTGCAATATCACATTGTTGTAATTCAGACATGCTCTTTGGCTACAAGGGACATTTTGGAAAGAAAAAATTGTGCATGTTTTGTTCAGTATTTTATATCTGCGCAAATGAAGCTTCTTGCTGGTAATGTCTTTTGAACCTTTGTTTGCATGGCATATCCATTATATTAATCTAACGATGATATTATGCATATATGTACATGCGTTATTTTCTAGTATGTAGAGATAACATATATATCGTACCTCATGTATAAATCTTCGACACCTGAAAGCGCAGAGCAGTATAAGATTACGCCTGCCTAAGATGTACAGGCAGGGAACAGATAGTACAATTCTGAGTGGTAGGCATTGCAGAATTATGCCTGAACGCTCACGCTTAGTTAAATAGCAAATAACACTCTATTAGCTTAAATATCATTGATAACTATGTTTCCTTAAACCATTATCTCTCTCTCTCTTCTGTACATTTTTGAGATGGTACTATTTTATATCAAAAATTCAATTCAATAACAAGAATCGTACATTAAAAAATAACGGTTGATTAATTTTGACAGAAATATGCATGAGAGGATCTAGATTTTAACATTTTAATATTTTTACCTCAAACTTTTTTCAATTCTAAATGTGTCAGCTTCCCCATTGATATTTGTAAAAAAAAAATGAATCATCAAAAAAGTTTGAATGCACCATTGATGTTATGGCAGTTGTGAAAGCATCGCATTTTATACAAGTTTATAACAAGGAGAATTTCATTATCAACTTTGCAGTTAGACATTTTGAGATATGCATTCAAAGAAAATAAAAGAGCATCTAGTAAAACACTTAGACTATCTAGTAAATTCTTGACTTCTTGACAATTCAACAGGATGTGTACAATAGTTATATTTTTAGTATAGTATTATGTTTTATAAAAAAAAATGTTATGAAATAATTCAACGACATTTTTCAGAAATAGTTCAATGTTCATTTGTAAAAGAGGTATGTAATCTTTTGATTAGGGATTTCATATGAAGATAAAAATTTTCTCATCGCTGACAAATGCTATGATACTGGAGGAAATTTATTTTTACCTGTGATCTTTGCGAGTAATTTCCTGGATACGGTGAACCATTTTTGTATTCTTATCTTTTAGAAAGTAATTTCTTGGGCCGTAATAGCTCAGACGGTTAGGGCGTCGGCCATGTTATCTCAGGTGAAGATACGCGGTGCGTGGTTCGACGTTCCGTACACATGTTGGTTTGTGTTTCCAAGGAAGCGGAGTAACGGGCGGTCTGTGCTGTCGCGGCTGTGCCCTTGGGTAAAACATTTGGTCCTTATTGCTATGCATGGCATGCAACGGGTCACCCGTCAGTTGCTCAAGTAGGTAGTCACCTAGGCTGTTTATAGGGCGATAGACCCACAAAGAAGCAAATACTCAAGTGATTTAAAGTTATGACAATTCTATCATATCAGTTCTTAAAAAGTACTGATTTCTGACCTACAGCTATATTTCTGTTAAACCAAAATATATTTTTCAATTGATGAATTCAAACTATCAAGCTTAAAAAAACATCTACCAGAAAGTATCTCTACACTCCTTTTTTGTAGATAAACGTTGCCACAGTTGGCAAGTAACATTATGTAAGATAAGTTTTTAACATAACATGTCATTTAGCCGTGGTCTGAAAAGGCCTTCTGAACCGAGAGCTGAGATTTCCCTGATAAATGATTATTGTTCTCTTACTCTTCCAACCCTCTTATGTATCTAATATGGACATTACAACAATGCAAGGAATTATTTTGTGACGTGATTAAATTGTCGACATGACGTCATTGTGTTGTTCTCTTTTAATTTTATGTTTGCTGTTCTACAAAAGAAAAAGAAAAAAAGTTTTCAAAGAAAATGTTTATCAAGATTTAAACTACTTGTGATTACCGTCGGCTTTTGTATATTATATATAACACATTTTCTCTGGCATAATTATAATATGCTGACGTCAGTTTATTATGACCAACTTGTTAACTAAAACGATACAGGACACGGACCAAACAGGATGTCGGATCAGACGATAATGCAAAAATCAATTTAATAAAAATAGTCCAGGGTCATGTAGCGATGCGCTGAGTGTTCCTCAAGATCAATCAATGACAACAAAGACAACAAAAATTACCAGCATTCCTGCCATGACTATCGCTCGTGTTACTCACGTGTTCGTCACGTGTTCCGACCTTCAATGTATTTTTTTCAATCTCAATAATTCATTTATCAATTTATATCTGATTAAACAGCAAATAATATAATAACGTGTATTTAATGCATTAGAATTCTTATATGCTTTGAGTCTCCCATTTGTGGAAAATTGTATTTCCATAGACAAAGGGAACGCATTTTATATGAGTCTCAAATATTGTTAGTAACTAATTAATTCTGAAGTCAAATTAAGCCCCCGTTACACTGCTACGACATTGACCGTGATGTATCCGGTATGCATCTGGTTCTGTATACTAGGAATAACCGTTCGTCATCTCTTCATATTAGGCGCGGGGACATTGGATGTTTCCGGTACAACATCACCATTAAAGGTCACAGTACCTCAATGCTCAACTTGGAAGCTTATTCTTCAAAGACATGCTCTACTAAATTAGCCAATCAGCAGTTGTTTGTATGAATGGAGTTACAAATATTACCAGAATTCCAGTCACGCCCATCACTCGTGATATTTAAACTTAGAAAACATATATTCTTTTAATATATTCTTATATATTTGTATGCCGATTTACACAGTGGTAAAAAAAATCCGGTTTCGGTTTTGTTTTTCGTCACCGGGTTTGCTTGTAAACTTCCGGTTGCCATTGCACCAGATAAAAATGTAATTTTGTAGTATTTTACAAGGTATGAATTTATAAAACTGGACAGTGACTCCACGGCGGCACTACATGGTATCGAAGCGAAAAGAGAAGAAAACTTTCAACTAAGTTACTTTGTAACGGACACCAGATTTTCACAGACCGAAGATAGTAGGTTACACCGGTTACTCAGAACTGGAAAAGCTGCCATTACTCTCCTATAAAAAACCTCCCCGGTATCAAAAGGTATTATATCTAAGCATAATTCGAACCATAAAAGAGCCTGCATCGATTGCAAATTCTCAAAGCACAGCATTTAGCCAAAACTGTTTACGCAGAAGTTTAGTTATACACAGGTGGTTATAAGAAACATCAACGTTATGTCATCGGTATCTAGTGTGTCCATACAATAACACATTTATAAGAGACATGATCGATTGGCTCATAAAATCTTTAACGTTAATATATCTTTGAAGATTTTAAGGAAGGTTTAGAAACACGATGCAGTAAAAAAAAATTGAAGATACATCTTACATTGAAACTTAATTACTTCAGTGATATCATGGCATTTTTAATCAATATTTTCTCAGTGAATTGACTTTCTTTTACAGCAGATAATGAAAAAAATATCTCCGACAGATGGTAAGGAAGACGCTATCACTGAAGATACTATCACAAAGAAAATTGTGCGGATTTCAGTGAAGATAGAGGTGCATTTTTTCTACCGATTATACAGAAATTAAAAAATGTATCAATGTTATAACATACGTAATGTAAACTATTAAACAAATATTCTAAGATTCGATAAATAAACAAATGTGTATAGGTGTTCTGATGAATGCATGTGTATATAAGTGTTCTGATGGATGCATGAGTGTATAAGTGTGCTGATGAATGCATGAGTGTATATGTGAGCTAAAGAATGCATGTGTGTATATGTTAGCTAATGAATGCATGTGTGTATATGTATGCCGAAGTCTGTATATGATTATTGTAGGTGAGTGAATGTGTGTCTATATGGCTAGCATGTTACCTCTACATGCGTCGCCGTGTAAGTGGCATGGTACATGTGCATAAGCGTTTTAGCGGCTATATATGTGTGTACTCAATAAGGTGCGTGCTGGTGTATATTTATATGGTGAATTACCATTTACTATTTTGCACCCGCCAAATGTGATATAATGTACACATATGGCTGTTTGTTAAGTAAACAGCAGGCCAAATTACAATCACCCCCCCCCCCCCCCTCCCCCCCCCCCCCCCCCCCCCCTCAATACTAGATGCCTACCCGAGGTAATATAACAATTTCCATTTCAATTTTAATGTTTTGTTACTTATGTTATTGTACTGTGGTGTGGTGACTTATGAAACCTACTTTCATATTCCTATTGAGAAGTAATTTATACTACTAAACTCTATTTACGTTATTACTCAGTGGCACTATGTTTTATCACGTGAACCTTGTCTTTTGCAAACTGAATATATTTGGACACGGAGATATCCTTACTATGCCTATCATATTACATAATGCCTGTTGATTATTTTTCCTACCGTGTCAGTATCGGTTTGTATCATGCGAGGTCAAGTCGGTTACCTTTGAGCAAACAAATAGACCTACTTTTTGTATTAGCGACCAATTTATTTTTTGTTTACAAAATCAATGCGCTTCCTATAATAGTTATTCTTTATGTGCTTATTGATGATAAACATTCCTTAAACATGTGTACTGTTAAGAAGTTGGATAAATATTCTGATATTATACACCTTGTACATACACTTCCTATTTTGAAGTATATTGTATCCTATATACTGGTATTATTTTCATGTCTTTATTTCCCCCTTTTACGTTATGGATCGTACCCTGACCTTGTCTTTGCATGTGTTATTAAAAGTTTTCTTACTGTGACTGGTATATTTTTTCTGATATGTTTTCTAAAATTACTCCTTCAATGTGGCGATATTGAAAGTAACTCGGGTCCCGAACGTCCATCCCTTTCTGATTTATCCATTCTAAACCAAAACTACTTATCGATAGTGCACTATAACGCCCAGAGTTTATTACTAAAAACAGACATAATTTTTAGTGAACTATATCAATATGATATTTTATCATTTACTGAAACTTGGTTATCACCAAATACAGAAAAATCACACGATCTTTCCCATTCTAAATCTCATGACCGATTTGTAAAATCTCGGTCAGATAGGGTGGGCGGAGGTATTGCCGTATATGTTGATAAAAGTATTACTGCGATCCGTCGTTCGGAATTTGAAGTAAATAATCTTGAAAGCATTTGGATAGAACTACAGTTTAACATTAGAATAATTATGCTGGGAACTTTTTATAGACCTCCAAACTCTGGAAATGAAATTTGGAATTTAATAGATTATTCTATTGATATGGTAGCTAATTATAAATCTGACAATATTTTAATTACAGGAGATTTTAATGAAAATCAGTTAGCTACTAATTCGCATCATATCAGTGACATAATGTATCGATATAATTTCATTCAATTTGTTGACGAACCTACTCATTTTACAGAACACTCTTCCTCTCTTTAAGATATATTTATGACAAATGATATAAATGTTATAAAGGAAGTTGTTGTGGGCGAATCCTTTTTACCTGCTGAAACAAGATATCACTGTCCTATTTACACTTTTTTAGATATTGGTCTTAATACTTTTAATTTGAGTATCGAAAGGTATATTTGGTTATATAAGAATGGTGATTATAAAATGTTTTGTGATAGATTGAATGATATAGACTGGATTAGTCCACTTGAAAATTTAACAATTGATGAATTCGCTGGGTTTTTTAATTCCACAATTTTGAACATTGCAAAAGGATGTATTCCTAATAAAACTGTAACAATAAGGCAAAATATGATGCATAATGAAGTTAGAAAATTAATAAGGGTTCGGAAACGATTACATCGGAAAGCTAAAAGTACACAAAATCCATATCATTGGCTACAATTTAGACAGGCAAGAAATAAATGTATTGATGCTGTTAGGAGAGCAAAAAATTAACATATTTTAAAGTTAACCGGTAAGATAAAATGTATGTCTACATCGACACGAGACTGGTGGAAATTGATTAACACTTTTACAAATTTTTCAGCCAAAACATCTCATATACCAACGCTGACGCATAATAATATATACTATGGAGATAATAAACAAAAAGCAGATATTTTTAATAACTACTTTATTAGTCAATCAACCATTGATGACTCTAATATAACACTACCCTGTAATGTAAATACCCCCGATAAAAACTTAAAAATATTAATATTACTGAACAAGATGTTGAAGATGCAATCAATATGTTAGATATTTCCAAAGCTTCTGGTCCAGATAAAATGAGTCCAAGAATAATCAAGGCAGCAAAGACACAGTCTGTTATTTCAATTCTGGCCAAATTATTTAACAAGTCCATCGATTGTAGTATGTATCCCTCTTTATGGAAGATAGCGAATGTTACACCAGTTTTTAAGAAAGGCGATAAAACTACTGTTTCAAATTATAGACCCATATCTTTGATAAGTATTGTTGGCAAATTAATGGAAAGGTGTATTTTCAAACACGTTTTTTTAGAGATACAATTATTTTAAAAAATTGTCAATCACCTGGGAATTCTGCAACAAACCAATTGCTAGACATTACAAATGATATTGGGAGGGCTTTAGACGCGGGTAAAGAAATAATAGTTGTATTTTGTGATATAAGTAAAGCCTTTGATCGTGTTTGGCACAGGGGTCTTATCCATAAATTGAAAGAATCGGGCATATCTGGGAAATTACTAGCTTGGTGTGAAAATTATTTATCTGGCAGAAGTCAAAGGGTTGTAATAAAAGGTATTTCTTCGGAAACTCAAAATATCAAAGCAGATGTACCTCAAGGTTCAATCTTAGGACCTCTTTTCTTCCTCGTATACATAAATGATATTGTGAATGACATAAATTGTAAAATAAAATTATTTGCTGATGATACAGCCTTGTATATAATAGTTAAAAATCGCACTCTCGCTATCAATACTATCAATAATGATCTTTCGAAAATACATATATGGGCAAATAAGTGGTTAGTAAAATTCAATCCCGATAAGACAGAATCGTTATTAATTAGCAGGAAAACTATACCAGGGATATATGATCCTATCACTATGAACAATATAAATGTAACTAGTGTAAAATCTCATAAACGCTTAGGAGTATTGATATCTGACGATGGTACATGGCATAAACATGTTGACTATATATTGAAAAAAAGTCACCAAGACTAGCAGTATTAAGAAATTTAAAAAAACACCCTTGATAGGAATTATCTCCAAACAATATATTTTGCTTTTATTAGACCTATTTTGGAATATTCTGATATTGTCTGGGATAATTTACCAAATTACTTGTATCAAAATTTAGAAAACATTCAAATAGAAGCAGCAAGAATAGTTTACAGGTGCTACAAAATTGTCTAGTGTAAATCTATTGTATACAGATGTGGGCTGGGAAAAATTATCTGAAAGACGGGAAAATCACAAAATTGTACAGTTTCATAAAATGTATCACAAGAAAACTCCATTTTATCTATCAGATCTTATTCCAGGTAAAGTATCAGATAGTCATAGGCATAATACACGAAATTCAAATAATTTACTCTCAATTAATTGCAGAACTCAGTTTTACAAAACCTCATTCTTAAATGCCTCAATACAGTTATGGAATTCATTACCAGTTGATATTCGAGAAAATCCGTCTGTCAGTATAATCAAAGGCTTTTTACAAAAGGACAAACTAATAATCCCCAGTAATTTTAACATTGGAAATAGAAATTTTAAAATCTTACATACAAGATTAAGGCTCAAATGTAGTAATCTTAAACAACATTTATACATAAGAAATTTAGAGGAAAGTCCATTATGTTCTTGTGGGTTAGTAGAAAGTACTTACCATTTTTTACTATCGTGTGACAAGTACAACATTATCAGACAAAATACTTTATTTCAGTTAGATATAATATTAACTGAAAAAACTTTGCTATGGGGAAATGATACTTATTCAATACAGAAAAATGATCAAATATTCTTGACAGTACAAACTTATATTAAGCTTAGTAAACGTTTTAGCTGATATTTTTGAACCCATTATGTCATCTATCGAATGTATAATGACATACATTTAAACGTAGCTATATAAGGTAATTTTATTTACAGGTGTCACTGTTGTTAATTTCTACTATTAATTCTAGTCACCACATGTACGTATATATATATATTGGTTTTAATTGTAACCAATAGATATCATTATTTCATTTCATATTGATGTAAGGTGTTCCAGTTCGAAGATTTATATTTGCCTTTGTATGTAAATGGGAAAGGAATTAATATAAGTTTTAAGCTTGTTTTCCCATCCCATAAAAAATATTTGTATATGTATTGATTATTTTGATTAATGAATAAAATATTGTTTAAACTAAACTAAATAAACAAATAAAAATATAACTAGACAAAACGAGAAATGATCAAATAAAGATTGATACAAAGATTTGAATCATGAACAGCTGTAGCATCTAAGTCGAGATTGAAATGGAAACGACCATACAGTGTTTTTGTCACAAGAAATTTTGTTTCAAATAAATGCACAACAATAGTATAGGCTGCATTTAATTCTGACGTGATATTTTCATAAATTGAAATCGCTTTTAGAGGGACTTTGAGGAAGGGACCAGCGTTGATATGCTTTCCATTTGAGTAACACGAGAATCTTAATTTTCTTTATCACTTTCGATTCCTTCTTTATTTTCTCTATCGGTGTCCCCATCTCTTGAGGCAGATACACATGCTGTGTCCATTGCTTGATTCAAAATAGGGACATAACATGTGAATCCTCGTCTTTTTTCTTCTCCCTAAATCCTTCTTCTGAAATTCTCCCCGTTGCAGCACAACAAAGTACTTAAAATTGACACTTGCTGTTCATTGCTTAAAACCCAGTAATGAAAAGGAATAGTCCAGAAAACATAACCAACCGACTCGTTTTGATGTTAGGTTTATGGAGTTGTTTTTGTGCAAAAGTGCCCACATCTTGACATTTTGGTAAGACAGCACTATAAAGTGACCAATTTATGTTAACGCTGTTTTTGAATGGCGTTTTCTTACTGATAGAACAATATAAAATAACAACCAATATTTGTGCCCCGAATAAGATATTTGTCTTTGTATGACCTTGGCTGCCGGGGGAATACTTAAATCAAAGATGGTGTGAACGTTATATAACTTTCTGTAAAATGTGTATTTTTGAAGCACTTTGCAAGTGATATAATCGTGGCTAACTCCTGTACTCCAGTTTGTATTGTATCTATCTAGTAAATAATGAGCATTTCATCACATTGCCGTACTTATGGTACGAGGAAACGTGGGATTCCCAAGGTGTCGGAAACATCATCTGTACTTTAGCAGATACATGTACAGTGTACCCTCGACCTTTCGCCACCCAAATCTACCCTCGCATACCGCCCACTACACCCCTAGAACGGATTTCCCTTCTATATAATTCCCTCGTTAAGTTCGCCACCCACGCATACCGCCATCCGCCACGTTCATAACAATACAAACGTCCCGAATCCCTATATATTACCCTCGACGATATCGCCATCTTGGTCCGTTTTTTCTGCGATCGAAGAACTCTTTAGTGTTCTATTTATAGAATCAGGGTATTTCCTTTTTCACAGGTAACTTAGTTATACGCTTGAATGAGTTTCTATCGCTCAGGTAGATATATGTATCGATGTTTATATATGTGACATCTACACACAGGTATGGTTTGATTTGTAATAAAGCATGACTGGTGTCTGCTCAATAAGTGTTCTTATTTATGGTATTAATTATTTGGCTTCGTCAGTCGAGATGGAAACTCCGAGACGAAAGCGTGTTCTTCGTGATCATGGCCAGAAGGGTACGAAATGTACGGTCAATACCATGGTGTCTTATATGTTAACTCATTGTGTATTTAATAAAACGTTGGTACAACATTATCTTTTACTGTTGTAATTTTCTTGATTCGATACTAACGCCACCCTCGTTATACCGCCATAATTGACACGGATGAAATGTGGCGATATAACGAGGGTAGACTGTAGTTGATCTCACGGATCAACATATATCATATGAAGGTTTGGACTGAAAAAAAAAATGATTTTTTTTTCTAAAAATTGAAAATGTAGTTTTAAATCTTTCTATCAATCATATACATCCCAATATTTGTCCTCAGTATGTCAGGATAATCAGGCTGGGAAACAATGTATGGCCAATGACGAATAAGTAATCGTCTACGTTTTGAATCTAAGTGTTCTGAACTCGTTTCTCCCTGTACAACCCTTTCATTTGTAAACCCCACCTAGTATTTTGTTGTTGTTGTTGTTGTTGTTGTTTTTTTAAGGAAATCCCTTCCCTTGCCTTATTCGCAGTATGAAGACTCCAGTACAAAAGTTATCCGAAAAAGCATTCATCCTATAATGAAGATCACATGAACTGAAAAAATGTCGCTGAAAAGAAAAATAGTCTTATATCACAAATATAACTAATAGCTTTTTATTTGTCTATTGATTGCTATTGGTCATTCATAAATAATACCATTTTATTTCATTAATACATACATAGAGACTAAACTAAGAGCCCCTTGTCCGCCAATATGGATCGCTAAATTGGTAATGTTGGAAGTTTTGCAAGCCACGTATTGCCATTATTTGAGGGAGAAAAAATAAATTTGCCAAAATAAAGCATAGTGCCTTCGACAGACCCATATTTAAGGATTAGAAAGATCGCTGAAACAAATATCGATACCATACTGAAACGTATCATTTAATGAAACCACAAGAAATACACTTTAATCTTTATATTCACTGTCCATACCTTTAATTTTTACTCTTAAGTGTTTTCTCGTTTAAAGTTTAGAATAGTCACAGAGTCTAAATTGAATAATATCGATCGGTTTTTACAGGAATTGAAACAGCTGCTACATGATGTTGGGGATTCCCGCAAATTTATCAATTAAAAAATAATAAACACAAATATTTGCATTAAATAAAATATCTCGGTTTAGTTTTTCTCAAAAAGATACTTAAATAAACCATTTTCGTTATTCTCTTTGCTAATTTGATATGGGTTTAATTTTAATTATACGAATTTGTACAGTACGAAACCGAAACTTTTTCACAATTATATTCTTCGTTTATCAGTCAAAATTAAACGAAAACGAAAGTTCGAAAACATTAATTTTGTAAACATTCCATAAGGAACTATGATGAATGTTGAAAAAACAAATTTCATTCATTAACACACCACGTAAGGTGTATCCTGAAGACGCCATTGGCATTTACTTACTATAGAACATCTGCTAATGAAAATGAGAAATGTTTTAATAAATAGCGAAAAAACAAAATCATGAAATAACCCACAAGTGACGAAGACAGTTTAATCGTATGCATTACAAATAGTCTTATAAAAATTTACGCCACATTTTGTGGAAACTGCTTTGGTCACGATAAAGATCATGTAAAATGAGAAATTGCTCCACCACAAAAATGTTGCTATAGAATACTGATGTTATGGAGATGTAACAAACACATTAAAAAGTGTACTGAAGTTAATCATTATGATTTTACTTTTCTAAACGGAGTTCTTTGGTAAATCCGCTTTTACTGACGAACTCTTTTCTCTTACAAATTATTGCGCCGCCGTATGGACCAATCAGAAGCGACGCTACAAACGGCATCGTCATCTTTTACGTTATGGACTAATAACATTATTTTTAAGGAAGAATAAAACATACCGTTATGACTGTGATTCGTGGGATTGAAATAGAGAAGGATTCAATATGTTGTATGTTTGTTTTTGTTTATCGTCTAATTAACAGTCAGGGTCATTTAAGGACGTGCTAGGTTTTGTAGGTGGAGGAAAGCCGGAGTACCCGGAGAAAAACCACCGGCCTACGGTCAGTAACAGGCAACTGTCCGATGTATGTTTCGAACTCGCAACCCAGAGGTGGAGGGCTAGTGATAAAGTGTCGGGACACCATAAACACTCGGCCACCGCGGCCCCTGGATGCGACATAAGAATAAAAAATATAAACTGAGCTATAATTGAAGTATCAAACTTGAGATAGGAGAAACAGACAGTATCTTGTCTGGAATCAGCATTCCAGATTCAAATCCATTAATTTCTACGTGCTGTAAACTTGCCCACAAACAACATGGAAAGGATGACTAATTTTGAACAGGAAACTGTTGAAGATGTCGAAATCCATGTCGTTAATCATCATAACGAGGATTTGAAGGATATCTTTACATCTGCATGTTATCGGTGTTAAAATGCAGCGGTTTATATATAATCTGTGAATAATTTATCTTTGCTCCTGCAAGATTTTTGTTGAGTTTCAACGGATCAAACGTTTTCGCCAAAGTGAAGATTTTATGAAAACAGATGACAAATTCTAGAATATACTCCTCGAAATGTAAGAATAGACGAGGAGGAGAGAAAAAATTATAAAGACACATCATTTGTAAACGTTTGATAAGATCCTCTCGGCGATGACTTGTACTTTCCGCTCCTCTACGATATTCTATGATACATTTTAATACAACATACTTGTATTGTGGAGTATCGTACGTAGAGTAGAGGAGCGAAAACTCACAAGTCTTATTTAAAATGCAAAGTATAAATTTCAATTTTGTCTTTACATCTGAATGCCCATTGTGTTATACCAAACATGTGGAAATAAGTAAGGCCTACTATATAAAGAATGTTGGTTTTCCGTTGGAAATCACGTATATTTAGAGTAGTAGGGTAGCGACAGTGGTAACATCCCAGTGGACACAAAACGTTCGGAGAACGTCCGGAAAACGTCCTATTCAGGTCACAACGTCCGGGACTTTCCTACAACGTTGTGAGAACGTTTTATGTCAAACGTTAGTGCAACGTTAGCTTTTGACGTTGTAACAACGTTGTAAGAAGGTTTTAATGCAAACTTTGTGTATTTGATGTTAATTTTAAACGGCTTGCAAGTTTAAACAAATGCCAATGACATACGGAACGAAAACATCAAATTTCATGATAAAGATAAATTTAATTATCTAAATTGCTCGAAATTTTATTTGTCAATAATGAATATGTTTAGATTGGTTTAAAAGCAACCTACGTCGCCTATAATGTGCCCTAATGATATAATATCGATCATTGATCCTTTCCTGATCCAATTTTGCTGTAAGACCTCCTTTTATACAAATAATTGTGATCAAACGAACCTACAAGGTTACGATAACAAATCGGTGTTACCTCCCTTTATGTTGCAATATATATCCACCAGGGGGCAATACAAACATTCACCTTCATTTCAAAAACATTTTTTTTAAACGACTTTAATTTCAGTTTTAACTGCATGAAAATATCATGTTTTGGTTGAAATCGTTGCAATTTTTTTCGGGAAAAGAAATAGATAGAGAGAAGAAAAAAGAGTATTGATATTTGCGCGGTAATTTTAACTTCCGGTTCTTTGTTCTGCAAACACACGTGGGCCGTACACACACACATTTCAATCGGACTGTTGACTTGCTATACTGGATTATGTATTTGCTTTCAAAATAACATAAGGAATCAGCTTTCTTCCCGAATGCAGATCAGTAATTCAAGGTAAGTTCTATATGATTCGTATTTTGTTTATCACACAAATGTATTACACATGCGTTTGAATTTGACTTGTGTTTATTTACAAACATATCGGGCATGTTATGATTTATCTTCATGTACGTACGTACAACTGATGTACGTTTTTGGTATCACCGGGCATAAGTTTAGTTTCACGCATATTTGTTAACCGAGCACGTTATGATATATTGCCGAAAAGGTTACGGTATATCAATAATAATTGTTTTGATTGTTTTTCTATTTACAGATTAAATGGTGATAACTGGATGCACCGAGACATCAGATAGGATTGATGGGAGGAGTGCAAGCACATGGACACATGGAAATAAAGACATTAAAATAATGTTTAAAAAAACTTGAGTTTTTGTTGTACATAATAGGTAACAATAGTTGAAAATAAAATAATACGACGTTGTGACAACGTCTATACAACGTAAATAAAACGTTGCCACATCGTAACTGAGTAACGTTGTGGGAACGTTGTATGAAAACGTTCCCCAAACTTTCATTTGCAACCTTACTACAACCTAAATGCAACGTTGCATCCTGACGTAACTGCAACGTTCTCCAGACGTTGTGTGCCCACTGGGATACTTTCCGTCCACTTTGGCGGCCGGCGCACGCTTCTCCGATCGGACTTGATAATGTTAAGGTTTACATGCCCGGCAACATGAGTTTTCGCCTAGTACTCTGGTTTCCTCCCACATTTAGACCCCTCGCACGCTTCAATCAGAGGCTACAAGCGTTATTACGATAACTTGATGTAGCATGTTCGCAATTATTGTAACATTAATAAAGTTTACAACCAATGAATATTTAAGGTTGTCGGGTGGCATAGTGGTAAATTTAAACGCTTACCTTTCCCCCCGGTTCCCCCCACGCTATAACACCGCGCGCGCATCCATCCGGGCCAGCATACTTGATTAAGGTTAGTTGACATGAATTGTTTCTCATATTTTGTGAAATTTTAGATGTTACAAATCATGCATTTTTCTTGAACATAGTAAAACATGGATGCTGTTCACGAAAATTAGTGAAAATATCACGCCATCATGCCATAGTAGTGAATAATGTATTGCATTCAAAGGACCAGCTGGTCGAAATTGCAGTATATTATCTTCGGCAGTGTTTCATATGGATGGCACGCTTGAAAATAACGATATAAGAAATTATAAAAATCGCCATTTTGAAAGCGACTGCTTATCACCATGTCTGCTGCAAACGTGAGGCAATGCAACTAATTATTCTTTATGTTCACGCTTTATTTGTAAACAAAATCCGAAAATAAAACAAAACCAAACCAAACCCCCCCCCCCCCCTCCAAAAAAAACAAATCTAAACTGACAAAAAACAAAAACAAAAAAGCAACAAAAAATTTAAAAAATAAAAATAAATAAAAGATAAAAAAATTAATTTGAAAAGCGGAAAAAACCTTATATCAAATAAAAAAAATAATGATAATCATAAAATAAACAAAACCTGAAATTAATATCAAGTTGAAACATTACTGTATCTTTGTTTTTGATGGACAGAGTAGGGATTGAGTGATAGAAAATGTATGAGCTACTAGGAAATTCGATGTAAATTACTGAAAACAATGCAGTATAATTATCTGAAAATGGAATTTAGTGACCGTTAGAATCATCTCTCTCCCTCCGGGGTCAATGTCGTATTCGGAACTCCTCGATACCTATTCTTGTCGCCCGAATAAATCGATCGGAACGTTAACCTGTCGTTATTTTCTACGAAACGTTGGTAGAGGAAGGCGGGGTGTTCCGATTGCCGAATAAATGAGCAATGATTGTAGTTGGAAGGGTTCCAAATTTCGGAAGTTGCAGCGAGTCTCCTAATTCAATTAAATGTTTTACGATCACACACGGATGATTATCCATGCCATATCACATAAGAATCATGTTGTTATAATAATTTAAACTTTCAATTGACCAGAAAATCACACACTTGCTGGTGAATCTAGTGAATCATTGAAGGCCTCATGAATATACATGTAAAGCTCATTTTCAAGTTTTAAGTCGACCGATAATGATTTTATTTCATTTTGAAGTGATTATGAAGCCTGAGCATCAAATGATTGTTCTTATTGTCATTTCATAAACATACTTTCAAAATCAGATAGGTGTAATACATGATATATTTTATACTTAAATCCTTTGAAGTGTATTTACATTCAGCCGATCGACAAGATACGTATATATATAATATGAATTAAATTCGGTATATCACAATTAAACCAGTTTAGGATTAAAAGGGACATCACAAAAAAAATAATAATAAAAACAAAAAGAACTTGTTGTATACCCTTTCATGTACAATATATGCTTCAACGATCTTTACAATCGATTGCAAATGTCCAGCTTGACCGCTCGATTTATATTTGAAACCACTGTCAAATTAAGCGCTGATAACATCTCGTGTCATTTTAGAAAACTTCGGTAGTTAATTTGTAAAGTTTGCACGAAGCGTAATAATAATTGTCAGTACATCAACACCTGTTTTTTTTGCATTAGATTCTGCTGTGAGCATGGAGGATTTTATTCGATAACATCTTCAATGATTTCGAATTACGCAAAAAGATATATATTACTCAAAATCCTGAAATAGATTCACATGGTTGACGTTCACTGTCATGATTGCTGTGGCAATGATTTGATTGCTTGAACAGTTTCCGTCGATCATGATGCTTTCTTTGTGAAATTATGGGGTTTCTCTTGCTACTGTGTCCGCCCTTCACTTCGTGTCTGACGTTTGGGAAGACATTTTGTTTACATATGATGCCGAATGTTGTGCGCATGCGTTAGCGATTGATACAGTTTTATATATAATCATTAATTAACATTGTTATTATTTATGTTCATATTTGTCCATGCTAATAATAAATAAATAAATAAAATAAAAGTAAAAAATCAATGAAAATGAATAAGAAAATAAACAGTAAATAAATATTTCACCTTGATGTCAATTTACGCGTGACCAGACACGTATGACCTGCGAGGCATACATGTATGTAAACTGAGGTATTGAGTGTACGAGATTGTAATCAATTCAATATGTCCTTTTTATGATTTTGATTTTAAGCTGTCTGAAATCCCCCTCCTGCAGGAACCAAATGAACGTAATTTACAACCCAAAGACCTTTTTTAATTTAAAAAAAAAAAAATCTGTTTTTGTTTGTTTTTTGTTTCTTTAGCTATAATATATTTCTTTAATTTAAAATGAGACGATGATTAATGTATCAAGGAGACGAAGACAGTTGGGTCTGTGAACAGACGTCACAAAGATCTTAATACCATATGCCGTTGAGATACAACTGTATTTTAATCAGAACTGTCTTTGCGATTTCTGAAATTCTGACTGAGAATGATTGCCATGACGAAACGATGTCCTGTTAGAGAAACTTATAAACGTTTAGCTGTAAGAGGAAAAAGGTAGTGGAATAATTATACCAGTATCTCCGCTAGGGATCGAACCCAGAATCCCGGTCTACTAGAAAAAATAATGTGGAGTTAAACTTAAATTAAAAGTATATTCAGTAATCGTATCGCTTTAAACTATTGGCGAATCGTGTAACTATACTATGTATAATATCATAGTATACTATTTTGTTATAACGACAGTTTGTATCTTACATTGTTTTATGGTTTTAAAGTCTGGACGTAAACAGATTCCTAATATCTCCCTTTCACTGATTTGTCTCTCGTTTTGAGTGTACAAGATTCCTCTGTCTTTTTTAGCGCGTGCAATCTGTCATACCCTAGGGTGTGACAAATTGCACGCACTCACTTTCTTCACCGGAAGTACTACCGGAACTACTTTTTTTGTTTACATTACGTCGTCTGCTACGTCAACAAACAAATTGTGTACACAATAATACAAAAATCCCCAGTCTCTAAACTACTACAGACAACTGAACAGTTTCCAAAAACAAAAAATGTCTGCCATTCTTTCAAAAACAAATGAATCCCCCAACTGTAGGCCTACAACTGAAACTGAGAGCACGATGTCATAAGACCGATGTTTTATGGATCCACAATCAGTGGGGTAACATTTAACATCCATTTCCACAGTCATAATGACAACACAAAGTCGATATCAAAGCGACCTTTTTTTCCTTTTCTTTTTTTTCCGTTTCTTTGTTTTATTTTTTTTTCACTTTTTATTTATTTATTTATTTATTTATTTTTTTGTTTGATTTTTTTTTTGTTTTTTATTTTTTTTTTTTTTTTTTTTGGTTTTTGTTTTTTGTTTTTTTGTTGTGTTTTGTTTTTTGTTTGTTGTGGTTTTTTTTGGTTTTTTTGTTTGTTTTTTGTATGTTTTTTTTCTCGTGTTTTAATTAATTTTTCTTTGTTTTTGTTTATTATCATGCGAGATGGGATGGCAGGTCGTGGGATGACATTCTTGGTTTAAACACTATTTTATTGACATATACACATAGTACAAGTTATCGGTATTAAGTACAGATTATATATATCAATCAGCCATGGATCTGAATCCCCGACATTTTCCTGTCTAGCGCTCTCTGATCCGCGTGTACCGTCATTTCCCCGTGTCATCATGTACATTGTACAGTTGACAGAGGGTGTGATTAGTTGTCTCGTATTTCTGTTGGTGAGGGAGGGGGGGGGGGGGGATAGTTTTCATTGCCCCACCTATTCTGGAGACAGTATGATTTTGCTTTAACGTATCTGGGTATATCAAAAATAGGTTTGTAAAATCATTTAACTAATTTTACGTCCGCTATATCCGTGTTTATTGGCGGCCTTTCGGTTAGAGAGTAATTCATGTTTTGTATCCAGATCATATCCTGCTTACATTGAGATACCAGTGATAGGACTGTAGAAGTTACGTCCCTTTGATGGGATTTTTTTCTTTTTTTTCTTCATAAAGTACTCCAATTTTTCAACATAATGACATACAATCTAGAATTAAATAACTTGTTTTATCTTTCTTACTTCGGGTCGATGTTACATTTTCACATAGTTTTATCTTTAAGAACTTTGTGTTATATTTGAATTTAAAGTGTTATATTAAGGTCTAATTTATCACTTTCACTATTGTAGAATTTGTTAAATGTGAATAAATAATGAATAAAATCCCAAAATATCATTCGTAATCCACCTCTATATTTAAGTTTTACTTTTCCTTTGTTGTCGTCGTCATCTCCTCCTCCTCCTCCTCCTCCTCCTCCTCTTGTACATTTTTTTCATGACAAGCAGCATATACGCTGACAGCGAATGCTATGAGTTAAAGACAAGCAGCATATACGCTGACAGCGAATGCTATGAGTTAAAGAGTTATTCTATTTTATATACTACGGTGTATGTGTTAAGTCTACAGACTTCTGCTATTGAATATACTATTTTGTTCATGACAAGCAGCATATACGCTGACAGCGAATGCTATGAGTTAAAGAGTTATTCTATTTTATATACTACGGTGTATGTGTTAAGTCTTCAGACTTCTGCTATTGAATATGCTACATTGTATATAATAAGTGTAATAAAGATCTACTACTCTATATGCTACAGTGGAAATAATAAGTGCACAGTGTTTATAGTAAGTGTACAATGGTTTGTTAATTTAGGTCTCACACAACTACTTTTTCACCATATGTTATTACCAATGACTCCATCCCCTCAATCGCTCATTTGAAGTTCAGATGTTGTGAAATTTATATGAAATTAAACTTTGAAGATTTCCCTACCAGAAAAATGATGTTATTGGATAGGTTTTACAGCATATAAGAGCATACCCTGACATTCACAGTGGACAGGAGAGCCCCTGCCTGAGGAATTCCCCCTTTTTACACATGGAATCCTACATCTTTCTATTTATACCAGGAGTGTATATGTGTAATTTTTAAAATCTCCAGACCCTACTCTTTACTTTCGTATATAGAACGTATCCATTGCATATGTTATTTACTCAGAAAATAGCTACAAATCTCAGAAAAACATTTTCTTCGCAGGCTTGGTTCCGGAGACTTTTACTTGAGTTCTATTTGATAGTGTATAATCCCTCTCTGTCTTCTGTGATGGATAACCGAAAATGGGATCAATTGTCGATTGTTTGGATGAAAATATTGTTTGTCAGAAAAGAATTTCGCATTTAAGAACATATTAGTTTCATAAACGGAAAAGTTTACCTTGATCACAGAGCTCAAAGAGTTAGCTCCCTTGACCCACCAGCAGAATCCGTGGAGAGAACGTTTAACTATAAATTCAATTAATTCTAACAAAGTTTTATCGCGACAGCCCGCCAATCCAAATATAATTGTAGAAATAAAATCATCGGACGTGACCTTTATTATAGATATTTTCGTCCTCAGCAGTTGAACTGATTTTTGAAGAAAAATAATATTTGAAAGAGTCGTACACTTTTTTTCTTCTAAAATCTCGAGGTTCCGGAATTACACGTAAAAGTCATTTTTATTGAGCTGGCATCTATGAATTTAAGAGGATTTTAAAAGAGACCTATTATCAGGATATAATTTCACAAATGTATATACATGTAATTAATTTATTCGATAGGCCCCACTGTTAGACCCCTGTCGTGTCACTGTGCGCTTTAGAACAAATCGTATGTGAAAATATTAACACCTCTTCCTGTTTCAACTAATAGTTAACTCTGACTGCGAATAAATTAGCATATATGCAGTGGAAGAAAGGCTTAGCGGATTTATAAGCACGGGAATCGGTAGCATAATTCTGACGTCGACTATTTGTGACGTTACCGGAACGTCAACTGGCCGGCGCCATTTTGAAAGCACTGATCTACGCAATTTTAGCATTTTCTCCTGTTACCCGATGACCTCTGTACAAAAAAAAAAAATTAACGTCAAGTGAGTATTTTGTCAAAACCTAAACTGATTTTTTTTTTTAAATGGATGCATATTCTCAACGAGGTAAGCTAACAACAAATGGCTGAAGCGTACAGTTCCTAGAGAACATTTGACCACGTCACTACTAAATCTGTGTCAATACGTATACACGTTGTGCTGGACAACTATAGTTAATTTGAGACGGAAATTCTGGACTGTGAATATAGGTATTAAAGAAAAACGTTGAGTTGCGTCTACTACCACTTTTAAAGACTCGGGTTTGTCTCGGCCAGGGGACAGAACCCAAAGCCTTCCTCACAGCGGCGAACGCTCAACTAAAGGCCCAAAGTGAGGCATTGTCAAGGGAGACATTAGAAAGAAGAAAGTTGTTAAGAAAGGAGAGGAAAGATAAGATCTCGGAATCAGTCGCCTCTTACGATTTCTTACGCCCTACCTGCAGGGCCATACTGATATAGCACCTAGGTCTATAGTCAAAAGGCTGATAACGGCCTCCAATTACATTTACCTTGTATCTATTTTTAGATATCCAACGTAAGATTCAAAATAAATACCTATACACAATACAGCGTAAACAAGAGGCCAGAGGGCCTGTGTCGTTCACCTGGATTTCAGTTATCATGACAAAAATATCTTAAGACATATGATTAGTAGCGATTTAAAGGAATTACCCCTATTTCCCCCTACCGGGCGTTGCGTCTTTGGCCCTAGGGAGTCTTCCATGGCATCATGATAGACCACCATAAACATGTATGTTTAAGGGTCAACTCAGTCTAATACCGGGACGAGATGACCCCGCGCGCAATTGTACTAGGACCGAGGTGTCCTGAACTGATGTTTGTTACAAAACCACAAGGCGTGTTGGTCAGCGGTCAAGTGTAGGCCACATATAAACATATGTACATGTTGTCCTTGACCATGGATAACTGCGGTCATACAGTTCGCCCATCGTCTGACCAGCTTAAAGGTCAAATATAGGCTAAGGCAGAGTTTATTATTTACAAACGATGCATGATATGTATCCAACTAGCTTGTCATGTGTTAGAGGGGAACTTATCGGAAATATATGCATGCTAAACAATCTTTATTTCTAATGACATGATGAATTATCGGCCTGTTTTCCGAAAAAATTGTTCATGTACAAAGAAAAATGTAATAACATTTTGCAAAAATACAGATTCACATTAGGATAGAATGCAACACACATTTAGGTTCTTGGTTTTCTATACTTTATAATATGCTACTGCCTGTAGCCATATGTACAAAAAATAAAGGCTAGAGAGGATATAGAAAAAGCGGATATATTTCAACGCCTTCGAGTCGCCCACACAATAAAGTAAGCAAGTTGGCAATAAGCTTGGGTTTCGGACAGTTAATAAGGACGACATAGTGAATCTATCACTATGTCATCTTTTACATACAGATACTTATATATATTAATTTGTATTTTATATATACACAATCGAGGGAAATCTATACGTTTTATGTTTAAATAATGGCCAATTGAGGTTATAGCGTACAGAGGTATGTATATAAGTGTCCTCGTGGGTTATAAAGATATATTGTACGTACATACTTCATTGTTTAAAAAATGGCGTTATGCCCCATTAACAATGTAAAGTGATGGTTGACGAAAACGAATTATTAATATATACCACCATATATTAGCCCACCTACCATATACATATAGGTTTCCAATCAAATTTGATGGTTATCAATTTAATGGCCTGATTTATTTGTGTCGATAAGATGTCAAAAGACTAGATAGCCAACGAACGAATGACCTAACCTATATATGCAATAACTTGTTTGTCAAATTTGAATTAATTTGAATTATATACATGTACTGGACTTCTCATTATTGGCAGTTATGAAACTTATTGAAGTGAAGGGTTTTTGCATCAACACCATCCTCATCCAGGTCCTATTTCCAGATCCCCCTACCTTTCCATAACTCCTCTCCTTCCAGACCTCACTCCCCATCCAGTCTCTCCTCACCCGCCAGACCCTCTCCCTTCTAGACCTTCCTCACCCTAGTGTCCCTGTCCCTTCCTGGTCCCATCCACCATACAAAATGTACCTTCTATATCCCCCTTCTAGACACTCATCCACTTACAGACCTCCCCTCCCTCCCTTTACAGACCCCCCCCCCCCCCCCCCCCCCAACGCCCCCGCAACCCCACCCCACCACACCCCAACCCACCTCCCATCCAGCCCACTTCTCCTTCCAGCCCACTTCTCCTTCCAGCCCACTTCTCCTTCCAGTCCCTCCTTCCGAATCCCCCTCCCTTTCCAGACCCCCTCTCCTTCCGAATCCTCCTCCCTTTATAGGCTCCCCTTCCAAGATTTCCCTCCCCTTCCAGATTTCCCCTCCCCCTCCTGAACCCCCTCCCCTTCCGGACTACCACCTCAAATCCATATTTTCTCTGTCTACCGCGTATTTCGAGTTTTCGCTCGCCTCCTATCACTGACGAGTCCTAGAACACCAAAACACGCTGTATTATGCCGTTCAATAGATACTGTTTCTATTGTATCAAACTTAAACCGGCCACCATTCAACTAATTCCACGTAATATCTGAAGTAAAATGTAATGTGTATTGAAATTATTTGAAATTTGCTTTCTGATCTGACATAGATAACAACTTTCATATAACCTTAAGTAATATAAAATGGATCAGGCAACTGCTTGACAGACTTTAACACTAGCCCTCCACCTCTGGGTTGCGAGTTCGAAACCTTCGTGGGGCAATTGCCTGGTACTGACAGTAGGCCGGTGGTTTTTCACCTGGATTTACCTGAATAAACTAACTTATTTTCCATTAAGCCCAATTGTATTGAAATTTTTAAAATGAGAGATTTTAAAGATATTTAATAATACAATCTGTGTATGATTAAAACAACTTGTGATTTGTGGTGCAGGCAATCGAAATGGTTCAAATTTAGCTATAGCCAGCACTTTAATCGGATCCATTATCCGATTGGAATTTGCTGGTATTCCATAAGTAAACGAGGAAGTTCAACATAAGGTGATCGGAATATTCATGAATTAATTTACTTAGCGAGAGTCAAAAGCGATCGGAAAATTTCTCTCCTTGTCCATAATAATTGATCGCTAGCCAGGATATCTGAAACTGTGGAAAGTAACGATGTAGTAACTGTAATACGACGCACATTTACTTATACCGAATGAAATATCTTAAGATTTATTTCGACGAAATTTAGCGTTCATACATATGTGGAAATAACACGCCTGAGATAATATTGGATTTTTTTTTAATGAATTGTATCATTTATTTTTCTTTTTGACATTGTTTCAAGTAATATAGTGATTATGTTTCTCTTCTTTAAGTGAGCATTGCCTCTGTTGATATTTTTGATTTGGTATAATCTTTTTGAATATTTTGATATTTTTGATTTGGTATTATCTTTTTGTATATGTTGATATTTTTTATTTTCATATAATCTTTTTGAATATGTTGATATTTATGATTTGGTATAATCTTTTTGAATATTTTGATATTTTTGATTTGGTATAATCCTTTTGAATATGTTGATATTTTCTATTTGGTATAATCTTTTTGAATATTTTGATATTTTTGATTTGGTATAATCTTTTTGAATATGTTGATATTTTTTTGATTTGGTAAAATCTGTTTTAAATGCGGTGGCCGTCACCTGTGCTTAAGGATCAGGTCTCCGGTGCAACTAATACTAATTATTCCTTAAATAAAACCTACCTGGAAAACTTGGTCTGGTACTTCTTACTTAGACATGACTGAGATAAAGACATCGATGAGTTAACAGCGGCATACGATGGCGGATTGATGGTTTGGTTTGTTTTGTTTAACGTCCTATTAACAGCCAGGGTCATTTAAGGACGTGCCAGGTTTTGGAGGTGGAGGAAAGCCGGAGTACCCGGAGAAAAACCACCGGCCTACGGTCAGTACCTGGCAACTGCCCCACATAGGTTTCGAACTCGCAACCCAGTGGTGGAGGGCTAGTGATAAAGTGTCGGGACACCTTAACCACTCGGCCACCCGGATCGATGGTATGGCAGGGGATGTATTCTCGCGATTTTTAAGAGGCATGAAGGAGGGAAGAGACGTACAGTTATCCCACATTCTCTAATAACTGCCTTCAATCAGGGGGTCTGGAGGGTTAGAAATACACTAGCATCAAATAGGCCTATCTCGAACATATGTCACAGTACTTGCCACGACCTATCTCGAACATATGTTACATCCTATATCGAACATATGTTGCGGTATATCTCGAACATATGTTAGGCCTATCTCGAACATATGTTACGGCCTATCTCGAATATATGCTACAGCCTATCTCGAACATATGTTACTGCCTATCTCGAACATATGTTAGGCCTATCTCGAACATATGTCACGGCCTATCTCGAACATATGTTACGGCCAATCTCGAACAAATGTTACGGCATATCTTGAACATATGTAACGGCCTATCTCAAACATATGTTACGGCGTATCTCGAATATATGTTAGGCCTATTTCGATCATATGTCAAGACCTATCTCGAACATATGTTAGGCCTATCTCGAACATATGTCCCGGCCTATCTCGATCATATATTGCGGCTTATCTCGAACATACAGTATGTTACGGCCTATCTCAAACATATGTTACGGTCTATCTCAAACATATGTTACAGCCTATCTCGAACTTACGTTAGGGCCTATCTCAAACATGTCAGGGTCTATCTCGAATATATGTTACGGCCTATCACAAACATATGTTACGGCCTATCTCGAACATATGTTAGGCCTATCTCGAACATATGTTACGGCCTATCTCAAACATATGTTACTGCCTATCTCAAATATATATTACGGCCTATCTCAAACATATGTTACGGCCTATCACAAACATATGTTACTGCCTATCTCAAACATATGTTACGGCCTATCTCAAACATGTCACGGCCTATCTCGAACATATGTCACGACCTATCTCGTGGAGTCGTTAAGTTAGCCTGGCGCTGAGGTATCGAATGAACAGGACCATATTATAATTTTTATAGATATTTATCATACATGCAAGTAAAAGTGGGCACATATTCATATAATTATTTAGAAACATATACGCATGGTGCATTTAAAACTGAACATACATTGTACGTCCAAAGCGGCAATGCTAGGTAACAATTTCAAAGCAGATGTAGACCTAAGCATATATAAATTAAAATATAAAAGCTGCTTCTCGTAACCCGATATGATGAATAATGCAGACATTTTTATTTCTAATTAGCTGGAATCATGTTCAAATATACCGTCTGTGTTCGTCAGTGACGTTTAATTTCAGTAAGCACACAATAACAAATAGCATTCCTTCTTAGTTTGATCTCATAACACCAATTGATATATTGGTCTCATTTGAAAATATTCTATTCCATTAAGCGATATGAAGTGCGCGTTTGTTGCTTGTTGCACAGTTGCTCGTTATCACTCTATTTCGCATTTGTGATTGTGGCTGAACCGAGATTTGACCTAGATTCGAAGACGCTTACTCTCCCGTAATACCTGGTAATTTTTTTCTCTAAGTCTCCATGCAAATCTATAATGTCTGTTTATAATTTCCCTAGTTTAAACGACCTTGAGGTTGATCTATAGCTTCCTTTTTATGTCGGTGTGATCAACATTGGTAGAATTCTCCAGATGAATACTAATGGCAATCAGGAAAATGCCATTGTAATTTTTTTGTTATTTTTGCGATTTTTTCAAAGTTTTATTTTTTCAGTCAAAGACCCGCCAGTTTATGTTACTGTAAACGTGGTTATTTTCGCGGGGGTTCAATTTCGCGATGTTGATATGTAAACTATACGCGTGATGGTAGCTTTCACGATCGATCCAACCATTTGCACTTCGAGATTAGGCAAATTGATATCAAAATAATACGCATGGGACAAATTTTCGCGATACAAAGGGCTCCGCGTAATCAGCAAAATTCACCCAAATGTTAAAAAACTAATATTTCTACTTTCTATATTTGTAAATATTTTCCTATTGCTACATCATCTAGTGTCCTACCACCCAATTTATTACATAATGCTTATTGCTATATAAACGTGCATATAGTACTCACCCAAAAGTACACTAGCACTTGCAAGTAGTTCATGTATGTAATATAAACACACGAAAACATGCGTATGAAATTCCTGTGTGAAGGATGGAACGTCACATACGACTCTAAATCGAGAATGACCTGGACACGGTCCATGTTTAGTGCATGTTCTCATTTCTGACCACCTACCGACGAAAAATTGTGTAGTGCATCCTAACAATCGTTGTCCGCTTATATTTTGCTACCCAAAACAGTAATCCGCCCGTTGTTTATTTGTCCGAGATCCATGTCATAACTTCTGACACGATGAAGGTTTGTATGCAAATGACGTTAAATACATTTAGGATTTTTAAAAGTGTGGCGTCGCGTACAATTTCGGGTCCGTACGCTCAAGGTCAAGGTCAGAATGAGGTGAAATATCAAATGATATCCGGGACTTATTTTTCTGCGACCTGACGGGCAGATATATGTGTGTATGGATATACATAAACTGTTGTTTGGATGGTGGCAAGGTTGTGTGTCATGTACAATTTTCGGCTATGTATGCTTGAGTTCAAGGTCATGAACACTCTTGTCCTGGACTTCAACTCTGACTACTGAATGTTAATGTCATTGGATGGATGTAGTTAGGAATCTTTATCAGGCGGAGTATCTAAGGTTCTTCATATTTCAAAACCAGAGTAGAGTGATAATATGATTTTAGTAAATCAACGACATTTCCAACAGATTTGAATGTACACAATTTGTTATGCCTCTGCATTCCAAATCAATGAATGCTAGGAGCATAACCCACAGATGTAACTGGTACGAAAATATAAGTCTCGCGAAAAAGATACGATTTGCATAAAGCACATTTCTCATAAAAATGATACTTTAATTAACTTTTGAAAGTGAATTGTTTTGATAGTGTAACAGTAAATGTCAAATGAGAACGGTCCGGGCCAATCAGTATAATCTTTAAAACAACAACAAACAAACAAAAACAAATACCTGTACACGGAAGTACATGTATATATATGCCACTCCCAAATTCCGTTTCCCTAGTAAGCAAAACGATTGGTTTTGGTCAGGAAGACTATTCTTAGGATAAATATGATACTATCATATACTGATTCTGACAGTATGATGTTATGACATAGGATAAATTAAATATCTATCTGAGTGTAATTCTGCGAAAAGAGCTATAAAACATTGAGTTTGCTACAAAAATTGTAACATTGAAATTTTCGTATATTAATTCAAGACGCATACCTTGAATAGTTCTCGTTTTTTCCGTCTTTGTCCTATATTGGTACTAGTGATACCACTGACTTGGCAAAAAAAAATGAAGAGAATGTTATATACACTACACTCTATGTTTCAGCCAGCTGTAAAGCGCGTGATCACGAGATGATCATTGTCCTACTAACACACTCGTATATTGGGAGCACACACGTGTCCATTCACACTGTACTACACGACTACTCTTGACATCTGTTCAGCTCATCACCAGTTTTTAGATAGGTAGATTGCTATTACAGATCATTCTGTTTTTGTGAGTGTATTCAAGCCTTTGACCATTTCCCCCTTTTAACATGGGTTCGAGTTACACAGGTGCCGAGAATGAATTATACGCGTGATGGTTTAGCTAATTCCCCGACGATGGTACGTTTCCGATATATATATCTCCATCTACTGTATAGTGAGTAATATTTGAGGGAAATTTGATTTCGCTTTATTCGCGGTCGTTAAGCATTCCGCGAAATTAAGGTCGTTAAGCATTCCGCGAAAATAAATTCAAAGCGAATATTTAGATATATCCACATATGTGTAGAAGTGTTTTTTGCAGAAAGTTGACAAGGCATTATTGCGCGTTTGATACCCGCCAACTAAGTCACATGGGACAACCGCGAAATTTTTGCCGCGCGAAATTATAAAACTGTACAGTAATTTCCAAACCACAGCATGTGTTCCTTGGGCGGTATTGGAACAACACAACTAATGCTTGTTGTTGATTTTTAAACGAAATAAACCCAAGTTTTGTATTCATCTTTTTCATTTGTGGTGTAGAAACATGCAAAAGGAATGTTTTCGACGATTACAACTTTGATGCGCTATGTGCCTACAATGTGACGCGATCAAACAACGGAAACATATTTCAATGATCAATATTGTATATAAATTACGTGTTATGAACAATTATCTCGTTGAAATCATCGAATATAAGAACTACGACGTATTGCATATCAAAGAGTCCGGGAGGAGATTTGGAGACCATTCCATGAACACGATAAAATACTAACACATAAAAAGACCGGAAATTACCAGATCGGAAAGGAAACAATTCCAGTTCTAGATCAATTGATTCAGAATCATACACTGTAGACCATGCTACAAAATTAAACCAAAGTGATGGACAGACAGAATAATATCTAAATTTTAACGTCCTATAAACAGCCAGGGTCATTTAAGGACGTGGAGGTGGAGGAAAGCCGGAGAACCCGGAGACAAACCACCGGTCTACGGTCAGTACCTGGCAACTGCCCCACGTAGGTTTTCGAACTTGCAACCCAGAGGTGGTAGGCTAGTGATAAAGTGTCGGGACACCTTAACCACTCGGCCACCGCGGTGATGGAAACATCTAGATACACTGTGTACGTCCTAAAAACGAGACGTTTCGGTAACATTTTTCATCTCAGTGCACATAACATTATAATGTAGCCGATATGTCTTTTCGATTTGATTACCATCTCGTACTCTTTACACTTCACCGTGCATACGCTTCGCTATCATTTGTATGATGGTGGAGGAGTTTAAACAGCGAAAACGTCACGGTTATAATCCAATACAGGTGGTGATACACCAAAGTCTATTGACAAGATATCAGGTTATGACTTTCCAAGCCACTGGGTTTTCTCGGGGTATCCAGGTTTCCTCCCAAAGTACATGTAAGACATCTCACGCGCTCTCATTACGTGGGTTCGTTTGTTTGTTTGCTTGGTTGATTGTCCAGTTAATATGGTTATTTTGAGGCGGGGTCTCCTTGTAGCAGTTGGTGACTACCTCATTGAACAACATACGGGAGCCTATCGCATGCCACCCACATCAATGAGAGTAAAGTTTCTTGCCAATTGACACGACCATGACAGCACAGACCAGCCTGTTTCTCAGCTTCCCAAGAAATACGAAGCCGACGCTCTAACCAACTGATCTACCACGGCCCCTATCACCACGGGTATATATAAATGTACGTAAATCAAACTTTTTCATTGTTGACGTAAAATACAATGTACCTAAAGTTTATACAGTTTCTATTCGCGGTACTGATCAGTCTCAGTCACATGTCGCGTGATCGCGTGATAGCGTGACCTAAGACATGTTAGCTGGCGACTAAACGAGATTTCTGAATGTTATATAATTGTACATCGAAACGATCATCTACTGTATGTGGGATACAATGTAGCTTTATGCTTTATTTTCCCCTGGCCAATCGATATTTTTGTTTCAGCGATTTCTGTCCTTCGTCATCCATCTTTGTGAACTTGAAAGTGCATTTAATGTCTTAAAAGAAGCAAGAATGTATCGTTTTCATTTGAACTGTTTACCGATTGTTGGCTAGCAGTAAGCTAGACTAAAAAGTTAATGAACAGTGTGGTATTTCAGAAGACGTTTATCGCGATACTGTACACAAACTGAAGTATTGTAATCAATGTTTTTTTTCGCGAAGAGACTGAATCTGCAAGATAATCTGGTTTTGATATATACTGCTATAATTATATGTCACAAATCAATAACATTATTGTGACGTCATACATACATGACGTTTCACCAATGCTTTATTAGAGATAAAAGGCCTATTTCAGCCGTCGCTATCGCGATAAGTTATCAAATTTCCCGTAATAATGATTCTCGAAATATGTGGTTTACATTGTATCAAATTCACGTCATTGGCGTTTTACATTTATCAAAACAGTAGTTGATTTCATTTGAAATCAATTAATTGGGTGTTTCATGAATTTAATATTTTATTAAAAAGAGTGTCAGCACCTCCATGGATACAAACCATATTAAGCTTAGACCTAATAGCTAGTAGGCCTTCTGTCGTAGAATGATAGCTTAGGTGTTATTAAATACCGATATTACAACTCGTAGACATGTTTTGAATACGGTGGTACTATCAAAAGGATGAGACAGCTGTCCTACCCAATCCAACACCTCCGAAACCACTGGACAAATATTTCAAGCACCAAGACGCCACCCGAAACCAGTGGTAAAGACCTCAAATGCTATCATTGTATACATTTAAATGTATAATATTATATGTGACACTCAAATAAAACATTATTGTAATGTATTGTATTGTGTTGTATTGTGTTGTATTGTATTATAATGTATTTTATTATATTGTATTACATGTATATTGTATCGTGTCGTATCGTATTATATCGTATCGTATTGTATCGTATCGTATTGTATTGTATTGTATTCTATTGTATTTATAATCATTCCCGTCATCCCAGAAAAAGTTATGTCAATTGAAACGCACACTACGTGCCCCGCTTAGGCGTTTGGGCCGCCTGTTGCTTTTGCTTGCAGATTTCATTCAATTTATAAGTAAAATGGTACATGTACCCATGAAAATGGATCAGATTGACTCTCTGTCCATCTATTCATCGATCTATGCTAGTGAAAAAAAAAATACTAGACATATGAAACAAGATTGTGAGTCTTTCTTTTTTACCTCATCCAAATGCACACTATATCAATATATTATTGAGTATGTTGTCTGCAACCTTACTTAAGTAAGCATTTTCCTGTTAAATATCAAAAGGCAGTTATCAAAATACGTTTGTCTTCACATAACCCGTTAAAATCTGGACGAAATAGAAAAATTCCTCACAATTTAAGATTTTGTCCTTTCCGTAAAAATGACGTAGAAGATAAATAACCATTTCATTTTAAAATGTCACTCCTTAACGACCCAAGAATGAATCATATATCGGGTTAATCCCTCTGTCTATAAGTTGATGAATTTTCATAAAGTGGAAATAAACTACAGCTGTTGTATTAGTTTTGTAGTAGAATGCTGTTCAAGATGTTCAATTTCACCTGTTATATGCCTGTACTTTATACTATAGAAAGTATCATGTGCATAAAAAAGAAATGTAGTAAAGGACGATAACGGAAAGGAGTTATCGTTCTTTACGGAACGAAAGTACGAGACAATACACACATTTTTCCAGATATATTAGCGATGCGAGAGGAAAAAAATAGCACAGAAGATTTGCCTGTTTTACCCATGAAGGGTTTGACAAGAGAATGGGAAACTGACCCTACCCCCTCCGGCCCCGCCCATAATGACAATGAAACTACGTGTATTTCATCCGGAGACCAGCCCAGCCTAAAGTCAACAGAAGCTAACCCGTCCAGGTTTATCCATCCGTCAGTAACGGCATGTGCTTCATCAAATAGTATCAGTTAAATTTTAAGGTGGCGATTTAATGAGAATTTAATGTCAGACAATTGAGAAGCATTTATATAACGTAACCCAATATAATGTACATACTTTAATGTTTATGAGTTGTACCAGAAAAAAAATAAGTTTATTAGTCACGAATTTAAGGAACCTTGTAAAAACAAGCGACTTATTCAGCAAAATTAATCAATCGTATTATTTACCGCATATTTAATACATTTTAAAGATCAAAATGAAATACAGAGACAATAACTGCTAAAACAAGTGACGAAGTTATTGACACCATTTCACTTGAAACATACTTGATTTTGCGTGACAAAAAATCTAATGCGGAAATAATAACCAATATCTGAAATTTAAAAAAAATCACGGGCCTTTTAAAGTAAAAGACATTTAAATCAAATGAATTCCAAAATCATTGAAGTGAATTATTTAATCAAATAATCATCTAACACGTGCACTTTCTTTATATGTATCAAAAATTATTCATCAAAATTCTCATTTGAAGTGAAAGAAATCTTTCGCGTCTCGCTCATTTATGAACAGAGTTTATGTTCAGACTGATATGAAGGGTTGTAAGATTATAATGTGCAGGTTTATTTTCAGATTTTTTCCATCTTGGTTATCTTTCTAATTTACATATTGAAAATAATTGAATCTGTACCTGTGTGGCGATAACTAGAAATATATATGCTATGTGTATGAAATGAATCTATTTTTATGGTCAGGGTCAAGGTGATCGAAATGTTTTTACATTAGTCATAGTCAGCAAGGGTTATAGAGGTCAATGCCCTGTTGGTTTTTGCTTGGGAAGCCAGCTGTCTCATCACTTTGTACAACATATGTACTTCTCGTATATTGTATCCGACAACGTTTGCGATAGCGATATTCAGTCTGATTTTAACAGCTCTCCTGTTGAATCAACATGACTTGGTCAACAGATTTCCACAAATACTTCCCAATCAAACCAATTTCGGATTTTTTGACAGTGTAAGTCATGTCCAAAGTTAGGTTTGTTTATTTGTTTTCTTGACTGATAGCCCTGTAAACAGTCAGGATCATTTTGAGGCGGTGTCCCCTTGTAGTAGTTGGTGACTACCTCACTGAATAACATACGGGAGGTACGTCGTATGCCCTCCAGAGCAATCATGGTGAATTGTCTCGCTCAAGGACAAAACCATGACAGTAGAGACCTGCCCGTTTCTTAGATTCCCGTGAAATACAAACAGACACGGGTAGAGAACGCCCGACCATGCCCCTATACGCGGCTTCCTGGACTAACACTAAAATATATTTAAGGACATGACAAGGTGTGTGTAATTGTTTCCGCCGTATCACACCTGTATAGTTCCTTCTTTATTTTTTGTATTTTTGTGTATGAATACCTCCCCGCGTTTCTCGCAGGATATAGTTCCTACAAACTATTAATTCTGACAGTTTGTACTCGGTACTGGTGTATTAAGTACAAGTGGTACGTGTACCGCAGTACACTAAAGTACACAACATACTGTCTTACAAAATCAGGCCAGTATTGTAATAAACAGATTGCATTAGTCAGTATATGCAAGTCTTCGTCTGCAATATCAACAGGCCGGTATTACTTTTGTCACGTATACAGGCGGAATAACGAACATCTGACGGCAGAACCATTATTCCCACTGTTTGATTTAAAATACATGTAATTTAAGACCATAGTTAAAATCATGAAATCATCTCGGCATTCTGATTAACAGACTTAACTTTAATATGTTACTACATACCGTGTTCATCAGTTTTCTTAGGTGTAAAAAAGGACAGAATCGATGAAAGATTAAATGATACTGTTTGGGAAAACAACTGATTTCAGAGAGAAGTATATATGTTAATTAAATTATGCCTATTGCAAATGCAAAGAATCGACGGGATAATTGTGTTTTACATTTGTGTACATTTTGTTTATTTTTTGTCCCTTTCCAAACGACACAGACAAATACAGAAATAAATCGTCAGGACTGGTCACAGGACCAGAGTTGTCGACTCCTTGGATATGCAGTAGGAATTCAAATATCTTCTATTTCCGTAGTTTAATAACTCCAAGTAGTGTACTAAAGCTGCAAAGAAAACCGACATAAAAAACTGAATAACAATTAAAACTAAAACTCAATTAAACGAGGGCAAAATATACACAAAACAAAAGGACCAGGTGACATGAAAGAAGTAGCGTCCTCTACTTCGTCGACGACACGCGCCATTCAAATCTAGGTCAAATCGGGGTTAGTTCACAATCTCAAATCAAAGTTAGGATGGTGAATACGGAGCAAACCTGACAACAAGCAGCATACACGTCTGACTTAAATAAACTTTAAATGTTTATTATAATACCAATAAGTCTAAAATAACGTATATCTTGCTCACCACCATTTGATATAGTGTCTTATATGTTTTATTTCGTTATTTCGCGCTTAAGTTACGAAAAATATTATCGTTTTCCTGATTAACAATGTCGTTTTGAAGGCACAGAACGTCAAAATGGCAATTCAAAGTCCCCGATATTTTCATTATTTAGTACCACCACGCGACAATTTGATCAACTTCTGTTTTCACTTTGGGCGAGATAACGACAAATTACATATTTTAGGCGCCCTTTTTATTGAAAACGGGGTGGACGAAACGAAGATTGTCGTCTTTTTGCTTCATCGGGCGACAAAGCGAAATGCATTGTTACACGTACATGTATTTTGAAGCATGACAGCTTTTATCATCAATAGCTATCAATCATAACTAAGCGTAACAAAGAAATGAAGATTAACGCGTTATTTTTCGCAGTGCGAAAAAACGATAAAATGTGAAATAACGAAATAGTAAATATCAGCCATCATACTTCTCGACATAAAGTTAACCCAACACATTGTACATACATATATATATACTGAATGATATACTTTTCCACGGTAGTCTTGCGATCAGCTGTTCACGTTAGGCTCGCGTGCTACTGATACATAGGAAGGAAGTTTAGCCAGGACTTTCCTCGGCCAAGATAGCAGACTGTGCTGAGTGAGTACTGTGATATATATATATACATACTATATCTAATTAAACATAATTTGCCACTGTAAAATGAAACAAAGACTTTATATATAGAATAGCAATCCGTTTTATGATATATACTTAGGATGTGACTTGTATGAATACTAAATGATATATCTACAAATTGTAGGATGATGGTGCTTGTCCTATATGAGTTCAGCGTGGTTACATCCAGTTATTATAACATTGATATTTTTGTTACGATAACTTGTAGTTTTACAGCTAAGGATCCAAATGTTGACCGACTGCTTCTTAAAAGTGGCCAACACATTAGAGCAAATTTACAGTGTTATTTCACTTACCGGTCACGTGACGACCTTATTGGCATGGCAACCTTCTGCTTCGTTACATTATAATGAACAAATATATATGGACACTGGAATATATCATATATATGTTATATTTTGTATGCCCTCTAGTGTTCCGGATTATCGGCCAACGCAAGGACGAATTCATAAACTTATACAACTGTAAAATTGAAAAGACATACTTTTCTATATAGAAGCAAGGAAGACATGTTCATATTTACTATGTAGTTCAAGATTCAAACATAGGTGCTTAGCACGTTTATAAGTCCAATACCGATTATAGACTAATATATAGAGAAAGGTCTGGAACTCCTCCGTCCTGCAAAACATGGTCAATTTCATTCAAAGTGTCGTCAAAATTTTATCAGAAAAGATTTTTCAGTGGCGATTGACCCTAAACAAAAGGTAAGATAGTAATCTTTAATATGACACCAAGAACTCATACCTAAATAGTCTAATTCTTTCACGCATAGCTTCGAAACTTTGAAAAGGGATGGACTTTCTTTAGTCGAACACGATCGAGAACAGGTATCGACAGGTATCAGTGTCAAGTCGACGGCCATCTTGCCACTGTCAATAGCCGATCAATGAAATCACGGTTTCCAAAACTTGAATGGTAAGTAGCAAGATGGCCGTCGACTTGACACTGATACCTGTCGATGCAGAAAACAACCATGGGGAGCACGGAAGGAGAAATGGAATGAAGCGTTAGACAAGTAAATAAGTTTGTTTTGACCTCATATTTGTTAACACCAAACCCTGTTATTGTAGACCGTCACGTTTTCTGTTTTTCGTTTGAAATCTCGATCGTGTCCGACTAAAGAAAAATCTTTTCTGGTAAAATGTTGACGACACTATGAATGAAATTGACCAAGTTTTGCAGGACGGAGGAGTTCCGGACCTTTCTCTATATATTAGTCTATAATCGGTCAAGTACTTATAAACTTGACAAGCACCTATGATTCAAACAAAATAAGTCAAACACAGATTTGGTGAAAAACTGCCGCAGATAATTTTGACCAATTTCTTTAAAAAGTAGTTGAATTAATCTAAAAAGAAATGATATCTGTAAAGAGAATTTAACAAACCGCTGAAAAAGTAGACACCCACTGGTATGCTAGCATGCACGAACCACGACCCTTGATTTTGCATGGTTACCAGCAAGAAACCACGTTCGGATACCCATCCTGAACACCGAGATCTCGTGTTACTGCTAACCATAGTACTGTGTCCACGTAAATCTGAAACGGCTTACACCGTACCGAATTCCTAGACTTGCACAAGACCTAATTCAGGTCATGGCCCCGTATATTAATGCAACATATAGTATATGTATTCACTTAAACTAAATCAGTTTAAATCAATAAAGCGACTTTAACATCGGAGAATATTCAGTATGAAATCGCAAACACCAGCCACTTGGTATGGGTTGTAGCAGCTTACATCTTGCGGAAGGTTCGATAAGATATAGTATATGTTTTGGTTTATAGATGAAACAATTTATCAAGTCAAACTTCATAATACCTTGGGGGATTTCTTCATTCTCGGTCAATTCAGTAAAGTATGTAATACACATCCTAAAATAGAACGTGAAGCAACCCTGCGCAATCTCCAAGTTACAACCCCGAATCGTTTATAAAATTTAAATCCCGAATTTAAATCCCGATAAGTGATTAACAGACTAACGTTGACTTTGTGTAAGTCGTAGATGATGCTGTGCTTTTGCACACTCTTAGTACGTCTGATCGACTTTGTGATTTTGCATTCTGATCTATTAGAGTTGCATCCCTTAGTTTCACTCTGTCAGAACTGCACATACAATGTATGTATATAGCTTGACAGCCGATTGGGGCGAAACTGGGCTTACGGTTCGTGGATTTGATCGAGAGTGGATTCCTCGTAATCGGTGGGTAGTTCCCCGATTAAAAATGCAATTTCAACATATCTATCTTTAACTGATTTTTCATTTCATATGAGATTTTATGAGACGCTTCTAAAAATTGTTGCGATTCTTTGAATCAATCATATTTAAGATAATTTTTATCATATACTGTAACTCAGAAATCTGGCCTTCTAACAGATTTTGAAGTCTAATTGTGGAGAACAAAATCAAACTGAGGCAGCCATTTTGTTTGCTATTCGCAATCAATGACGTAACGTCATTATGCACATTATGATGCCACAATCGAATTCTGACTGACAAAGTCGATGAAAGGCGACAAGGAGTAATTTGCATCAGTGATGCATGTAAAATTATTACATTTGGTAATTCACTGGAGAATTAGGCGATATCTGATAAATTTACACTATAAGTACCCAGTCAAAACGACATACTCACGGAGAAACATATATCAATGTTTACATTTTGAGCTGTTTGCAGTTTTCGGACTTGATACATACCTAACATACCTATCGTGAGTCAGAAACTGAAATAAAATGTGTATTTATGACAGTATACGGGGAATTCCCAGAAATAATAACTGTGGCTGCCGGGCCAAGTTTTTCTGAAAATTAGTCCCATAATGCAACGGCGGGTTTTACAGTCCATACAAAATGGCGGAACGCCGCAAGCGTGGAACTGCGAAAACGCAGACAGATTCTGCCCAAAAAAAGACACAAAAGTGTTAAATCGGCAGAACCCGATTATTTCCTTAGGAAAAGAAATGATTCGTTGGAACTTAGCTAGAGAAGAAAAAGCAATAGACTCGAATTCCGATTTTTCCGAACGTCTATTGTATTGCTGGTTAGCTTTTGAACATTGTCAACTTCACCGATCTAAGATTTTACAGATGTTTTGTTGTGTGCATATTGCTACATTTTAAAATTAAGCTTTTAAATGTAAACTATGTTTGTTTTGTTCAGTTACCTGGGTGTTACGCGAATATTCTGTTAATATGTTTAAATGAAAGTGTTATTAGGCACAGTTCACGTATGCTCGATATGTAAACAACGGCCATGTGTGTAGTTTATGTCCAGTGCACGTTGTTATAGCCTCGTTCTCGGCTCCGTGACAAATCTCGCTATCAATATAAATGCGGAGAGTTATTTTTATACACTTATGTCTCAAGGTCTCCCCCGGTCAAGCGTCCAGGCCAGTTGTCATTTTAATGTTGGGGGAGCGTGAATGAGCATCTTGGATTGCCATTAATACACCTGTGCAACTAGAATTTTAGATTGTTCGGGAGTATGTGGTTTAAGAAAAATATATTTAATTCTGCTAGAATATTGGAGATGTACATATAGAAAATGTGTATATTATAGAGAGTAACGCAAGCCTCCTAACCAATCCCTCTACCCTCTCCCCACCCTCCTTCGTTAATCAAGAGTAGCAATTACCATTTTTAAAACTTAGGTATATCTCAGCCAGGGACATAACCCAAAGCCTTCCTTACAGGGGCGAACGCTCATCTAAAGGCCAAAAGTGAGACATTGTTAACGGAGATATTAGGAAGAAGAAAATTGTTAAGAAAGAAGAGAAAAGAAAATATCCCAAAGTTAGTCGCCTCTTACGACTCTTATGTAATGGGGGCAACAGGTACAATTCTGACGCCCTACCTGCAGGGCGTTCAATTTTACATATTACACCTAACATTGTATGATACACTTTGTATAACGATGTTAATTTTCCCTGTGAACATGTTAGATAAATAATACATATAGCGACTGGTCGTTTTCTCACGCATTCGCCTGAAACACTGGGCTGACACTTCGGGATCACTTTGTCCCTCGCCGCGCCGTGTTGTCTTCGGTGGTGATGGCATCGGTGTCGCCAGTTCAACTTTTATTTCCGGACTTTTTTCGCAATTTGTATGTGGCTGAATTATAACCTATTACAGATCAAGGTTGAACTCAGTTTCATTTCCCCTTTTTTAAGAGGTATGGCCCTTTGCATATTGAACATTCTCAAAGTCACACATGTAATTTTTATCTAATCTTTTTTTTTTTTTACTAACGCTTGTCATATAAACTGTAAGTAATTTGATGCATGACTTTATCATGATGGGTTACCGATCACGTGACAGATCGAGTTCGTATACAGTAAAGACAAAATGCATTTAACTGTGCCATATAACTGTTTCGTCATTTATAGGACTGGTCATAGTGGTCAGTGATGCTCAGGGCCTAAGGCATTGATCAGAAGAGGCGACAAAATTCTCGAGCCTACATGTATAAAAGCTGCGTCAAAGTTCAAATAGGAGATGCCCCAAGAACTTGAGGTAGGACGAGGTGTCCAAATGTCACAAAATCTTTGGTCTCATGGATTGTAAATAAACAAGACTAACTGATGCAAAACAGTCCGTAGTTTCCAATATATATATACATATATATTTGTGTCAATTTCAATTATTTATTAGTCCTGAGAGTATACGTCTCATCGACATCAAAGATATACAATTAAGTAGAATATAATTCAAGTCAGCTCGGGTAAAGTAATGCACTGGCATATGACATTATAACATGCATATATATATGTATAATGTGATTCAATAAAGTTAAATGAATAGTAAGGATCAAACAACTAGTTACTAAAAGCCATCAGAGTAGAACGTAGCAAAGATGCGTGGTATAAAAAATTGCCCAGATTACTTAATTCTTTACCATTACCAGTTGATAGTAAATTGATTAACTTATAGACAGAGGGATTAACCCGATAGTGAGGCTCTATATATTTTATTCTAAGACCGTTAAAGGAGGGACTTTTAAAATTACACGGTATTCATCTTCTACGTTATTTTTACATAAAGGACAAAATCTTAAATTGTGAGGAATATTTATGTGTCTTGATTGATTGAAATGTACACGTGTCTCCCTATCATAAAGTACTTGATACACATATACACTGTACATGGGACAGTAAAGCGCCTGTGAGATGAAGATTTACGTGACTTGTCGATATCATTTCTGTCGTTCATCCAGGTAAAACAGGTGTAAACAGGTAATATTTTCAGCATTTAAAACCTCTGAACCGAAAACTAGATTACATGATCGTCGTCCCCAAATGAACTGACAGGTATGACAATAAGGTTAGAAATTAGCTCATTTATCAAGCTTTTCATTCATACAAACTCCTGATCATGTCATCCGATGTTGTCAATAGTTATGTTGAATAAAAATATCATAGCGTTCACACGTCAAATTGTGAAGTTCACTCATCAGTTTGCTTTTGTTAATATTCAAAACACAGGGAGTTGGCACTAATAACCAACCCAACGGTCCATATACAATTTAAATGTACATGTATTATAGAATCTTGTTATTCGTGTCAAGTCCCTGTGATACAAGATGTTATATGAAATAATATGCTTGTGTATACCGTACTATTCCTATATAACAAATCAAACAAATCAAGGACGAAAGCCCCTAAGAAACATCTTGTCTTAAATTCCAGCCATGCATTTTCCTACCCTTAATTAATCGAAAGTTCTGAGATGTTCTATATGATTATATCGCAATTGAATGTGTGAATTTTATTTTCGAGCCGCCGTACACTTTTGAAAAACTTTTCTTATTTATTTATTTATCTTATTTATTTATTTATCTTATTTATCTATCTATTTATTTATTTATTTAGAAGATAGCAGAGTCTTGCAGTGTAATTCGTTATTCGGCTAATTATATATTCGTTTTACAAAAAATGATAAATACATCTGAAATTCGCAAGGGTGTACATATGTATGTCAAAATATTTATATATCAGTATTTTACACTCCCGGGTTCGTTCCTGTATATGTTCTATTAAACATTTTAATAAGAACGTTAACAAGTTGTGATGTACTTAACATGTACATCCTTTACAGACACAATCTACAAACCGTATCTTAAAATGCGGTTTCCTTCCTTGACAGTAGAACACGCGTATATGTGTGTACACTGTATGTTGGTAATGTAACAGTGGTCGGGGTCATTGGTTTGGTTTGGTTTATTTTGTTTAAGGTCCTATTAACAGCTAAGGTCATTTAAGGACGGCCTCCCGTGCGTGCGACATGCATGCGTGTGGTGCGTGCGTATGTGTGTTTTGGGAGGCTGCGGTATGTTCGTGTTAAGTCTCCTTGTGATAGGCCGGAACTTTTGCCGATTTATAGTGCTACCTCACTGAAGCATACTGCCGAAGACACCCAGCAGCACACCCCACCCGGTCACATTATACTGACAACGGGCGAACCAGTCGTCCCACTCCAAATATGCTGAGCGCTAAGCAGGAGTAGCAACTACCATTTTGGTCGGGGTCAACTCATAACATTCATAAACAACCAAACAAACAATAATTGAAGTAAGAATATAAGACAATACGGCTTATAATAAACATATTTTGACCTTACACCTTTGATTCCCATCTCAGAATTAAGAGGTGTTTTTTTTTTCCTTCGGGGACAATTGTTTCCTCTCTCGAATTAAGAGTCACTTAGTAAGACAAATGGCGACGGAAGACAATTTTATGATTTGTGCCCTAACCGGGTCTCGAACTCACGATCTACGGCACCTAATCGCCTAGTCAGGAAATACCCACATCTTTTACCACATCCAAGATCTTACTGTATATAAAGAACGTTTCAATGGCACGGTGATTGTCGGTCCGATTCTCGGACATGATCATAGAGCCAACAAATACATATGCACGCTAGCATTAAGTTCAACATGTGTTAGAATATTTCCCTTAATTTGATTGATACGTAATCTAAATATATATATGATTCCTAAACCATAAATCTGGCGACATTGTGAAGATTATAGCTTCAGATTAGCTTAACATTGCAACATCGTCATTTTCAACTATTTAAAACAAATACTTTACTGACGAGGGCATCATGATAGAGTACAACATAAATACATGCATATATGTGTAATGGTTAGCAAAAGGTGATGCACATTTATTTTTAGACATTTTGTGTGTAAAGTAATATATCTCGTGAAAATAATGATCACTCATTCATTTATTCATTAATCCATTCATTCCATTTCATTTCATTCATTCATTCATTCATTCATTCATTCATTTATGTTCATTCATTCATTTTCATTCATTTCATTTCATTCATTTGTTCATTCATATTCATTCATTCATTCATATTCATATTCGTTCATATTCATTCATATTCGTTCATATTCATTCATATTCATTCATTTCATTCATTTCATTTCATTTCATACATGTTCATTTCATTCATTCATTCATGTTCATTCATTTATTTATTCATTCATTCATATTCATTCATTTTCATTCATTAATTCATTTCATTACATTAACTTTATTTATTCATTCATTCATGTTTATTCATTGATATTTCATTTTACTAAATTTTGAAATAAAACATCGGTGTAATTATAAAGCATTTCACACAAAGGAAACACAATAGCCCGTTTGTGTAATGAATTGTGCAAAATATACAATGGACTGTGTTTGGATAAGGATATAGACAAGATATAACATATATACAACAGATATAATATTCAACGTCTCATACTTCCTTAATTCTACCATGAGTCACATACATGATTATTTTGATTTTTATGTGTACGTGAGTATGTCCTTAGATGAGACTTATGAAACTGTTCTTCTGGTTTTCATTTTGTGTTTTGCCCCAATCCCTGACAGAATATGAATGAACAGGAAGTAAAGAACAGTTTTGATTTAAAGTAGAGAGAGATGGCAGCGAGAGCAATGTAACACATAATTCGAATCATATGAATGAATGGGGTAGAATTAGAAAGGATGGGTTCGCACAAATCTAACATTTCATTAAATAACAAAGTGTTTACTGAATTATGAAATTAATGTATAGGATGGTGGTATCGATGTTGTTAACCATATTGAGTAAAGGTCACGAACCCTAGAACTGACAGGACATGAAATAGTCTCGAAAAACGAGCGTCATATACGAAATTTAATACGCACGCCCACGACAGCAACAATAGTGTTTAGTATGTTAACTTGATTTCAAATAAAGTTTCCTTTGATAAAGAAAGATTTCTTAATAGAAATTAAATCAGAGAAATTGCTAGTCCGATAATTCTGCAATAATGTTGCATTCAAAATGACAAATGTAATATTGTACGAAAGTTTGATGACAGGCCCAGCAAAACGTATAAACTATAGTGGTATGTGCTTACCAAGTACACTAGCCTGAAGGTGTCCGGGAAAGGCGATGCTAGCAATATTGGATTGAGTGAGTATCGGCCATTAAGCTATCAGACTGAAAAATCAACCTCTTAAGATCTTGACCATGACATAAAGACACGGAAATGAAAAGTAAATAAAAAAAGCGGAGAAGAGTTTGGTCATTTTAAAGGAGCGTTGTTTGTCAAGCTGCTGGATGGGATAGTGGACCAATTGGAAAAAAAGAAAGAAAAGAGGTTATCATATCATACTGTTTTCACGGATGCTTGACCTTCGTGACGTGTTGTGAACATGAGATTAGTAAATCTGTAGTAAGGAACGAAACATTAATCGATCAACCAGGGTATGGACAAAACGAAACAGTGACGCAAACGTTTGCTGGATTTGATTTTATGAACATTTGATATTTCAGACGCCATTTATCATTTAATATATGTTTTGTATTCAAGCCATCGAGTAATCGATCTAGACAAACCTAGGCAAAAGATCACGGGCTCTAGTTACGTACAAGGCACGAGTCTTTAGTCTTTCGTCGCCATATCCTATAAAATACACTGTATCATACCGACACACACTACAGGCATCTGGTTAGTATTTTTGGAATAAAATATTAGCCCTTACTCCTACGCAGGTTTTGAATTTAAAACTCTTCTTGTTTGGTAATTCAGATCTTTTTGTAGACCTAAATTCTCTTGTATTTTCGACACCTAGTTTTCAAACTAGGGGCAGATTATCTAGTATTAGAATTTAGCTTGGCATTTCTTAATGATAAAAAAAAACAACAACAACTTAGGGTTTGGTGGCCAGTCTACATGAAAGCCAGCAATAGATTTATATATATATTCTTGAACTCTTTCTTGTAAATTTGTGTCTATATAATATGCTATATGTCTACTTTATGTTTAGGCCTATATATGATGGGAGAGGCGTCTGTAAATTGAAAAAAGCCTATGCATAACCCTTTGTCGCAATCTAAATGGCATTAAAATATGTTTAAAGCCAAAAAGTCAAGTCCTACGACGACAATGTGTTGACACTGTGGAACAGAAGCAGGTTATCTATTTCAGAGCGGTTTCGCAACGGGCACCCTAATTAGTCGACAGGTTTAAAACAATACTAACTATAACGGTCGACCAATCAGAGCTTCCGTTTAAAACTGCGCTAAGAAAGATAGTTCCGTTCTACAGTCGATGCACCATCCGATCTTCCAGCGCTACACCACGAAGACGATTGATTTATATTTATAATTCAATGAAACCATATTATTGAGATATATGGTTACAATTTGGGTAGTTGGTTGGCACATTGGTAAGTTAAACAATTTCTTTTCACCTGACATGATATTTAGCTAGCCTAGTTAAGGAGAATCTCGACGTGTTTGGACGATTGTTAGGCGTTATATTGGGTAAGGCCCTACATCAAGATCTTGCCCATGCAAGTAAGCTATTTATATACGTATGTATAATGTAGAGTGATTAATAAGCAACAAATGTCCGGTCGCGGACGCTAGACCTGTTCCATTTATAGTGCATTTCCGATATCAATTCGAGAGTTCCTGTTTTTCAATTAAGAACGTTACACAAAGGGGTATTGTTCAAATGGGAAGACTATGTCTCCTTTGTTTTTGTTTTTCTTTCGACAAGTGCTCACTATTGTCTTCGACATGCTTCTGATAAATTCATTAATATTTGAACCATTATGTGCCAACTTCCCCGGATTGCTCTTTGTGAAATTCATATACTATTGATGCTTTGAAATTAAGAAATATGATTAAGAGGTAAGTATATATTTTGATGTTTTTTGGTGTCAATTCAAATATATATATAATGCTTTCCTTGTTGATGTAGCGATATATTACGTAAATCCACGTACGTCGCAACCGTTGTGTTAAGTTTTGGACATTGAATGAATTCCGATATAGTAGAAACTGCACCTAATATACACAAAACAAAAGTTTTGAAAAGGTAGGGTTATGAAAATACCCTCTGTAACCTTCTATTACCTTTGACATTCAATGGAACTGTCGACCTCTGAAGTTTTCTACGTGCATAATTATGGTATTTACTTCGTGGGAATATTTTGTTTTGTTCGGTTTTATGATTGATACACACATATAATATCAATTATTTGTGTTAATTTGTTTACTAGATATTAATGGGAAAAACCCACTTAATTCAAGGTCTTTAAACCCTGACCGATTTGCAATTATGTATATGACAATGCTATAATTGGTTTCTTTGCAAGTGATTACATGTACGTGGTGATTATCACGATTCAATACATACAGAACACTATTATTCTATTTTGTTACTCAATGGCAAAGTGCAAGCAAATTCTTAAGATACATATTTAAAGAGACAAGGATATGAAAGCAGAATATATGTATTATGCAGTTCAAGTTCAAGATTTATTCATTGTCAATATGTTTATGTACAAAATGACACTGCCACTCGTGCATCAAAAAGCATTCAATTAAGACAGGTAAGGTATATTTGCATTTAGAAAGTGTTGGCTTATGAGATGCAATAAAAATATAAACTACCACTGGTTCGCAGTTAGTATAATTAGGTCATACTAGGTTGGACTTGTACATTAAAACATGGAAGGTAAATATGCCAGTTGACACTGATTGACAATGTCAGTAACTGCTCATCGCAGTCCCATGCGATACCATACTTATAAACCACACGGTAATTAATAAAATTTTCATTGTGTTAAACTAGTTAATTTGACAAGACTTAACATATAAATTAATTACCTTGTCCTTGCAAAATAAGGGATGCTCAAAAAAGCATATCTATGTTTGTGTTATCCCAGTATGATGGTCAGAGAGTGTTCTCATGCCAATGTGCCCGCGACCTTTCAGTGGATTGCAGTATAAATTGACCCTTCAGCTTCTCATACATAAGATTATTCACTTGTACGCGATTTAATTTGATCATAAATAGCCAAAAAATAAGAATAATTAACCTATGCTTGTGTGTATTCTACCGAACCGAAAGTCGCCTTGACATATTGCTTCTACAAAACCTAAATATCGTGGTTCCACAAGCCTTATCAAACCCTCAGATATGTGTTAACCTTGAGCTGCCTCTCATTCTCAAGCGTTGACGGCAGTAGTTAGAGAGTAATTCGTTTATCACCCCGAGGTTACTGGCGTGTGCTGTTCACTCGACTAGAACAATAACATACAGTAAGGTATTTTGAGGAAGACAACTTTACGCGTTGAAGTCCAGTGAACGTGCCAGACGACTGTATTAATAGTGTCCTTACCTAGGTTCATTTCCAAGTACTTGTGTATGATACAGTATCAAATCAGTGCTCGAGGTTTAAAACGACCCGGTAACAGCAAAATAAATGTAAACGAGGTGTTACAGTGATTCAAACAAACGAATCTGTAGTAGAGGCTGAGAGTTTATATAAATAGTGCTAGGAGGGGAGGGGAATGGGTTTATATATGTCTCGTAAGCAGAAGGAAAAGGAGTAGATACTTCATTCTCGCTGCGAGGGGCCCCTCATTAGTACCATGCATTAAGTGAGGTACCTCAGGGGAGCAGTCTTAAGATGTTTTCTAATTCTCTATATTGATGGGAAAATACTCGTTTCTATTGTTTCGATGATAAATAATTCGCTGTGATCACTGAAAATTCGCATATCCACATATGACAGTCCTATAAGACTATGTCAGATGTATCTGTCGGTAAATAAAAGAGAACGCTACCTTGAGAAAATAACAGGTTTAAATTATTATGAGACTTTCGGTCACGTTGTAGATGATCATGGCTGTTGTTATGACCCCTATAAAGTTGTATCACACATTAAGACGCCCCCTCGTGGTGTTATGACACCCATCTTGTCCTTTGACACAGGTTTAACCATTGGTGCTATGGGTCAACGCCAGGAATGAAGAACCTACGCTCATTGGTCAGCAGTTTATTCCCCTCGCTTTACGTTAAAACCAAACCAAGAAAAAATAGTTTTATCAATAACGAAACCTGTTTAACAACTTAAGTGAATATTTTAGTTCAATATCAGTATTTATAGCTACATTATAAAGGTTTGTTAATGGCTGTTTTATAAATTATAGATATCAATCAATGTTGTCCACAGCCATAAGTTAGAAACGACCTTGCACCTAATTAAAGCAATTAGTCAGATTTTCATACATGTCTGATTTTCAATTTAAACATGTAGTTTCTCCAGTATGTATATTTTAAAATCCATTCATTTTGTGTTTAACATTATAGACGAAATGTCTTGTTCGCGTAACATCATTCTTACCTAGGTGGGCCGCCTTTCTTTATTAAATAACATAATTTGACAGGTTTGTTGTCTACCTCTTTTTTTGTATTATGCTTAGGTTGTATACAATTATCTAACCGGCATGAACAGGTTTGTTCCGGTTTTAAGCAGCGCTCCGTCTATATCAAGTCGTGCATTTATACGAACTGAACCCAGTTCTACCGACAGGAGATGTGAATAGGGAAAAAAGAGCCAATACAATTTATTACCGAGTCTCACAAGAACATATCATGCACCATAGTCCATCAAAGAGGCGATGAAATCCTATTCAATGTAAAAATTTGCGTATTGATTAGTTCGTCATGCCTCAAGTGCTTTCGAGTATGTGCACGAGGGCGTGTCCTAACCTCACGTGACATCACCTATGTACTCTGTTAGCGTGTATAAACATTAACACGATAGATTTTTCCATATACAGACGAAAGCATTTATCGGCCCAACACGTAAGTACTTTTTAAAATACATTTTTTTTGTTTCAGTTACAGTATTCGCCTCAACTACACCTGCAATCAAGAATACGAACACAATATTTGTGTGTGTGTGTGTGTGTGTGTTAAAATATACACACATCCATTTCTTTGTTTATTTTCTTGGATATGATGATCGCACGGGCCACACAACTCTAGTTATGTTGCGTGAAACCCCGGCTCTTTAGTAAGTTTTGTTAATACAGATATTTTATTCATTTTTTCTTTATATCGATATTTAGTTTCTTGATTATGTTTATAAAACTGATATAGAGGTAGATTCAATGATGGATTTATCGTCATATGCCGGAGCTTTATTCATACATATATATAGTTACTGTTGCAATGGATTCCTAACATGTGTATTATATATACACATAGTCTGCAAAAACTGCTTCATTCATCAGACAAGGCATGTGCCCTGATTGATTAAAGTCTTATCACAGTAAGGGACATCAGTCCTTAAAATACGGCCCAACAACTATAATGAATATGAAAGTGATGGGAAAAGACCATTTCCAGTTTGAGGGCAGTTCTCTTACATATCTTAAATTATTCACGATAGCGTTTCCATGCAGACTTCGAATTAGGATGTGTATATAGATCATGAAGTATATATGTGTGCATATATCTTAACCTCGAATCAATTTTCACTTGGACACTGTCGCTGATACTGACGTCCGCCATCTATAATTGAGCACAGATCGATTTTCACAACTCTGATCGAACGAATAGTCTCATTAATCTAACATATTGAGAAACAATGCCAAGGTACACTGCATTAACATTAGCTGTAAGAAGATCTATAAATAACAGATGCATTTATTTATTTTATTTTTTGTAAACAAATCTCGGTATATCTTAATAAAAGCATCAAAGAATAGATCCCAGTAAAATTTGTTTTGGCCCCCTTATCCTTGAATGGTGTCGTTCTAATTGAATACAGAGATGCTTGGTATATTATATGCGAAGCTGCTACGTGTACCGAAAGCGTTTGATCGAATGCTTTTGTTAGGGGCTCCACATGGGACTCGGATAAAGTCTTGAAAAACGTCATGGGTAAACGACATAAAGTCTCTGATTATTTCACCATCTAAGGCCTCAATTCGCAATTCTTCATAGGAAAATATCAGCGTTAAAAATAAATCCGATTAAATACAAAATAAGAATCTTTTCAAGGAATATATATCAGTATATGTTGTAAAGTTAAAAATATGAATGTTCGTTATCTATTTTATTTGCAGAGATATACATCTTGAAACGTCAATACATGGGTACACTTTGTAACGAAATATTATCAGATGTTTTTTTTATAAAGTCTCAACTTTACTTTGAAAAATACGTAACATTGGTCATAATATGAAAATTAACATTCTAAAGCATACAAAGCGTTTATGCCTCTCCAAACAAAAATCCTGAATTTTCCTTACATTGGCCGAATACAACATTTACAAATCAAATACAGTTAACATTATGCTGCCCGAAAGTCCCAGACAGAACATCCATTATTTTCCCATGAATTGTTTTACATGTCTCCAGACGAAAGAGCTAACAATTACTTTCTTTCATCTTACTTAATTTGATATACCATTTTATCACATAATCGGGTTATTATCCAGTGAATTCGCCCTCATATGTCACTACTATAATATAACTTTTAACGTTTTTCAGTGGCTGTGCCATTCAGAAATCGCTTGTGACGTCATACTATTTACAATGACGTTACGTCATGAATTGTAAATTTGGCAACACAATTGCTTCTCCATTTGATTTTCACCGAAGAACATGTCAAAATGCTAGTTTTCTGAGTCATGTCATTAAACTCGTCTCCTGAGTAATACAATCTCATATGAAATGAAAACTCATTTAAGAGCCTATATATAAATATTTCCCTGTGCAATTCTTCGGCCCGAAAACCCAATATCTAACAAACATCATCATATATATTCTCAATCAGTTGATACATCTCAAATCTAAATCTCAAATCTGGAAAGCAAGGCGCATAAATAGATATGAACAACCATCCACTTGAGAGAATTAATTGAATTAAATTATATTATAATAATTATTATTTTATATCTGATTGATAGTCACCAAATAAATCAAGAACACCGTGATTTATTCAAGAATTTCATTAATATGTTTCTTTTATCTATTAATTCAGAAAATATTAATGAATAAGGTGATTCGCCACTTTATTTGTGTAGATATTACTACAATCGTACATAAATGTGCTATTTACATGTGGGTAATATATATTGAGAATATTTTAGTACCGCTGTAAGCACAGAAAAAGCATCGCATATATATTTATATATGTTAGGGACATTAAAATTCTGATAAAAAAATTATATCCTATAAATAAAGCTTTCTTTACATTTTATTATCACAGAAAAAAATACATCCATGTCGCATTTCACACCGAATAATGCATCTACGGGTATTTGTATTCATATTGCATTTAAGAATGTTTGGGTAAATTATACACAGATATTTGACGTTTTAATGTGACACTTCATAGTTATATTTTTTACTTAAATTATCTAGTTTGGCGAAAACCATATTGAAAAACACATCTGTAAGAAGAAGAACCCGGACGTGCGACGTTGGAATGATGCGAGTTTAATTATTTCGCGAATAAATTATCTATAAGTGTATTAGCGTTAATGTCAGTATACAATTATTCGGAAGCACGAGCAGCTTACAAATGTTGTTATTGCATTAGGTTTCACTTCACTGTTATATGATAAAACGATATATAATGAGACTCAACCTATCGTACGGTCATGAAGCGAAGATACGGCTATCCATACATATATTATACTCTAGTCTGATCAACCTGTCACCTCCATGTGACACACAATGACGTCACTATGAAGACTAATATGACATCATTGTTTTTCTACGTGACACCCATGTAGATTATTAATTTGAAGAAAAACAAAAAACTTTAACATTCAAAATTTTTATAACGGTTTAATGCATTTTTAACATAATCATATATATGAGGAAAACAATCTGTTCACTTTCAAATGAGATAGATCGGTATTGAACGCATGGAGGTAACATATTTATTAATAATTCAATTCTGTACAAGTTTATGCGTAATCAACAACTAATGTATTTGTTTAACTTTCTTATGATTAATTTGTCTATATTTAATGTTATATGTACATGCATTATATTATCGAAGTTGTTAGGACAAATATTTAATTTTGACCAGTTTATTTATCTCTTCAAAAATGTCTGATTTGATTTAAGCACATTTATTCTAGATATTACAACTTATCTACGTCTTCTCTTAATAAAGATTTACACAGAAGAGTATTGACCCTCTGGGTTGCGAGTTCGAAACCTACGTGGGGCAGTTGTCAGGTACTGACTGTACGCAGGTAGTTTTCTTCGGGTACTCCGGCTTTCCTCCACCTCCAAAACCTGCCACGTTCTTAAATGACCCTGGCTGTTAATAGGACGTTAAACAAAAACAAACAAACAAAGAAAATACAAATACAATGAAAAATGCAATATTTTTACAATAAAAAAATGTTACCATTAACATCTGATGCTGGATTAAATAAACGTTTGCGCATATCTAATAACATTTGAATTAACGCCTATTGTAAGATGCAAGTTTCTAAACAAAACTTTTTCTAAGTTGCATTAAAAAGTTGAATTTTTGAATATCCTTTCTTTTCTAAAAAGACGACATTCTATAAAGTATAGGAAGACATTATCACAAGTACATGCAGCATTATTTAAAAGGTTTTCCCTAAATAGATTATAATTTAAGGGGACTACAATGGTGTCCGAGCAAAATGAAGATATTCATCTTACGATCACCAACCCCAAAATATATAGGTGGGGTGAGACTGCAAATCTGATTTTAAAGAGTATATAGATAAATCTAACGTATGTAGTGAAAGCACTGCATCACTTAAGATGTTCCAACTGTGACGAGTAGAATGAATGAAAGAGGAGATGATAAGGAAGGGTATAAATTGGAGCTAGTATTAGAGAGTCTAAATTGGAGGTGGTAATAGGACGTCTAAATTGTAGCTGGTAAGAGAGAGTCTGAATTATAGCTGGATGAATTGAACAATCCTGTAGTTATTTTGTATGAAAATATCCATTAGTTACTTTGATAGTATTGCTGACTAGTTGTTAAAGAAATCTGAAGTCAATAGTCGGTTGAATGATTTATTAAAATCCAATTGAACGTAAGTTTAATGCTACAATTGAAATGATGAATAGATAATGAATCAGAATACATATAATTAACGTGCTGTTAACATGAACATAAATACATTTATCGACCAGATTTTAAACCTAGAATAAAAAAGAGTATCATAATATGAAATATATTTCTTACATCAAAGTAAATATTTTCTTACATCAAAGTTTATGTTTTGTTATTGGTGTTTTACACAGCGTGTTTATATTTGTGTTTATTTGAATGCACTGCCTGACTACAGTGAACACAAAATAATTATTGAAACATGTGTTTATATGACTGTACATTAAACACCTGTGCAACATATGGTTTCATATGATTTATCTGTATATGTGTACCGTACAGACATGATCAGTTGATGAGCAGTGGATATTTCATGGTGCATATTACTTGGCACTTGTCATCGAGCTCTTCTGTTAGGCTTTGGAACCTCTCTGCGCCATTTGGCGTTGTTAAAAAGCGGCAAATAGGCGAGTAACTAAGTGTTTGATTGATGCAAACAATCCTTTTGAATGATTGGAAAAGCTTAATTTTGTCTAAATTACATACATGTTATTTTTTGTATATACCTAAAATGCATTGTGTGTTTACAATATTCCCTTCAAAGCAGAACGGGGTCACACACATATATATACATACACATGTTTCATAATCATCTTTCTAGCTTTTTTATTAGTTCATATGTTCATTACGGCATTCCTTTTCATTATTTATGTAATACTTATAATGAATAATACAGATTAGTCTCAAATTATGTAATAAACCATTGTTCTTTTTGCAGGCTCTGATGATAAAAGAAATGGAGTGAGCTTCCAGCTATGCAGTTTATTCAACCTGGATATCAACAGGAATAGATTGTCGTTGGATACCATACACGACCTTGACCCCCAGCATAAGTAGACTAATGAACTCCTGTTTTCTCCTGAACACTTGATACAGACAGAAGTCCCATTGACTGTGTTGGGCTAGGGTGACTCAATAAGAAAGTGAAGCAGTGAAGGAGCCAAAATGTCTTTCGATGACATATTTCAGGTGCTGGGCGAATTTGGGACTTACCAGAAAAGAGTATACCTCATGCAGTGTCTTCCTCAAATATTCAGTGCCATACAAACTTGCCTATCTATCTTCATTCTTTTCACGCCAGAACATAGGTAAGAAAACAATCAAGCGTGACAGTGATCATATAAATGTGTGTTTTATATAGCAATGGAATATATTAGAGGCAAATAAGGTAATAAATCAATAATGACAATAACAGTCATATAAAGTATATACAGCATAGTGTTATGGCAACAACAAGTGTATTTAGTTCACCAAAATATTGTTGTATAAACAACCAATGTTTGTAAACATACTTACACAAGTACATATACCATAAAGTACGTGTGCAAACGTCTCATATGCTTCTATTTATCACATAGATCACAGACGACACAAAAATCAGTGTCTCATTGACGAATATATTTAACCTTATCAATGGAATCACATAAATATGTAGCACGCTAATGTAAGGATAATCTGCACGTGCCGTCCATCACCAAATAAATCGTAATAATGATACAGAGATATATTTATCAATATGATGACGTAGTGGTATTTTCCTGGATTCTAAGATGTCTTGAAGAATTCCCTGCTGAACCCCTGTATAACGTACCACATCATACTACAAATTATCACTGTGTATGAGGTGGTCTGGGGATCCCTTGCAGGATAATAACCTATCTACGTTTTGTAACGCTAGTAAATAATGTCTCAAAAACAGGTCACTGGTTAAATGCATACCGGAATACGTAGCTGCATATCATGATAATAAATCTGTGCAAAATGGGATGTCAGAGTCCCTGCATCCGAACACAAGAGGGGGATTAAATCCGCGTAATTTTCATGATTTCCCCCAAGAAGGCCCCGTCACTCTCTCTTTGCCTCATGATTTAGGTTCTCATTTTGATATGAGATTCACTCCCTTGCGCAATTTGTTGCTCCTTATCAAACTGAAGAACACACAAAAACATGTTTTTATTAGGAGCAATACATGTTAAACGGAAGCTTTTTTTTAAAATGCGCTGATTAATTAAATAAATGTATACAAGCATTTACAGAATGGGTCCAGATTTTCTATATATTAACTCATATTTATTTAACCGGAAACGATAAATTCAGTAAGAAACATTTTTTGAGGAAAATAACTTCATGCTCTGGCTACTTTGTTAGCCTTGTCGCTCCGACTTGTTGTCTGATCAAACAGAAGGCGACAAGTAATATAAAACTATTGATTTATCCGGATCACATTCTAAATGAAACGTTTATCATGTATATGATCAAGATATGATATCATTTTGATGATGATTGCTTCATTTAATACTACTGCTTTGTTTATAGAAAATCTGTTATTGATACATAATACCTTTTTTGTATGTATGTTCGTTAGTTCATTATCCGTGTTTTGAGATAATTCTACCAGTATTATACTGCAGGCTAAAAGTTTATAAAAACTGGACTGTTATTCCTGTTCAATTATCATTATGCAATGTCTTTATATCTTATATTAATTCCTGACGCTATTCTGCTTTCATATCTCCTACACATCAAAAATCTACGTTATTAAAAAAAAAAAAAAAAAAATAAATAAGCGTATAAAACTTTCTTTTTGCCTTGAATATTACACGAGAAAACGCAATATTGTTTGTTAAAAATCGGTTCAATAATAATGAGATAGCAGAAGACAAACCAACAATATCCCCTTATATTACGATAATGACAGTGAAAACCAAAACAATGATAACATTTAAAAAAAAAAATGCATTTATTCACCTTGAAAATCGTGTACGGTGGAAATCGTAAATACTATAACTTAATTTCCACGTGGATATCATAGATACTAAAACTTTAAGTTTTTTAATCAAATTTATATTTTTCATTATATAAGGTTTACACACGTTTGAATCAATCAAAAATAAAGTTTACAAAATTGTTTTATTGCAGATGTAGCATTCCATTTTACGAAAACGACACGTTTCATGTTCAAAGCATTGAACATCATGGCCTGCTCAACTTGACTATTCCATACGAAGAAGTTTTTGACCAATATGGACATCCGATGACAAAGCATTCTCGATGTGACATCAATAGGGTCATCCCACTAAACTCAAGTAAAGAGGGCAATGCTTCTGTTGTGACTTACAAGTGTCATTCCTTTGTTTTTGACACGACTATATTCCAAAGTACTTTCACTACTGAGGTGAGTTGTCCTACAACGGACATAGGAGATAGATGTGTGTCATTTTTTATCCAGAGATTTGGTTGTTTACTTTCTGATGCAATATATTTCATATTATAAATGCACCAGGTCACTATTTAGAATACGGAAATAATTTTAAAGTAAATTTTATTTGATATTACATACGAGTTTAAATTGTTCATTACCATTGTACCTACGACTGTCGAATAAATCATTACTGTTTTAAAATGTGAGACTGTGTTCCATAACAGGAAAACTTTCGCTTCAGGACAATCTTGTGTGTCAACGAAAGAAATACATTGTGCACGCCACAATGTCCTTTATGGCTGGCTTCACGGTCGGGTCGCTCTTACTCGGGATAATGGCGGACGTGTAAGTAAACTGCATTCAACACCACACATCCTCTTTCACCCTCTCCCACACCCTCACTCACCCTTCCTCCCTCAAATTCACCTCGCACACATTCACACACCCTGACACCATCCCTCCTCCACTCCTACCCTTCCTCATACACCCTCACAAACACACCCTCACATCCCCCTCACACACATCACCCCCCTCCCCCCCCCCCCCCCCCCCCCCCATGTGCAAACACACAAACACACATATACATAACATAACATGTACATTTGTATTCTGCTGTGGCATTTTCATTAAATAGTTATTTCAAAATTCATTGATGCATGCAGTATAATGGGGAAATTTGAACATATCTCGCTTACAAATCCACGATGTTATCAACTTTATGTCTCCTTGTGTCTGCTTTCAACGTCCCTGTTGCAAATTCTGCGTCCATTTACCAGCAGTTTATCCTGCAGGGATAATTGTTTGTGTTCAGATATTATTAACATGTGTAAAATGTCCCTTGAAACAATATATGATTCCTGATAATCTCAACACATATATACCTAAATGCCACAATGGTGTGACAGTAGGTATCTAAATATCCCACATTTTGCTGCAATGCTGAATGCGGACAAGAAGGTCCAGAGGGCCTGTATGGCCTCCCTGGATGATTTAATAGTAGCAATTCATTTTCATTTGAAATTTTTTGTTCATGTGTGGATATCCCTCTCACTGACAGGCATACTACAGGCAGACAATTATTTCTTATACTCAACTGTTTGGTGTCTGACTCCTAATATAAATTAACATTAATTCAATGGAATTATATCAACCTTAAGATTCATCCTGCTCCCCCACTGAGCCTTGTCCCTTTGTCCCTTTTCAGTTCCATGCTTCACTTGGATGCACTTTAAACAACACACATTGGACCTAAAACAGCTGTCGCACATTTCAGCTGATCTAAACTACTGCCAATATGGTAATTAGAAATGTATAAAATGCCATATCATCGTCATAGTGCCTAAAAGCACGAAACAGCTGTATGATATAGATAGATTAATTCATTGTTTATACCTGGAGGTCCTCGATCTCCTAAATTAGATAGTTGTCTGATTTAGATGAAGGAGGAGAAATGTCACTACTGTTTATTAGGTGGTAGAAGGGCTCTGGCTAATAATGGACTATATGCCCTTCTCACTAATGTAATGCAGGTCAAGTCTCGTTTCACTTTTTTCTTTTTTTATTCAAAGAAGTGATAACGGGAATATTGGTCAGTGCTTTCTGCTTCCAAATATGTTCTTTGGACAGTGTTTAAGTGAAAATTGAGGACAAGAATGTCAAGCTTATAACACGCCGTGAAAGTTGTGATAAAATTAATTTAATCTATGACTTCTAATAAGATTCTACAATCATTCGAACAAAGAACTAAAACTTTAACAATGTCTAAGAATGAAATGGAGGCCTTAAAAGAACTGTCAACAAAATTTCGCAAAAGCTGGGAATGAATGTCATAGATTTGGGGGAAAAAAAGAAAATAGATACATGATAAAAAAAGATATTAAAAAAATAGAATAAATGAATGAAAACTTAGAAAGATTTATAAATAAATAAATAAATAAATAAATAAATAAATGTTTAATTGACCCAATGACAAAAGAAACATCAGCAAAGAAAAATCAGCCATATGTGATAATCGTTGGAAAATATGCATAACATGTTGCTAACTTATTAATGAAAAGGGTATGTATTTCTGATAAAGAAAAATAGTTTTCTCTTGTTGAAACTTGTTAATGTAACTTCAGAAGAGAACGGCGATTTTTCTTTCTGAACAACTTAAAGGTTTTTAAATGTCCCTTTCAAATCGTGGCGACTTACGGGTTGACAAAAGAACATAACGATCACCTCAGATAAACCTGTTTCTTTTCCTTGTCGTATATAGATTAGATTATAAGGGAGATATCGTAAGAGTTATAAAACGTTAACCAGGAAGTAAAAAAATTTCAATAGTGACATTGGTGACATGCAAAGTAAAACATATACGGTGGTAGAATATGTGTCTGTATAATTAGGAACTCAACATTTCAGTTTTACTTTGAAAGGCAAAAACCACAGGCGTCTGCATTAGCCCCTACCCGTATTAAATCAACAAGGTGTAACACTCGATAGACTGGAAGTGTGTGGGGTGGGGGTGAGGGTTGACGAGCTTCAATTCACTTTAAATTTATGTTCAACTCGATTAAAATATCAAATGCACATCAACTTCAATAGTGTACCTTGGTTTAGAATCCTTAAATACCAATGCATGTTATTCTTTTGTCGCATGACAATGATCTGATTGGTCGACAGCTTTGTAAACAATACTAACTGTAATTGCCATTCCACAGGTGATACATCGTAGACTTTCAAGTGTTACACCTTGTTGATATAGTAGGAGTAGTGGCTATTTTTCTATTAATACTAAACAGATGCGGACAACTGTGAACAAACATTTAGAAAATTTAAGAAAACAATATGTATTTTCCCAAATTTAAGCAGTAGCATCCGACGGACATGGATGGCATTTCATGTCAATTAAATAATGTCCCGACACTTTATCACTAGCCCTCCACCTCTGGGTTGCGAGTTCGAAACTAACGTCGGTCAGTTGCCAGGTACTGAATATAGGCCAGTTGTTTTTCTCCGAGTATTCCTGCTTTCCTCCACCTCCAAAATTTAGCACATCCTTAAATCACCCTGGCTGTTTATAAGACGTTAAAAAATAAACCAAACCAAACTATATTTTAAATTTTCGATGAATCTTGAAATGTTGAAAGATATAATTAAGTAAAGGTAATAAGTCATCGCAGGAAACAACAAAATGTGTTCATCAATAAATATTAAACTGTTGGTTTCACTCTCATGATATTTGTAAACATAAACGGTCACTGTTTACTGTTCAACAAATGCCATCAACAAATGTTTGTATATGTGGTATTTGTTTCATGTATAACACACGAACACGGCTCCAGCAGTGCTCATGCTGTTCATTGAGTGCTCAGATATGTATCTTGTTTGCGATCCGGGCTTTTGATGGCTGTATTACCACAGACGACCATAAAGCTATTACCCAGTACATACAAATGTCTATTGAAGTATATAAAGCTAGTCCCCCCCCCCCTAATTACCCCCTGAAACATATTACTTTGTATTTGGTGTTTATGTTTTAGTAACAGAGACTTGCTGAATTAATCAGTAGGCTATGACTCTCAAACATTTCAACAGTAGTCTCCTATCTAAAGCTTGGATCTCTACCTCGTGGAGTTGTGCTTATACTGTTCCATGCTTTCTATGAGATAGTGCCTTATCGGTTATATAAGAGAAACCAGAATACATACATACAAACAAACAAACAAGCAAACAACCATACATACATACATACATACATACATACATACATACATACATACATACATACAAAGAAACAAGCAAACAAAGAAACAAAGAAACAAATATACATACAAACATACATACATACAAGCAAACAACCATACAAACAAACAAACAAGCAAACAACCATACATACATACATACATACATACATACAGACAGACACACATACATACATACATACATACATACATTTTATCCCATTAGTGTCATTAAAAACCTATTTAGATAGATGCAGGACATTTAAAACATTTAGTAGTTTAAACCTTTCTTAATAAAATGTATTCATAACAAAATTACCCTAATGACTCATTATGTTACAGGATGGTATTCACATATACAAAATTAAAATATTAAAAAAGGTAAACTATATTATATCAATCGCGATTGCGCGTGTTAGTGTTATGCTAAACACCGACTGAATAATGACACTTACAAGCTGTTTCCCTGAAGAATCAGCCATGTTTTAGTGTTCATCATATATTATTGATGTTGCATTTCATTATCATAGATCTTGTAAGTAATACCGATATTGATGACCAATATGGGTTCCTGATCACCACGGTTTGTTGAATGTCTCTGTATATCATGTGGATGTAGTACTAATTGCTGTCTGGCCATTGCAATTTTAAAATGAGCGAGGTCCAACGCTCCTTTGTTATGAGAGCATATAAAACTATTGTATACCGTAGACTCATTAATGAAATGTATACACTATATCTCATGAGGAATACAAATTGCCCATAGTCATATATAAGCATCATAACATCAAGGTGTATGCCTGATTCGACTTTGGTAGTCATCAACCAGTTTAAAAACCAGTCAAAGATTGCAATCAAAAGTCATGTAATGCGTACATTATTCACAGGTAACTATGGTGGGGTAAATCTGTGTGAGATTGTTAAGTTATTTCTATTGCGTTTCAATAGGTAGTCGATAACGAGTTCATGTAGTTCTGATCAATTTAAATAGGGATTCCTCTCCAAAGTCAGTCTTTAGAATTACAACATAAAACAACCGGGAACACACAGAAAAGGCGGACAGAGGCACAGAAAACACATTTCTTAAATCTGAGACTAATCCCAACACAACATCTCCACCGACAAGACGACAACATAATTATTTATTAAAAAAAAATATATCCCTTCGGGTCAGTTATAGTCAACTGAAAATATAACAAAAACAAAAACAATAAACTTCCTGAATTCCACTAGACCATATTTTGATCACGGAAATCGATCTATCGTGCTACATACTTTGTTTATGTCGATAGATTGATAGGAAAACATGCATATGGTTATCTTAATAATGATGAGCTATTCTATTTTCACCTTTTGTAGGCTCGGACGTAAAAAGGCGATGATTCTTAGCATAGTGCTGTACATCATCCCAAATATCAGTGGCAGCTTTGTTGCAAGCTTCGAACAGTTCGTGGTTTGTCGGTTCCTGTCGGGAGTTTCCGTAGGTGGACTTCTCGGCACTGGCTTTGTGATGGGTAAGGAAAAAATGTTACGATTGCTAAATTTATCTTGTTGTTCTCGGGAGAAAGTAATAAGTAAGAATATTGAATATCTTTGTATATTTTGCTTATACGAATCAAAATAGATATGGAATGGTTTATTCTCTTACCCTGGACAGGGATATCCGCAGTTTTACCAGGGTGAGATTTTATTAGCTCACCCTAGGGAAAAGACAAGCTACACATGCTCTTTGCACGTTCTGAATAATTGCATTTCGTCACGTCAACAATACCATGACGTCATGGCAACAGTACGATGACGTCACGTCGACAATTCAATCACGTCACATCAATATTTCCTTGCATTGATGTAACATTAATATTAGACACATACGCTAAGAGGGTAAACAGGGTAAGAGAAAAATAATCATTCACCCCCATGGACGTGAGACAGGGGCATCTCAACCCTCGGGGTAAGATGATTAAGCTGCCAAACACTCGGCAAGCCTCGTGTTTGGCAACTTAAGAATCTTCCCCTCGGGTTGAGATTCCCCCGTCTCACCCCCAAGAGGATGAAAGATTCTATTAGTCTTTGTTTGTAAAATGAATGATTCTCTTCAATACCAGGGGTATTACATCAACAAATTATTGAATCATACACTAGTTATTATACAATGTAAGATTACCAAAGGTATTGGGTATATTTTATTGACTTTGATGGACTTCTTGCTGTAAGTTAAATACTTCCAATCTCACAGCATAGGTCTTGCGATAATACATATACAACAATTCAAGGACATATACAATTGGTGGCACATTAACTCTTACATCCCTACTAACCATATTGGACTTCACATGATGAATGAATGGCAGAGTCTACTAAAGGTTCTTAGGGTTGAAAGGGTTAATAGTGCTATTAACATTTGTTAGTTTATTTTAATGCTGCTTGTTTACATTTAGATGGTGGGACAGCCACGATATGTATTTACTAGGTAGATTTTTGGTCATTAAGACACCAAAAACACCCAAAATCACTCAAATCGTAACCTCTTTCCATGTATATGAATAATTATTTGCACGCAACAGCAATTCAGTGTTTCGAAAGGCAACACAATGTCTATAACTGATCACAAATATGATTCTTCTGTTAAGTCGCTAAGTCAGGCCAATGATAGGAGTACTTTACCATCATATGGCTAAGCATTTGCTAAGGTTTTACCCTTGAATAATAGATTAAGTATATTTCTCAAGCATATGGAAAGCTTTGCGATAGTGACATGCCCCTGTTGTCCGACCCCCCCAGCCATCTTTTTTCTTCATATCAATATGGCCCATCGGATCGCATTTCTGACACATTGGGACTGTTTAGTACTTGCCATCTATCCCCAGGTCTATAATATTCAATACACAGAAAAGTCCACGCCATGTTTTTGCGAATAAATTACAAAATTGACGCAGTTGTACATTTATGCAAATGGCGGCTCGACGAAATTTTATGCATTCATTTTGAACAAAGAGAGATTGAAAGACGTTAATATAAGTATTTAACTGTCTTAATTTGGTCTATGGACGATTTAGATGAGAGCACAGTATGACTTCTTTGCCAGCGAAGTTCTGTCTTTTAGATAGGGCCGCAATGACCGAGTGGTTAAGGTGTCCCGACACTTTTTCACTAGCCCTCCACCTCTGATTCGCGAGTTAGAAACCCATATGGGACAGTTGCCTGGTACTGCCTGTAGGCCTGTGGATTTTTCCAGGTACTCCGGCTTTCCTTTACCTCAAACACCTGGCACGTCCTTATATGACCTTGGTTGCCAATAGAACGTTAAACAAAATAAAGTCTTTTAGATCGACCATAGGTATCCTAATCAGAAAATCAATGTTTAAAAATACGTATATTATACAACTGAGATGTTTAGAAATACTTGAAGTACTGGTACCTTCTGGGTAGACTATTTAAAGTCTTTTGTGATTCTGCGTGGTAAATTGAATACGTATCCGATCATAACATATCTATGTCGATTGTGAGATTTAAATATCCAAACACCCTGCATGATTATCTAGTGAACTTGTTTTAGTGGGTTTTTTCGCATAACTATACTGTTCATATAACAGGGGCTTGACACTTGCATATGAGTTGACCCAGAATGAAAAACAACAACAACAAATGGTTTGGTAAAGTTATGTAGGGATCGGGCCGTATGGTTTTTTTTAACCTTTGTTGCTGTTTTTTTAAGTATTCTGTGACATATAACTTATCAATACCATTTGGCTCTTATGATAGGGGTCGTGATGGCTCAATCGGTTCCAGCGCCGGGCATGCAACCTCGGATGTAGATCCGAGGTGCGTGGTTTGACCCTCACACCCGTGTCGGTTCGTATTCTCGGAAGCTGAGAAACGGGCCCGTCTGTGCTGTCCTGCTTCTTTTCCTGCTCAAGACATTTTAGAGCAAACTGCTCTGGATGGCATGCAACGGGCCTCCCGTATATTGTTCAGTGAGGTAGTCACCAACTACTATCAGGAGACATCGCCTCAAAATGATCCTGGTTGTTCATTGAGCGATAAACTCAACAAACAAACAAACAATGTACTGTCTGTATCTTCCGATAGATGTATATACATGTGCTACTTATCTGACACAGTTTACCTCCTCCACGGCGAATACCCATTTGCATTCCCATACAGTGTTTGTAGCTTGACAATGTCTTCTTTGTTCCCTTGTTATTAAGGACATGTGCAATTTCTGCTAACTCATGATTCACAATTCCTAAATGTTGTCGTTTTATGCATACTATGAAAGCTACACTATAAACCAGTATAAAATATCTCTCCTCATAAACAATAAAAGTCATAGCAAGGACACCTGCTCATAGAACATGGCCGAAAGGGGCGTATTATTACAAGAATCTTACATTTTATCAGCACATTGAAGATCTTTATGGCAAAGTTGAAGTTTAACCGCCATCATATCAGAAAGGGTCATATGAGGAACGAAATCAAAGCGCATCTCTCCACTCATAAAAAGCGAAAGAAAACGTGAAGAGGAGAAAAAAAAAAGAAAAAAAGAGGGAAGCTTTAATGAAGATCGCATGTCGAGTCGAGCCTCTCCAAAAGTAGACGACACAAGCGCAATATTCTGAAGTTCAAAACTGTGACAGCGTCACCGACATGTCCTTAGCGAACGCTCAATGCTATACAACCTCTAGCTGTCAGTGGGTATTTCACAACCCTAGTCTTGCATTGAAATGTACACATTATACACACTGATATATATTCACCAGAGATAGATCTTATCATAATAATAAATGAAAGAAAAATTGCTGTTCGCATCACCTGACACTGACAATAACAGTTTTGTATGTTAAATGGCCCAGATCGAAAGACGTGATCCAACCTCCCGCGTTAGTGTCGCGCCCCCTATAAAACATGTAGGGACATGGTGATTTAATCTACCCCCCCCCCCCCCCCCCCCCCCAAAGTCTCTAGGATGTACTTCACAAAAACAAAAGTTATATTTCCATTTTCCTGAACGCAATGATTTTGGTTGTTAATTTCATTCAATGAATCGAGTCTTGAATGCTACACATACGTATACCTTTCTTAATTACTTCAGCTGTCAGGGGGAAAATGCTATGACGTATTTAGTTTTTTTGTTTGTATAGGTAGGTGTTCACATTACTGCCACATTTATATATTCATATAAATAGCTGATCTGATTGAATAGATAACGAGGCAATGGATATGAAACGAAAGAACGTGCGAACGGTAATATAACCCTCTGTGTTGTAATTCCACACTGACGTAAGCGTAGCATTAAACTCCGGCCATAAAATACATGAAGCTCAAGCTCCGAGCATATTTAAATAATATTGTTTCGTCCGTGTCACATGTGTGTGATATACATGCAGGAGAGAGAGAGAGAGAGAGAGAGAGAGAGAGAGAGAGAGGCGCTTTGTCAGTCGAATATTTGAATGGACCCGGATGGCTGTGGCTAGCCGCTGGTAATAGTCCATGTCATCTGAAAAGCGGGAGGGAGGGAATCCATACCGCGTGTCTGCGATATGAAACGCCTTCGTAATATCCTCTATTCAATTAAAAATCGCCATTTCATGATCTGAATGTGTTTCAATGTTTGGATAGGAGGTTAAGAAATTTAACCAAGCATTTACCTGTGCAACGTGTATTTTTTCTTTTACAATCAAATAAATACGCAGTAAACCGCATTCACGCCATGATAATTACATTTCACATGTACAAAACACAATGACTAGGTATATTTGTAGGTATCGTACATTACTCACCATTTCCACCAATGCTTAAAATGACATGGTTGTCTTTCCTTTAAATGCTGAAAGGTAAAATTAAAAAAAAAATACCCGATCATTAGCTTGTCATAAGAAATGCACCCAGACTTGTAGGTATTATTCGCTGTAGATAGGGTTTAATTACCTGACCACAGTGTGATTCGTAAACAGGTTTTATTATAGGTTCTAAAGAGTTATTACGTATGTTGGTAGGCTAGTCCCTCCCACCTACTCAATCTGTCAGAGTGGTATACGTTAATGCTTAATAAAATCCCTTCGTAAAGAGACGAATTTTAAGGTTTTCGATAACCCAGGTATTTAGCGTCAAAGTACACGGGATTTTCCTTTTCAGGACCAATATTACATACAAAATAAATATTGTATAGGTAACTATTTAATGAAATGTATGAGTTGTATAGTATTTTCCATCCTATGTGAGTGTCATAAACTACGGCGGCGTATTAGGGCCACTATGGAAATGTTCATCTTGTCCATACAACTTAGTACATGTATCTTGTGCGTACAACTATGTACATGTATCTTGTACGTACAACTAAGTACATGTATCTTGTACATACAACTATGTTCATGTATTATGTACGTACAACTAAGTACATGTATCTTGTACATACAACTCAGTACATGTATATTGTACGTACAACTACGTACATGTATTTTGTACGTACAACTATGTTCATGTATCATGTACGTACAACTACTTACATGTATCTTGTACGTACAACTATGTACATGTATCTTGTGCGTACAACTAAGTACATGTATCTTGTAGGTACAACTAAATACATGTATCTTGTACGTACAACTAAGAACAGGTAGCTTGTACGTTCAACTAAGTACATGTATCTTGTACATACAACTAAATACATGTATTTTGTACGTACAACTAAGTACATGTATCGTGTACGTACAACTAAGTACATGTACCTTGTACATAAAACTAAGTACACGTATCTTGTACGTACATTAAGTACATGTATCTTGTACGTACAACTAAGTACATGTACCTTGTACGTACAACTTAATACATGTGTCGTGTAGGTACAACTAAATACATGTATCTTCTACGTACAACTAAGTACATGTATCTTGTATGTACAACTACGTAAGTACATGTATAATGTACATAAAACTAAGTACATGTATCTTGTACGGACAACTCAGTACATGTATCTTGTACGTACAACTATGTACATGTATCTTGTATGTACAACAAAGTACGTGTATCTTGTACGTACAACTAAGTACATGTATCTTGTAGGTACAACTAAATACATGTATCTTGTACGGACAACTCAGTACATGTATAATGTACATAAAACTCAGTACATGTATCTCGTACGTACAACTCAGTACATGTATCTTGTATGTACAACTATGTACATGTATCTTGTATGTACAACAAAGTACGCGTATCTTGTACGTACAACTAAGTACATGTATCTTGTTCGTACAACTAAATACATTTATTTTGTACGTACAACTAAGTACACGAATGATGTACGTACAATACAGTATATTGTACATACAACTTACTATATTACATGTACAAATGTAATGTACAACTTAGTATCTTGTACGTACAAGATACAATGTATTATCTTGTGCATACAAATTATATTGTAAGTTTCTAGTGTCTCGTAAGTTGAAATTAACATCTTGTACATAAAACTTTATTCGTATATTGTACGTACAATATTAGATCTCCTCTCTCCAGAATTGAAGGTGTCTTCTTCTTTTGTCATTCGGCCTCCGTCAAAAAATGACAGCACAAATCCGTCCAACTATTCACTACAACTCAGTAAGTTAAATGGCAATATCAGCTATTCACATCGAGATGGTGCGTAAAGCATAAAATTTCACGGTACAATGCCGTACTCTCACAACATTCCCAAACTAGATTAAAACCGTCATGCTACATGTATATGTCATCTTATATTCTAGACACAAACAAACTCAACGAAATAGCAATAGTTTATTTTTTATTTGATAAAAACACTTTCATAAATATAACATTGTATAGTCTTTTATAGATACATGTACATAAACACAACGAATTGCGAGCTAAGGGACACAACTCTGAAAATTCGCTCTCGTTACAAGTTAGTTGCATGAAGTGTGCGTGGCTTTATTCACCTGGTTCGAGACTTTAGCCTTCACTATAACATGTGAATATTTAATTGTGATCTAATAAATATCATTAGGGAGGCCACATGGAAAACTTACTAAGTTCCAATATATTCATAAAAGGTTTGGACAAAATTGCACCGTGTTCTAAAATTGACACCTACAAGCAGTAGAATTAAAGACAGTTGGTTCATAAACACTATCTTGTACGTACATGATTCTAAGTTGTATATAAAGGTTTCTAGCTTGTACGTACACTATAAGAAGTTAAATATAATATATGTATATGCACAAGATAGATAAAATTTAAATAATGGCCCAATTACGCCGCCAAAACTTATTACACTAATAAGATTTTTGTTTTCCTTTTTAGCTCGCCAAAATGGAATTTTGTTCTTTGTATAGTCTTACGTCTGATTTCAGACAAATATCTCACTGATTTTTGGCGTCAAAATCAAATAATAAAAGCAATCAAATATTTTTTTATTTTCGTTTCTGTACCTGCAACGAAGTTTGGATTTGGGTAACTACATATTGCTTAGTTAGTTAGCGTTACATTAGGTCAAATTTGTACTAAACTAAGAAATATGTAGGTACCCAAATGTAAATTAAAAAACATCTGATATTTACACTTTGTAATAATGCCATTTTGTAAAACCTTCGAAAATCAATTACTATATACACATATACATATAATATGTACATTGTAGCTTCAACAGCTGTGAGTTTATAAGAATTGTCAAATTATACCGGAAGCACTAGGTGGCGCTGCTTTTCGTATCAACGGCGAACAACAGTAATCAAAACAGTTCGAGGAGAAAATAATTCAAGAAATGCTTTTATTATCTTTTTTTTCTGATAAATTTGGTGCGTTTTTTCAATTTGAGATAGCATTTACGTTTACGTTTACCATAACATCATATTCTAAGATAATAATACATGAGAATTACGAAGCTACATTGTACACTCTATGTAACGTGTAATGACGAGACGTCTCAGGAAGTCGCATGTACAGGTCGTCAAACTGTAATGATAACCTCTTAATATTTTTCCACTCTCTCTCGAACTCAATTCAGTAAAACTCTCAATATTTCGAGTACGACCGCAGCTGGACTTATGATGTATGCTGCAGACGACAAAATTCCAATTTCGCGTCTGCTAAACACAAGGACGTTTTTATTTTTAAGTTTAATTTTTATTTTCATTAATGCCATGATTGTTTATTGATATTTACTATAATATTGATAATCTTGATAACATTTTAAAACTTTGTATGTTTGAATTCATTTTTCAAGCGCTGGTGGTTTTGAAACAAGTAGTTCTGTTTACATTTGTCTCTGGTATTCTTGCGCAAGTTTAATCACCACGCCTAAACATTGATAATTACATAGATTAGGTGTGGTTAAATTCATCTACTTACATGTTCATTAATCACAAGATAACATATATTAGACAAGAGAAATATGACGATGTGTTCGATTTCAAAGATAGGACTGGTGGCTTGATAAAATTATCTTTCATGGAAAAATAGCTTTACTTACAATGAATCATCGAATTCGAAATTCCAGGTATAGGTAAATGTATCGGGATTTTTACCAAAATTTGTCTCGGCATAAAATCAGTGTCGATGTTTTTTGTTTTTTGTTTTAATTTTCTCGCTACATTAATCGTCAAATGACTTTTAATATATACCATGTTTAGTTACAACGTATTATTAAGTGCAGATACGTCATGTTTATTTTTGAACAGGACTGGAGTTTGTAGGCCCCAGCAAGCGAATGTGGGCTGGAATAGTGATCGAGCTGTTTTGGGCCAGCGGGACCATGTTGCTCGCCCTACTCGCCTACCTAATTCGAGATTGGAAATATCTTAATCTTGTCGTGTCTATTCCTCCGGTCTTGTTCTTATCCTATATATGGTAAATTGCCGCACATCCTCATTTTCTACCTGTATCCTGTCCCACAATCACAACTAAGAATCCTAGTTCTCATTTATACATCAATGGCTAATCTGTAATTAACATAACGTGTAACTTGTAACAACACGCAAACATCAAATAATATGTATTTTTTTCTGTAAAGATTTTTATCCCGATTGAATAAGGTTACAAGAGTTATTCCGCTTTGTGTGCCAATAATTCAAACATATAACAACCTTGAGTATGAAAATGCAGGACGGGCGGCGAAAAAAATTAGAAAATTGTATAATTATTAAAAAAAAAATCAAAAAAATCAACACATATACGGTAAAATATTTCTGAAAATATGGCATATCAATGGAAAATCCCAAGTTTCAAATAATGTTTTAGACTGAATATGGGACACAGTTTGCAATCTTCTGCCATTGTATTTACGTGCATTTTGGGCTACAATGTCAAAACTACAATATATTTGTATATAAATATATATATTTACACGATGTCCGTTTCAGTCATAGTTTGTTAAGCAGTATTCAACTTTTTGAAAAAGATTTGTGGACATTAAAATTTCACATTTGGTATTAGTACACATTCCAATCATTTTTTTAGTTTTTCTTGCCACCAATGCATCTCTTAATCCTTTAATTAAGCCTGTACTAAACCATGAATTACCAGTGTTGCGTTATATACCATAAGTATACCTCGTAATTATTCATTATTAATTAGCTGTATAATCAATTACTGAGCAGTTGCTTCCTTACAGCGGGTCAGTAATTGATCAGTTTGTTTATTGCATCTCCGACACGTTTTGTTTTACATGCCGCCATTGTTTAGAGCTCCCACGTGATTACGTACCTGCCGGTTTTCTGAATACTGAACGTATTTTGAATGTAATTTTAAATACTTTTTTCATTTTCCATTTAAGTATTTTATAACTTATAATCAGTCTTTACTATTCGTCGCCATTACCCTAATCAGCTCCGTATTTTTTGTTTTTTCGCTGTTTTTTTTTATCTTCAATATACTGTAGTGTCCCGCGAACGTTCCGAGTGTAATTTTGTTTTCAAATGACGTAGGGGAGACAACTCTCATGATTCTACAGAACCGCCATACCCCCATGATAGTTAAAGTGCTCAATTCTGAAAAAAGGGCATATAATCATCATAACAATTGCAATTATACAATAATTAAGGATTTCAGACCAGTGAAAATCATGGTAACCATATGAAAAAAAATTAATGTTTGCAACATATTGATTCTTGACCCAAAATGACAGCCTTACCTACATACACATTTATTTTCTAAAACATATTTGAATTTAAAGATCTTTTTCCTGATGATAGAATTAAATTAATCTTGTTTTGACATAGTCTTATTTCGTCTGCTACAATTCGTAGTGTGCTTTGACGAGAAAATATGTTTGTTGATCGTGGCCAAGTGAGATGTATAGCGCATGAGCCAAGCGTTGAAATGAATTCCGGAAAAAAAATCTAAAAAAAATCCAACAAAATAAACATAAGAATAAATGAATAAATAAATAAATAAATAAATAAAATATGACCATGGAAACAACCCGTTACTAATAAAGCGTACCTCACATGTACTGACACTCAGTGCGGACGAAAAAGAAGTTCCGGTATGCTATACGAATCAACAGAATATGTATTATCAAAGTTACCACAGAATCGAGACAGCGTATGCACTGCTTGTAGAATAAACAAACAAATAAATGATAAAAGTAATAATAAATAAATAAATAAATATATATCATATAAGATAAAGGACATCCATTGTATAGAAACATGGAATATATAAATAACTTCCAACAATTTATTAAAATACCAACAACATCCTAAAATGATTGTTTTTAAGGCCGAAAGTTACATACTTGTTCATTGTACAAAATACAAAGTTGAAGTACTTCGGAATTTCTTCGCGTTGTGATTAATTATTCATCAACTCTGAATTCTAAAGAAATGCTAAGATTTTTGAATGGTGATAATTGCTTAAAGTATGTAACGTTTGGTGCTGAATCAAAATCAACAACAGCATACTCTTGCTTCCAATCGATCATAATTACTCTTTGTCGGCGTAAAGCATCTTTGATATTAACGTGTTGGGTAAAGGCGCTGACATTTTGTCCTTTAATGAGAGGAGAAACTATTACCGGTACCGTAAACGTTAAGGATAACCGCGTGGAAGCTCTTCTCCAATGGTTTCCGGGCAAGGTCTCAGAGGTGCAATAATACGGAAATCCAGTTCTAATATCGCATTCCCTGGTGAGATTTTCTGGCCATTCCTTGGAAATATGTGTATGACAATACAATACTACATATGCGATCATTTCAATCCCGATTTAAAAAGAAGAAGAAAAAAAATCAATGTTGCCATCTCACCTAATGCGATATTTGAACAATCATTTATCGTCTTTAAATTGTAAATACACAATGTAATTTTATTGTTTGATGTTTTACTGAAAAGACACTATAATTTATCATCTTTCAATAAAAGGATTTTACCCTATTATTGAAAATGTTAAAACATATCCAAAACAATTGATATTGATATATCTATGTACTAGTCCTGTCATACGTAACATCAATACCTTATTGTTAAGAAGAACTCATTGTTCATTTTACAATTACATAACTCGCTCGTCATTATATCTCGTTATTACGCTGTGATAATGCCAGTCTTCAGTAAAGCTTCATTTTCTATCTAGAATGTTCTCATTCAATTGACAATTATTTGTTTACGAACCCAATTATATTCTTACGCAAATGAAACATTGTTTTTAATGAATGCATTTCAGATGAATATTCATATATTTTCTATGTGTGAAATATTTGCTTGCAGGATTATGCCAGAATCCGTTCGATGGTTGATCATTAAAGGTCGGACAGACGAGGCAATGGAGATAATTCAACACGCAGCACGTGTGAACGGAGTACATATACCAAGTACAATTCTTCAGAAAGGAAATGAAGAAAAAACGGAAACAGAAGAATCGTCATGTTTTCCTGTGTTTAAATTGTTCTCGACAAAGCGCATGGCCATACGGTCGTTAATCATCTTTCTCAATTGGTAGGAAAGCAGCTGTCAATCATGTTTCACCTAATATAGTCAATAATCTCTCACTGAATATAGTCAACCATCTCTCACTGAATATAGTCAATCATCTCTTACTGAATATAGTCAATCATCTCTCACTGAATATAGTCAATCATGTGTCACTGAATATAGTCAATCATGTGTCACTGAATATAGTCAATCATATGTCACTGAATATAGTCAATCATGCCTCACTGAATATAGTCAATTATCTCTCACTGAATATAGTCAATCATCTCTCACTGAATATAGCAATATATTCATACCTCACTGAATTATGTCAATCTGATTTCAGATGAATATTCATATATTTTCTGTTGAAATATTTGCTTGCAGATTATGCCAGAATCAGTTCGATGGTTGATCATTACAATGTCGGACACGAGGCAATGAGATATCAACACGCAGCACGTGTGAACGGAGTACATATACCAAGTACAATTCTTCAGAAGGAAATAACAAAAACGGAACAGAGAATCGTCATGTTTTCCTGTGTTTTAAATGTTCTCGAAAAGCGTCATGACCATACTGTATCGTTAATCATCTTCTCAATTGGTAAGACAAGCAGCTGTCACATGTCATATGTCACTGAATATAGTCAATCATCTCTCACTGAATATAGTAAATAATCTCACTGAATATAGTCAATCATCTCTTACTGAATATAGTCAATCATCTCTCACTGAATATAGTCAATCATGTCTCACTGAATATAGTCAATAATCTCTCACTGAATATAGTCAACCATCTCTCACTGAATATAGTCAATCATGTCTCACTGAATATAGTCAATCATGTCTCACTGAATATAGTCAATCATCTCTCACTGAATATAGTCAATCATCTCTCACTGAATATAGTCAACCATCTCTCACTGAATATGGTCAATCAACTCTCACTGAATAGAGTCAATCATCTCTCACTGAATATAGTCAACCATCTCTCACTGAATATAGTCAATCATGTGTCACTGAATATAGTCAATCATCTCTCACTGAATATAGTCAATCATATGCCACTGAATATAGTCAATCATCTCTCACTGAATATAGTAAATCATCTCACTGAATATAGTCAACCATGTCTCACTGAATATAGCCAATCATCTCTCACTGAATATAGTCAACCATGTCTCACTGAATATAGCCAATCATCTCTCACTGAATATAGTCAACCATGTCTCACTGAATATAGTCACATGTCTCACTGAATGTAGCCAATCATCTCTCACTGAATATAGTCAATCATCTCTCACTGAATATAGTCAATCATGTCTCACTGATTATAGTCAAGCATGTCTCACTGAATATAGTCCATGATATGTCATTGAATATAGTCAATCATTCCTCACTGAATATAGTCAACCATGTCTCACTGAATATAGTCAATCATCTCTCACTGAATATAGTCAACCATGTCTCACTGAATATAGTCAACCATGTCTCACTGAATATAGTCAATCATATGTCACTGAATATAGTCAACCATGTCTCACTGAATATAGTCAATCATCTCTCACTGAATATAGTCAACCATCTCTCACTGAATATAGTCAACAATGTCTCACTGAATATAGTCAATCATATGTCACTGAATAAAGTGAATCGTGTCTCACTGAATATAATCAGTCATCTATCATTAAGGAATCTTAAGATAGCATGAACGAGAAAACGTTAAGTGCATGTTGTAATTACATGATACTATCAAATACATTCATTATATTGTGACAGAAAGCCATAGAGTTAACTTGTCATGAAAAGGATTGAAGTTAATGCATGCATAATCCAATTTCATTGAATGCAATCATATAACAAATGTCAAACATCCCATAGATATTCAATCCATACAATTGAAATATTATCATTATCTAGTTAGTATGATAATCACTATTGACTATTTGCTTTTTGACAACAGGACGGTTTGCAGTATGGTTTTCTATGGACTTAGCATCAATGTCGGAAACATCAGCGGGAACATATTTCTCAACTTCTTCTTCATTAGTCTGGCAGAATTACTTGGTTTTCTCAGCCTGCTGTTCGTCCTCAACAGGTATGGCCGGAGACCTGTCTACATCGTGTCAATTGTCAGCGCCGGAGTGTTTTGTATATGTACGATATTTCCAGTTATCTACGGCTCACCAGGTTAGTATTTAAGTTAATAAAGACTTGCCTTCAATTTACACAAAAGTTTAAGACTAAAACATAAAAACAGTAAACGCATGATAAAATCTTCAAACTGTTTCAGATAAAATACATAGAGAATATCTAGCAGTAAAACCAAATATATTTTACGAGTGGGCTAATATTTTGATGTTATAAATATTAGCCGCACAGGTGAATATTGTGTTTTCACTAGTGAAACATATCACTTTTACAGAATGGATAATTTTCGATACTTCACTGGTAAAAATGTAATAAAAATATTATAATTACGGGTACCTCTTTAAAGATGTAAAGTAGAATGTATGTGACGAACCTTTGAAGTCTAGATAGGAATATTTTATATATATATGGAAACATGATTATATCGTAGAAGGATAGACAAGGTCACGATTTAAGAGATAAGAAACTTGATTTATGTGACTGATATCTATTCGGGTCAAATGCTGATGTAATTGCGCCATGATTTGAAAATATAAATTATTGTTAAGAAAATAAGTTTTAAGGAAGATCTTACAAAAAAGCCTGGGGTATGAATAGGTATCATAAAATATATCATGGAAACACTTTCGATTCAAACTGGATGAATAACACTGTTACCGGCAGTCGGCTTTTGATGATTTGTTTGGTTTATTTTGATTAACGTCCTATTAACAGCTAAGGTCATTTAATGACGGCCTCCCGTGCGTGCAACATGTGCGGCTGCGGTATGTTCGTGTTAAGTCTCCTTATGACAGGCCGGAACTTTTGCCGATTTATAGTGCTACCTCACTAAAGCATACTGGCAAAGACAACCAGCAGGACAACCCACCCGGTCACATTATACTGATAACGGGCGAACCAGTCGTCCCACCCCAAATATGCTGAGCGCTAAGCAGTAGCAACTGCCATTTTTAAAGACTCTTTTATGTCTCGGCTAAGGGCAGAACACAAAGCCTTCCTCACAGCGGCGAACGCTCAACTAAAGGGCAAAAAGTGAGGAATTGTCAAGAGAGACATTAGGAAGAAGAAAGTTGTTCAGAAAGAGAAAAGATAAGATCCCAAATTAAGTCGCCTCCTACGATCATGCAATGGGGCAGCAGCAGGTGCGATTCCTACGCCCTACCTGCAGGGCTTTGGATGGGAATGCTGTAGAATAAAACAAAATTTTCAACTTTGATACCCTATCTACTGTAACACTAATCTTTCGCCTATTTCCGTTTCAATTTTTTCTTTCCCGAGTCATGTTTTCTTTTCTGTAGATGATTGAAAACTACGTACCAGGACTCATCGATCAAAGGTCAAGGTCACTGTTATCATAGCTGGCGTTAACGTCATATACGAGTTGGTCGTAATCGACGACTATAGAAATACAAATATTAAGATTGGAGTTTGTATTTGAAATGATTTGTATAGGTTTAAAACGCAAACTGTCAAAAGTCAGTGAAATAAATTTTCTTATCATTCCAGTTATCATATTTAATTGCACACTGTTGATTTCACAGGTATATTGCTATCGCTAAAATCACGTAGGGTCAGTTAAAATCTAGGCATGGTCAGCAGAGGCCAATACCAATGTAAAACTATAGTTTTCCTGTCATACTATTCAGATTATTATTACTCCCACAAAAAAATGGATTGGAACAACGACATGATTTGATAAGAACTAGGGCCAGTTGTTCAAAAGGTGATACATTAGCTTAAACACTTGGTTCGTGAAAATTTCATTTCTCCTTTACTTCAAAACCACTGTATTTATATTCATTAAAATAGTCCGGTAGGGGTGAGCGATATTGTTTTATAAAATTTTGTCAACTTAGTTTAACCAGAATTGATTTTATCGGGATTTTAACATAGTCGCTAAACAGTGATTAGCCTCATGACTTTTAGAAATACTTGGCCAAGTGCCATACAAATAGCCCAGTTCCCCGTTGATTCATTTTGAAGAAAGCATATATTCTCTTCATAATATATAACACGTCACCAATGCCATGGCAGTTGTTCTACATTACGAGTTATTTATCTATTGTTTTGATACGAGCTGCATCTTTCGGGATTTAAGTTAACCAATCTTGTTAAAAGTACAAGCAGTTTTTCACATACAGATATATGTTATTCTATAATGCGTTTTCCTTATCCACGTTTCATATTTCAGCTGTCTTTGTCCTTGACAGTTTTGTCGTTTTATTTTTTCCTGAATAGTAGTGTCATATCATCTACAGAAAAGAAACCATTACCACAGGAAAAAATAGTGAAACGGAAATAAGGGAAAGACAAGTGTTACAATAGTTGCGACCGATATATAAACACGGATAACTACACGGAAGATGTCCTACATTAGCTCACATTTACGACATGATAAAGCAGAAGTATATCGCCTAATTGATTTCAGCGATATCCAACAGGGAGACAAAGGGGGAAAGAGTTTATCAATTCACAGATAAGATGGCATAGATTTCATCCTACAGGATGTGAAATGGCATTTGACAATATTTTAAATACTCAGAACTCGTATCAGCTTTCTTCGAATTACGCAATTGGTTTGAAATTTCTTCCTTTCTCCTATGTTATGTCATTTGATAAATATGTATGCATAACGACAAATGCTACATCTGAAGCCGATGAAAGCAGAGGCTGTACGTACGTAAAGTGACAACTGACATTTGAAGTTTGACTATGCTAACGCAATATCATAAACATTATCAATTTGATTTACGGTTATGCTTACACTAGGATATTGTCTTGTCCTGATATATTATTAGAAATGAGGTATAATATAGGATTTCTAATAAAAAAAATAGAACTGTCCATTTGGGCTGTCACGAAAATTATGTTCACGCTCATGACAACAGAGGAAGATAATGCACGCTAACAAAATAACACGATTGATATCCTTTTCATTTCGGTCACTCCACATTAAGGTTTTTCCCCTTCAGAGATACAGTGGGTTGCCATCTTGTTAGCGACGACAGGCAAAGTTGGAGCCTCGGCAGCGTTTGCCACAGTGTTGCTGTTTTCAGCGGAGCTATTTCCGACAGTTATCCGGAACTCCGCAATGGGAGCTGCTTCGTTCTGCGCCAGAGTCGGCGGGATGTTATCACCATATATTGTTGATATCGTGAGTAAATCCGTTCTGTTACAGCAGGACATATTTTTCTCTTCGCGGCAACACTTTAAAATATTGCTAATTGTTTTTCTTCTTTCTGTGTTTTGTAAAGTAACAAAGACTAAAAGGTCTGTACTCCTGGAAGTTCATACAGATGTCAGTTAAGATAATAAAGGCAACTGTTCGAGGTTAACGTCCTCAAAAGTCAAGGCCACACGAACAGAGCTGTCTATCAGGATATACAAAACGAGCCCAACGCACACATAAGCTAGATTATACAGGAAAGAAAGGCAAATTGTCTACAACGATCTAAGTGTATCATTAGAGACAATGAATTTTGGGTACTTAAATATACCTTAAACTATCAAAGTTGCTTTTTTCCTGGATTAATCGTCCTGTGAACAGCCAGAGTCATTTTGAGACCGGTCTTCCTGTAGTAAACTACCTTACTGAACAACATACGGGAAGCCCATCGCATGCAATTCAGAGCAATTTTGGTAAAGCGTCTCGCCCAAGACACATTCACGACAACACAAACCCGCACTCTAACCAACTTAGCAATCACGCCCCCAGGCGGGATTAATTGTGTATGGTGTCTTTAAATGGAATGTACGGATGTTATCATGATATTCTTTTTTATGCTTACTTTTGACGCATTATGGCTTCTTTTACGATATGTTGATGTCCATTTCCACAAAGGTCATACTAGTATATTGGAAATATATCGTACTGGCACTCACTTTATGAGGGTGCCAATATTTACTCTGTCAGATGTCTTTCATGTAACTGTATTAAATATTGGATCTCAAATAAATTTGATCCGAGATGTTACGGAGTGAGACTTAGATCGTGTTATGTCTACGTGCCTTGAGGAAGCAAAAATAAAAAAAAGAATAAAATAAAATAAATGAAAAAAAATTCATAAATTACCCAGAAAATATTTTGAAAGGTTTAGAAGTCAAACCGTGGAGGACTTAACTAAACGGAGATAGAAAATGTGTTGCACTATTACCAATTCATACTGTCCATAATCATTATGACGTCACAATGCATTTCTGATTGGCTCAGCTAATAAAAAATCGTTCAAGGGTATATTGCATTAGTGATATCGACAAAAATAGTACACGAGTGAATCCATCAGATGACAGGCCGATTATGTGATCATTATATATGCAGGTGAAAGATTGTTTATAATTTAGTATTTTGATTGATTTATAAAAGCCGTACCTCCTTTCAGATCGTCGTTAAAGACCATTGCATAATCAATTTCATGTGTTGACTTTTCAAACAAATATTTGAAGTTTTTAGAAAATTGTCCATAAACTTATATCTGAACATTGTGTTTTAGGTTGAAAGTGTAGATGGAGACATTGGACGTGCTCTTCCTATGGCAGTATTCGGCCTAGGTGCCATTATATCAGGCTTATTGGCATTTAGTCTTCCCGAAACGTTACGTGAAAATCTACCAGAGACTATAGAAGACTCTATACCAAAGTAAGTCACAGAGAATTATTATTTGACCGGCGTTACTGATAAAGAAGCACAAAATGAATATCTTAATACAGACATCATTTCATATGCTAAATGATTAAAATATTGTTTTCTGAGGACGTATCATTTTGGTCCATTCCTATACTTACATTTGACCACTACGTTTGATTTCATTCTCAGTTCACTGCCATTCGCAAAAGCAATTTCCTTGAGAATTACAATGTATATCATAATGTTACAACCGCTATGGCCGTATGAACACAGTACGAACGCCAGAATAACTACTTATGCAACTTAAAAAAATAAAAAAAATAAATAAAAAAAGTCAAGACAATTGCAAATAATTGCCAAAAATGTGAGAATAACACTATTGGGCACGTATTTGGTTCTAGATTTACAATACTCTACTGCTTGCCATTAGCATTAATCAACGGTGAAAATCGATGATTAGAAAACAAAGCGTGTTTAAGAATTTGATGCAAGCAGGGGCTAAAATCGCTTTACATGTGACATGGATGTTATATTTAGATTTTCAAATGTAAATGTACTTTTCTTTTCTATCATGGACAATATTACAGCTAAACTGAAGCAAATATGACTCCAAAAATAGTGAATTGCGTGGAAAAGACCACGTGGTAGTAGCTAGTGATTGCGAAGGCATTCCACAAGTGCGTAACACAAATATAAATGCTTGGAGAATTCAAATATTGGCTAAACCATTCCTAAAAAATTAAAAAGTAACCAGCTTATCGTTGAACACGTTAAGGGTCTCACAGTAATATTATGTTATGAATGTTTTCCTATTGTAGACCAAGGAAGTCAAAGCCAGACATTACTGATGTCGAAATAAACACGACAAAGCCATTGATGAATGGATACAATATACGGCAGGATGAAAATAACGTATACCAACAGGCGTCAAAACAAACGGGAACAAGAATATAACGTAACAGACGCCATGTTTAGTATTTCAGTGCGAAGTTGGAATACAAAGAAGTGGACTTAGTAGATGGAAGCAAGGACTTAATCCATTCATTCTGTTTCACATTCCGTGTTCTCAAGCTAGTCATACTACTATCATAGTACTTAAGTTATCGGAACACTACTTTTAAATGTTAGTTAGAGTTAATGCCCTTGAAAATATAAACTGTTTAATATTCTACCATCGAGTTCATACTATCAGGGATATTACCAAGATTCATCACCATATATACGTTTTATAACACAATATCTCACTCCAGAATGAAATACCTATAAATGTAGGTATTTGTATACTTTTTAAATGTGAAATTTAAAAATGAGGGCAATTTATCGTTAACTGCATTCTGTTCATATATCCGAATGTGCCATTCTGTTGAACAGTGTATTTTGGTTATCATTCGTGTTGTAAATAATATTAAACTTTCGTTGTTGATACAAATTTTCCCACTGCTCATATTTACTTTTCTGTTAGCAAAACAATATTACACGATGTTTCTTACCTCATGTACCATAACATTTCATACCTATTTTTCCAGTTTTGATATTTTTCTCAGCTACCGTTCTCATCTGTGTGTAGCTTATGTGTGTTTCAAACATATCCTCATCGACAGATATCAAACATGCATAGCACATGAACCCGGTGACAGCGGAGGACGTGGTTTTTTTTAAATTACAAATCTGGTTACACTGACGGCCTTATTTGTGTTCTTTCTCATTAAAACTCCTGTACTCATCATTTTTATACAGAAGACAATATTCTTCCTAAACATCTTTACCGCATATGCAACAACAATATATTTAAGTACAGTCAAACCTGTGTATTACGGACACCCAAGGGACAGATACAAAAGTCCTTTATTTACAGGTGTCCTTTATACAGAGGTTAACTATATAGTAAATTGAAAGGAGTAAGTATAACAGTTGTCCTTTATAGACAAGTGTCCTTTATATAGAGGTGTCCTTTATGACAGGATTTACTGTATATAGTTTGATATATCTACACAAAACACAGATACAACGATGAAACTGTGTAAATAGCAATCCTTCAAAACAGACGTAAAAGGACTGGGTTGTATATCTACACTAATCACAAAGATTCTCGCAATAACACGGATAATGCGTGCAATAGGCCTTGTGAAACAGGCTTTAGTGTTATCCTTAAGAATTTCCCAAATGGATTTTATCAGAGTGAAATCATGTCGGTGTATGTGACAAATCACAAAGAAATGAAACACACCGCCCTCAATAGAATAGCTATTGCCCGAATCAAATGCCAATTTGATAGATACGAAATATTCGATTTCAGATGTTGAATATAAATCTCGCTACGGCATTGTTACATAGTGATGTTAATGGGAATGTTGACCTTCACAAAGTGGACCGCTTCGTGTGGTAAATTATAAATCTAGTTACATTCTTTGAGCATGTTTTGCTGAAAAAAAAATCCACATCATTACGAGTCTAATCCAAGGCCACACGAATGGATACAAATTGATGAGGAATTATGTTATTTTTTACGGAGAGGTTATTTGAGAATATTGCGTTGGAGCTTATGCTATATTTCTGTTCAAATTATTTCATTTTATGTTATTTGTGTAAATTTGGTTAAAGCTATTTTAAACATGAGTGATGACAATGTCGTGTTAAAAGCAAATGGATTATGAAGGTTATATAATATATGAATATTAAATGTAATGAAATGACACTCCCCCGGATATTGGCATTGGCAGGAGTTGATTAGATATTTTCAGAAAACACCATTTTCCTCTAACATCTAACACTCCCTTAATATTGGAGAGTCCCCGATCGAACCACAACTTTTATTTCACTTAAATTAGAAATATGGTATAATGCAAACGTATATATTTTAGCGGAAGTCCTACTTTAGCGGCAATCTTATTTTTAGCGGAAGTGATATATTAGCACTGAAAGCATTGTACTAAAACACTTTAAAGTACTAATGTTATAGGTAACAATGGGGGCGTGCTAATGTATACTCGATTTGTTGAAATAGAAAAAATATATCGTTTTTCACTGAGTATCTGTTCAGGCACAGATGTTATCAAGGTGCCTAAACCTGTATTTGTATGTTTTTTCTCTCAAATATGACACATTCAAATGTCTTATTTGTATTTTTGACTTTATATGTTTGAGTATCTGTTTTCTGCTCAACTCCTCTGTAATGATATTTTATGCACAAAGATCTCAGAATATGCCTTGTATTTGTTATATTTCCTTTCGTGAATCGCTCATAATATCCGCAATGTATCTTTCTTGTATATTTATGTTTTAGAAATATTAACCCACCATTTGAAATAATACTCTCCTGCCTTTAAAGAAAGCGCTGTTTAAATGCTATATAAGAAAGCAGCGACTCACATCAATATATATATTCATCCCAAACTCCTAATCGATACATTGTAAATGCCTAGTAGGCTAACTTCATATTTGCTTTTGGTTCAGCATGGTCTAGACTATTCAGTCATTGTAAAGCTAAAAGAAGCAACGGAACAATAGCATGTGTACCTATTGTTATTATAACATAACCATTGTCTTATCATTCCCCACTTGCTCAATCATTTGTTTTCAAACATTAGCGTGTAGAATCATTATACGAGTTCTTATTGACAAAACAATTATGTTTGCCAGTTTTGCTCAATTCCTTTACTTTTAAATGCTTACTTCTCATACATAGCATCATTGTGAAGCATCACCATATCAAGACACTAAGCATTAAACAATATAATTATACATCATTTATCTGACTTCTGATGGCTATCCATAATTGTGACCAGGGAGAGGTTACAATATTGGCATATATCCAAATCGAGGCAGCTCGAAATTTTTGGACTTTAAAAACGAACCTCAAATTCTTAACTATATTTTGAACTTGGTTTGGACAACTTTTTTTCAAGACGGTAACACATACTCTACAATGCATAATTCTTACATGAACCGCTAACAATAATGTAAATGAATTGAACCCAAATGTATCCGTATGTATAACTAATCCGTGTTATACAATGAAAATATCCCCAAATACAGTGTGAATAACCCTCTTACCAAAAGACATTATTGACTACTACAGTCATAAGCGTGTCGCTTATGTGAGAAAAATAATTTTTTGGCAAGAGTTGTTATGGACATCACGTTAGACATCGGTAGAAAGACAGCTTGTGCCATCGCATGTGATAGTAATTACAATATCATATTCGGTCAGCTTAAACACTTCTTAAGCATCTTCAATTTGGATATACACACATGTAATTATGGATATGTCTATGGAACTGTGAATCATTATTTGATCTTTTACAGCTAGTACGGTGAACCCGTGAACCCTCAATTTAGATTGATCAATAGCGTTCACTACACTCTAGATATATTAGAAACTGTCCGATATATATAGAAATTTTACTTATATAATATACAGTGTAAATAAAAAAAGGTATGCCTGTTTCTAAATCCGTTTTCATGTTGAAATCAATTTTGCTGAACTTTAAGTCATTGTTTGATATTTGATGTGGAGTAAGTCTGTAATTAACCACCCTTCACATTGTATATCTATACATATATTTACGTCGACATATATATGTTTCCCCATATATTGAAATGGTGTTTTTTGTATGCACTCAAATAAATAGGTTATATTTTCATAAAGCTTATATATGATATACACTTATTTTTAATGTGTTAATAGGTCTGTAAATACCTGACGGAAGTTGCAATCATTAAACTATATTTACATCAATATTTGAGTCATTTTGTGTTGATCAAATACTCTGAGTTTCTCACAGTATCTGGTGTAGGCAGCAATTCAAGCCAATTTATGAAAATTCTATGCAGAAAAGTGAAATACATTGCCATCCGTTAAAATCTATACAACCACGTTTGACTTGTTGCAATATTATAAGTGCATCATAACCCTCAACTTTGCTTTTTCCTGAATATAATTGATATGCCAGTAACAATGGCATTTTTTAATGAAACTAATTCATAAAGTTTGAGGGTGGATCAAGGACGGTTCTGTTTATTATTCCAAAGATACATTTTGTTTTAAAATGTACCATAACAACGCTATGAATTATCTCTTAAGAAATTGTGTTATTCTATGAAAGTATGCTCTCAATTTAATAAAGTTTCTAGCAAAACATAATATTGTAAACATTTTGCAATGTTGACTATGATCAATAGCCGTGATGAACATTGATAAACAATACAAGCATTATGGTGAAAGTTTAAATACAAACTATTACAATACACAAAAACATGATCATATATACTGAATTTCTAAAATATTGTCTAAAAATGTATAGGCACCTGTAGACGGAAGTGTATTCCATATGCAATGCCGTATTTATTTCAATGGTGTATTTATATCTCTTTTCAAAAACAAATACTGTTGTGTTAACAAATGATGTATGTTTAAACACTTATTTAAACATAAAAAGATGTGATGACATTAACGGTAGTTAATTTATTTTTCTTTGTCCATTTCCAAACCTCATTGAACCCTGTAAGGATTTTAGCGTCCAGCTGTATGCATCATATTCTTATCTCTAGGCGCATTAACTATATCAATTAAGAAACCTACTAATGATATTTATTTGAACGTTTCCCCACGTGATTTGTATGTACAGGTATTCTGCTAATAATGCATATCTGTCGGCCATCTGTATTTTATTTTTTTTTATAATCGGGCCATTTCTGTTGGGGTTTTGAAATGATTAGTGGTCAAACATGCCACCAACCCTGACTATCCCCGAATGTTAGGTTGCCATACTTTTATTATCACGCAGTCACAAGATAATCAGTGTCACATATGTTTCAAATGTATAATCGTTGTTATGATAAGAATATATTTGTTTTTATAATAAAGAGAAATGTGGTTTCATGTCTGTTCGCTCATTTTTTCTGTCCTTCAATTTATCATGTCTTACTTGACGCCAATTTTCTTTTACTTTTGCCACAACACTGACGTTAAAACGAACAAAGAAAATCAGGTTTGTGCTAGATGATTTGATATTGAACATTGCATGGTATCTAAATGCAAGTCCATGTTGATATTTATAGTAAAAAGTTATGTTGTTGTCGATAGCCGAGACATACCAAAGTCTTTAAAAATGGTAGTTGCTACTCCTGCTTAGCGCTCAGCATATTTGGAGTGGGACGACTGGTTCGCCCGTTGTCAGTATAATGTGACCGGGTGGGGTGTGCTGCTGGGTGTCTTCGGCAGTATGCTTCAGTGAGATAGCACTATAAATCGGCTAAAGTTCCGGCCTATCACAAGGAGACTTAACCCGAACATACCGCAGCCTCCCAAAACACACATACGCACTCACCACACGCATACATGTCGCACGCACGGGATGCCGTCCTTAAATGACCTTAGCTGTTAATAGGACGTTAAACAAAATAAACCAAACCGAACCAATCGATGATGTTAAAAAAAATCAATACTTTGATTATTTACGCAGTCCCATCCACAAATAACGACAAACTTACATTGTAAAGGCATTATTATTGAATTAATACAAAATGTAACATTTTATTTAAAATAACGTATTTAAGTATTACAATGATAACCATTAATAATTTAGGAGAAATTGGCAACAATGTCCATTCCCAAAAAAATCATGAAATCATAAATGTTTGGAAATATGTCCATCCTGTGAAACAAGCATTAGACTTGGTTTCAACAATGGCATTCCTAACCAGCGGTATCTACAGACAACAAGTTGTGTCTAGCTGTAGAACTGGATATGATATTTCATTAGGAACGTGTACATCAACACCTTTCAATGCTATGAAGTCGGACGTTTAGTTAAGTACGGTTTCGTTATCATGTCGGTATTCTATATTTTTATCCACTATCCAGCCCTCCTTTAGGGGTGGGTTTCTTCTCGGGTCTCTTATTTGACTACATCATTACAGAAAAGAACCACAAACTACTATTTGGCGACAACAATATTTCTACAGAATAAATCATTCACCTGTGTTATTTCTAGAACAACTTAAGAAGAATTTAGGTGACAATGCGCCTCTGTTTGAAGCCCAGTTACGTGATAGTACAGGTGTCCCGACACTTTATCACTAGCCCTCCACCTCTGGGTTGCGAGTTCGAAACCTACGTGGGACAGTTGCCAGGTACTGACCGTAGGCTGGTGTTTTTTCTCCGGGTACTCCGGCTTTCCTCCACCTCCTAAACCTGGCACGTCCTTAAATAACCCTGGCTGTTAATATGACGTTAATCAAAAACAAACAAACAAGCAAGTACAGTTTTACCTGTTAACAAATTTCCACAACGACCATACTGATCAAGTTTCATAAATATCGTTTCAGTGGATGCTATAACTTTCGACGACCGACGTAATGCGATTGCTAAAACTGTCCTCACTATATGCTCCTCATCACTTTCATTACTACATAAGGATAAATTGACAATTATGTTTAGGAAACGATGTTTAATTTGGTTTGGTTTATTTTGTTTAACGTCCTATTAACAGCTAAGGTCATTTAAGGACGGCATCCCGTGCGTGCGACATGTATGCGTGTGGTGGGTGCGTATGTGTGTTTTGGGAGGCTGCGGTATGTTTGTGTGAAGTCTCCTTGTGGTAGGCCGGGACTTTTGCCGATTTATAGTGCTACCTCAATGAAGCATACTGCCGAAGACACCCAGCAGCACGCCCCACCCGGTCACATTATACTGACAACGGGTGAACCAGTCGTCCCACTCATAATATGCTGAGCGCTTATTTTTATTTGTTTTACACTAACCTCATACGGTCTTGCGTGTCTATGTTTGGGTATATTATATATCAAATTGTACATGTGTCAAAAAAAAAGAAGATTTAAACAGGTTTTAGTCAACGTTTATAGTTAAATATATTAAAATCTCATTTAAGGGTAATGCACATAGCAAATTCTGCCAAAATGCCTTGCTAAAACTATAAGGAAATAAATAATGTTTTAAAAAAATCCATGATGAAAACTGAAATCCCATATATTAACACCTTATAATACAAGAATGATTCCCAAAATGTTTAGGTTATGTGACATTTTGAGGGTAAAAACTCAAAAAAATATGCATTTCTGGAAAAGTTTTAAGGCTCTCAAAATATGGTAAATAAATAAAGCATCTTTTTTGAATAATAAAGTCATATCTATAATGAAGTTCGTGCCAGCCCGTTTATATAAAAAAAATTGGCCAGTATCCACAACACAGCACAAACTTTTTTGTGTGTCAAAGATTTGAGTCGTGTTGTAGTCGGTATTTCCAAATTTGTACCCTCAATTTACAGTACTAATCGAGGCCGATCACAGGCCATACCATCTTAATTATGCATTGAACATGAAATTTAAACCTTAAACTTGTTATTCGTGGGTCACATTGTTGGATTGCATCTATTCGATCACTTTTGTGGCCTGTTCTTGAAAAGCCGTAATTACGTTGTTCCACTTCCTGTGCGGCATCTTGTCGCGCAATAATATATAGTTGTATTTTAGTAGAAATGTGGATTAAAGTGTTGTTGTACTTATTTGTTATATGATTTTGATTCATCATATTCCAAACCATTGAAATGTTTATATGTGGTGAAATGTCAGTGTGATTTAGATATAAATAACAATTCAATTTCATAAATTTTCTTATAGCGGAACTACTTCCGGAATTGTGTGTCCGGTTGTGCTTCGGCTATTGATACATCAACACGACGAGTAAACATGAGGTTTCTTACAAAACCACGATATTAATCAACGATGCAGTATTTATGAATATATATAGGTAAGTAAAATGTAACCTTATCCATTACTGCAAACATCCGATCGTTTGTTTTTAATGTTATATGAAGGAATACAGGTAAGGTTTTGACATTGTGACATGCGGGTGTTACTTGACAGTACCGCATATTCAGATATGTTTATAGTGTGCAATATTGCTTCCAAAAATAATATAAATACAAATTCAACATTTATATAATATATAATTGCTATAGAATAGTCATGAGTTGCTAGTATGTTTTTTATCAATTAATACAAACCAAACGAAGAATGTACGGAGTGCCATAAGTGACACGTGTAATATCAACACTGATGAAGTTCGTGTAATGTTTGGTGTACATGTGAAGACTACAGGTTTTGTATGTTTGTGGGATGGTATGATACACTTTTATAAGAAAAGGAATGGCAAACAAATCCAAAAAACACAACAAAACGCCATTTGGTAAAGCAACAGGAAAATATTCCATTCAAAGAAAATGGAAAAGAACAAAATACTATACAGTAAAAGCTAACTGTGACAGAAGACCAGTATATAAGGGCCAAACATATAGATACAAAAACAAATTGACAATATTCAGAGACAGATTACTAAAGCATTACAACATCAGGGCTAAAACAAAGAACAATGCGGTGAAAAAAACATATTTCAATCATGATTTCCAAGACTTGTATAGCATACACAAGGTACTGGTGGATTCAGAGGATGGTGGGTTCAAATACAGAATCAAACGGGTCAGTTCAACTGAATATGATGGGTACAGATTGGTCAGTCTGAACCAGTTTCAAGATTTTCTGGCAACAACTACCTTGCACTCGATGCATTGTAATGGTCTTCGTGTTTTGAATAAAGTATGTCCAAATGTACCTCCTTTGAAACTGATACGTGAAATTAGAAGCAATGGGTTGGCAAGTATTATCCTCACAGAGTGCCAAGGATGCAAACAGACATTTAAATTTCAATCAAGTGCACAGTTACCATTGTCTAATAATACCATGAATACTAGTAGTAAACATTATGATATTAATGTCCGTGCAGTATGGGGAACGATGGTGACGGGAGGTGGTCTTTCTCAATTAAATGAGTTCTTGGGAACAGTAAATGCACCAGGAATGTCACAGAGCACATTCACTACTATCGAACAGGAGATAGGAGATTTATGGGGTGAAATTCTGCAAAAGGAAATGCTTGAGGCGGGTGCAGAAGAAAGACGCATTGCCATTGAGAAGGGAAATTATGACGATGGAATACCTTGCATATCAGTGGTTGCTGATGGAGGCTGGAGCAAGCGCTCCCACAAACATAGTTACAATGCCCTGGGTGGGGTTGCAGTTATCATTGGCGCAGAGACGGGAAAGTTGCTCCATATTGGAGTCAGGAATAAACATTGTTACCTCTGTAATAGAGCAGACACCACCCATACACATCCACCTCCTCATAGATGTTTTTGTAATTGGAAAGAGAGTTCACAGGCAATGGAGGCTGACATAATTGTTGATGGTTTTTTAAAAGCAGAAAAGGTCCATGGAGTAAGGTATACGAGACTCATAGCTGATGGTGATTCATCTGTTTACGCTAAAATCCAGGAGAAAGTGCCAGTGTGGGGACACCATGTTGCGAAGATAGAATGCGCGAACCATGTTTGCAAATGCTTGCGAACAAATCTTGAAAAACTGGTTGCTGATAATCAGTACTACAAAGGTAAAGGAAAGCTATCGAAGACAGCAAGAATGAGAATTGCAAGTTGTGTTAGAAGTGCCATTCGAATGCGATCCAAAGAAACAAATAAAGCAGAAGCTGTACGCAAACTTCAAAAAGATATACACAATTCAGTCCATCATGTATTTGGAAACCACATTAATTGCAGTGACTTTTGTAAGGCCAGGGATTGTAATAATGTGTCTCTACAATCAAACATAGAAGTTAGTAGCAACAACGTTGACAATACAGCAGAAGAAACAATACCAGATGTTCTAGAAGAAGTCACTGATATATGGGCAGAAACATTGAATGCCAATGAGGAAGAACTGTCCAGAGGGGATTGCAATATATTAGAGACATTGGATTCGATGATGCTTAAGGATATCAGCAACATATTGGAAAGAGTAGCTGCCAAATCATCAAGATTACTTGGAAACACAACTACAAATCTAGCTGAATCTTGGATGGCGATAAGGGCAAAATTCGATGGAGGCAAGCTCTACAATAGGTGCAATCGTGGATCCTGGCACTCTAGATGCTATGGTGGAGCATTACGAAAAAATTATGGTCCACAGTGGTCACCAAAGGTCTGGCAAGAAACAACCTCAACCAAAGCTGGCAAGCATTTTGAAAGGCTTTATAATACCAGGCAGACAGCACTTCTTCAAACAAAGAAAGGCCAGAATAAGCCAGAGCGAAAAGCAAGAAGATGGAAGAGGAAAATGGAAAGTACGAAGAAAGCTGAATGTAAGAAAGCACGGAAAGAGTATGGCGAAGATTCATTAGAGGCAGTACCTGATCTTTCATCAGACAGGCTGACAGAGTTGCAAACCACGTACTTCAAGACCCACATTGACCTTGAAGATAGTAAGATGAAGTCAATTGAACGTGTCACAAGAAAGCAGTCGGCATCAGCTGTATGGCAAAAAGAAAGGAAGAAGCGTATAACATCTTCAAATTTCGGTGCTGTTGTCAAACGCAATCCCAAAATCAATGTGAAGAACCTAGTTAAAAAAATGCTCTACAGTCCATTCAAAGGAAATCTTTACACCAGACATGGCATCCAGGCGGAACAGATGTCCATAAAAGAATACATTTGTAAAAAGAAGGAAGAACATGTTGAAGTAACCGTGGAACAAGTAGGTCTCTCTATAGATTTTGACAATAAATTCCTTGCGACAAGTCCTGATGGAAAGGTCAATGAAAAAAATGGTGAAACTGGACTTCTAGAAATTAAAAATCTGCTCCAAAACAAACCCTTGAACTTGTATGAAGCCGCAAGTACTGTAAATGGTTTCTGTTTACAATTGATAGACAACAAATTACATTTAAAGCAGTCTCATGATTACTACTACCAAATACAGGGGCAGATGAACATAACCAATTTACCATGGACAGATTTTGTGGTTAGAACAGAAAAACCATATCAACTGTTTCTAGAACGGATCTATAGAGACCAAAATCTGTGGATAGAGAAGATGGTACCGAAACTGGATGCATTTTATCACAAAGCAATGTTGCCAGAACTAGCTGCACCAACAAATAACACTCTTATGGGGATACGAGAACCAGGCATTTGGGTATGTTAACTATGGACCCATACGTATACACACACATTTGGTGATGTGCTCATTAATGTATCCATAAAATATGTGTGTGGTAACACTTGTGGTACAAATTATTTTCTAGCAATATAACCAAAAAAATACCAAAATTCAATACAAATATGTAATATATTATAGATGTAAAACATATGAAATATAGTAATAAAACAATGATAAATGGATTCAACATATGTAATTAATGTTTATATTATATTTGTTCTTGCAGTTTACTCCTTCACAAACTACAAGGACAGTCACACAGAGAACAAGAAAGACTGAAGGACAGAAAGTGAAAGCTGCAAATCAAAATCCATCAGCTTATGGCAACAGTGATATTCCTACAACTTCAAGGCAGGGGTAATTAATTTCTAATAGTCTATTAGCAGTCTAATAGTTATAATATAATATAATATTATGTTTTATCTGCTAACTTCTATACGTTATACAAAAACGAAACTCTCTAGTGGTTGTGTTTTTGTTGATATTTGTCGGGGAATGAGATGAACTTTATATACAATCTCGTTATGTAATTCTTTAAAGAATAACACTCGCTAAAGGTAGTGTATTTTTTTTTTAAGAGTATACCTAACTCCATTGTATATTATACAAATATCTTATGGCTTAACATGCTCTTGTCCAGAATATTGAACCCAAGGTGGTTGTAATCAACAAGTGTTATATTGCACAAGGCCTTATTGTTTATTACACCCACCGAGGGGAAATATCTTGGACCAGAGCACACTAAGCCATAAGATATTTGTTTTATTACATAGAGCTTAATGTATTCAATATAATATCAGTTCTTGTTGAGATTTTTTAAACATCAGATTTTAAACAACTTTTGATAGGGAAGAAACCATAAAACTTTTACGAGGTGTACTTGCTTATGCATATTCTTGCTGTATGTAGCTTTTATATGGTCGAAACAAAAAAGATAGACTCCCGTCGAATAAAATATCGTAAACATCAACGTCATGACTAAAGTGTTATGACGGGATTGCGCATGAGTTGTAGGACGTCACTGTGCAATATAACTTTTCTAAGCGTTCAATATAACAAGTAATATTGAACTGTTGACAAGATTGTTGAAATTATGACATTACATCAAATATAGATTAATGTAATTCAACTATGTAATAAAACCCGATATTACACTAAAACTTAGTAATATCCTATATATACGACATTATTAACATTAAAATACATCATCAGTAATTATAAATGCTTTGCTTACTTTTCATAATTTTTTAATTTTCTTGTACTTCACAAACTACAAGGACAGTCACACAAAGAACAAAAAAGACTGAAGGACAGAAAGTGAAAGCAAGTCAGAATCCATCATCTTATGGCAACGGTGATAAAACGAATATTCCTACAACTTCAAGGTATATAAATTATAAACCAATATTGCACTAACACTTATTGAATATCCTATATATATATGACATTATTAACAGAAAAATACATCGTCAGTAATTATGAATGCTTTACTTACTTTCCATTGTTGTTAATTATTTTATGGAACAATTTTCTCGCAGTTGTACAGTATTTCTTATTGTTACAGATCTCAAAGACTGCACCGAACCAAATTTGTCGGGAGACGAATATCCCATGAATGGGTAGAAGATGAGGGACACCGTAAATGGTATGATGGGACTGTGATGGGTGTGGAATCTGGGAAGGATGGTAGCCCTGATGCTGTTTACGAAGTGATGTATGATGGAGATGAAGAGCTATACAGCATAGATCATCTGCATACAGATTTTCAGTCAGCATCTGTTAAATTTATAGACCTCATGTGGTAAGTATCCTTGTGTAAATGCATATAACTTTTTGTTGTGGTCATTGACAAGTAGTTGAAGTACTTCATTTTCATTCAAACATACAATTTGTTGATTTGAAATATCAGTATGATAGTTACTATGAAAGTATTTTCTAAAATATTCCTATATGTATATATTAAACAAGATTGCACCTATGTGCCACCATACATTCCTTTGAAAGTAGTTCCAATAAGAGTTGCCTCCCTTTAAACAATTACAAATGGCTTCTGTTTATGGTGTGACTTGAAATAAAAGCTTCTTATTTTGTAAGATTTATAATAACAAACTATTTTCTATTGCTCCCACTAACTGCTTTAATACATCAAAAATGTTTTTTTTCCCCTTTCTTTGCAGAATTCAGTTATTTTGAAGAAAATTAGAAACTTTTACAGAAAACAGTTTATGGCAGGTATTTCTTTATTGCATTAGTACTGACAGTTATGCCATATACACCAATAGAAAGATAATAATTAGACGAACATTTTCATATATCACATTCTGTACTTTTACACTGATATTATATAATACAGTTTTTAAAAACTCAACCAGTTTCTGCAGTATTCATTACCCTTAACGTTATCTAACCTTGACTTCAAAACGCAATCCTTGCATACACTGTGTCGTCACTTGAATAGAAATGAATAACGCCTTGTTTTAGAAGTCAGGAAACGAAAACCTTCCATCAAATCAGGCCGAGTTTGATTCCATTTACTTCACTACGACTGCCTATGTTTTTGTATTACTTGTCTTCAAATCAAGACAACAATGTAAACAATTGCAATGACATGTCATGTGACAGGCACTTTCGAATATTCCTTCGAATCATCATGATATTTACATTAGTGTTGACCGTCAGCGAATTGTTCATTCCCTTCTGTGCTGTGCCTAACACAGTGAGTCTATACTATAATTGATTTCCTCAAATCAGATAAATTAATTTTCTGTCCATGCCCTCTCCATTTGGCAATCAGTTGTTTCCGAGGAAGCATTCAAAGAAAAGGGCAGAAACAAAAATCCCGCATTCTATATTTTGTTCCCAAATTAGTCATTTCTTACAACATTAAGCAAAGCAAGATATTTTTCTGTCTCCTGGCCGACCAAACGGGGAAATATATATTTGTGTTTGTTAACTAAATGTCTTGTCATCAATTACGTCCTATCAGCGTCTCATTTGCCACCTGTGACAATATTCGTTATACCGGGTCATATACGGTAATTTGATTATATAGCAGAGTTGTTCTATCGTTATATCTATATGAGATAGTTGACCCAGTTGTTGGCGTTACACGACAAACAGTATTTCAAATCTCATTACCGTTGCAGTCTGACTGTTTTGGCATATCTATGACTATTGTTTTCATGATGAATTGCTAACTTGTCAGTATTGATATGGTTGTAGACATTATATCAAGACAGACATAAATATATATCCCATTTCTACAAATTTATCTTATACGGCGCCTAACGTCCTCGCAACAGTCAAGGTCATATGAGCACGCGCCAATGTAAAAGAGACATTAGTAGAAAAAATAAGATATAGGAAGAGCTGAAATCGATAAAATCCACGATTATGTAGTCTCACTTCGTTAAAAGAATGTGTCGATGATTAATGTATAGTGTAAGATGATTTTGAACTCCATGTACTTAAATACGCTGAATGCATTTTGCTATACTTTGTAGTGAAGCCCCCTTTCCTATAACAGTAATTGTAGTAGTATATTTAGACAGATGTGCTGAAGAACAAGCAAAGACAATATAACGTATAGATACTTGTATAAATGGTTTCCAACGGGAAACACATACGTGTGATCAAAAAAGTCCATAGTTAAGTTTTGATAATTTCCTTGTCTTCCTTAATATAACAATAAGATATCGTCCATCTATGTCACTGGCATATCTCGAAGACGTAAAAACGAGCACAATTGATTTCGCAAAAGGAAAGATTTGTCTTGTACAAGTTTAAAAGTATCTGAGACAGCTAAATTTTCATTAGGACAGATGTTTAAGAAAGCGTAGAAATGGCTGCAAGAAGCCATTTATCATTTAAATATGAACGAGTGAAGTTTAATGCGAACGTGTTCATATTTCGACAATTCATGGTTTTTCTGCATATCAAAGTGGAGCCACCATCATTAGTCTGGATTTTTAAATGATTATTGCAGCTATGAGGATATGTGTTTGCTTGATCTGGGTGTGAAGTCAGTGTCGGAGTCAATGAAGCCTGTTGACTAGGTAGATACCAATAGGAAAAAAACAATGCCACAAAAAACAGTAGTCAGTGGTAGGAAGAAACACCTGGCGGTAATAGGAATGCAGAAAAGTAGGCATTGACGGGATAGAGATAGAAGACGGTTGTAGAAAAGAAACATTAAACAGTAATGGCAAGACACAGCGGGCGGTAGTGGGGATGCAAAAAGTAGGTAGGGGCAGGAACGAAATAGAAGACGAATGTAGGAAAAGAAAAATAGACATTAGTGGGAAAGAAACAGCCGCCGGTAGTGGGAATGGTAAAAGTAGGCAGGGGTGGGGAAGAAATGGAAGACGGTTGTATGCAAGAAACAGTAGAGTAGTGGGAAAGGAATCGTAAATAGCAGTGGGAAGAAACAGCAGGCGGTAATGGGAATGCAAAAAGTAGGCAGTGGGAGGAAAGAAATAGAAGAAGGTTGTATGCAAGAAACAGTAGTGAGTAGAAGGAAAGAAATCGTAAATAGCAGTGGAAGAAACACCAGGCAGGTTGGGAATGATCAAAGTCGATAGTAGCGGGAAAGTTACAAGAAATAGTAGTAATATCAGGTATGTGCTTCTCTAGATCGCAGTAAGACAACTTCCATACGGCAGTCTGATAAACTCGATACACATGCCAGCGCTTTAGATGTAATTGCAAGAAGGATAAAACGTTTGCTTGATGCAACAGCATGCCTTTACGTCAGCATCAATTGCATTTATTACAAAATTCCCAAGTTCCTTGTTCTACTCAGTTGCGTAGCACATACGTTTAAAGGATGGTCCCATATGCATACAATAGCGGGAGGTGGACCATTAAATTTTGACGCTTCCAATGTAAATTAATCTTATCAATACCAGTTAAGAGTTTCGTATCCGAAGCAGCTGGAAGTATTAGTTTTAAAAAATGCGCGCATGTATGATGAAATTGGAAGTCCGTACACTGAGACTTTAAAATTGGCCCATTATACTTTAAGGTACTTTAAACATGTCGAAATGACGACTACATGTGCTTGAGGGTAATTAACTGTACCTTTCGAAGCTATCTCATGATGAAACGTATACTGCTAATCTTTTACTGTCCGTTAAAATCACTGTAAAGATCATTTCAACATAAGATGTGCCCACAGGAAATCAATATGTTGCCCTAAAACGCAGCCACAATTCTAATTGTGGTTTAAATAGTCTCAGCAAAAGCAGAAAACCAAATAAAATGAATGAAAAAATTGCGGTGTATGGAGTGAAAGTGCATTAGTGTGCCCTAGAGTCATGCATCTCGATTTAAAATGAGTTTTAAAATATATCAATCTCTGTATAAAAGATGCAAAAAGACAGTTATTGCAACCGAGCGCATGATGATTCGGTTGGAGTGGTAGCATATATGTCCTATGTTTTTATTAAAAGGCTGCGTAAACAGCTATTTATGGTATCTATTTAAAATAAGACAAATGGTCATGGTAACATGTCTATCATATGTCCTTACTAAAAGGCCGAGTGTATAGCTATTTATGGTATCCGTTTAAAATAAGACAAAGTCTTCTGCTTTTAGACGGTCGTTTGTTCAGTTCGTCATTCTGACCATACGACAAGTAACACGATGGTATCGCTTAACTTAAATATAGGTCGTGTAAGTTCCCTGTCATTTTGTGGAAGTTATCTGCCATTTTGTGATCAGTCCAAACGTTAAGTTGCTGAATGTTATTCAATGAATTTACTGTTTGTGTAACTTCCATTTAAAGAACGACATAATGTTAGACACTGTTTTTTTGGTTTTTGCCCCGTAAACAGCTAAGGTCTCCTTTTAGTAGTAGGTTACTACATCACTGAACAACACACGGGAGGCCTGTCGAATGCCATCCAGAGCAATTTACAGTTGTTTTATGCCTTACTCAGTGAAAACTGTTTTGACTCTTGACTGATGAGGCACGAAACAACTGTTTTGTTTTCTAACCATTGAGGTGAATAAATTACAACAAAAAAAACACTAGTCCAGTCTGAAATTCAAAATCTGATAACTCACAGAACCCTTGATGATATTTTTGGTATTAGCTGGGTCTCTGTTCTATGATATTTAAAAGACCGTCATCGCTTATGTTTTCAAACCTAGAAGTCATGTTTACAGTCGACCGATGTTTACAAACAGACGACAAGTAGTGTAGTCACTGTCGTCTGTACGTTTGTAATTAGGCGCGTTCGATTGGGCAGCGCGTGATCGGGCAACAGTTCATGAGTAGCATTCAAGGTAAATCACGTGACTGGGCAACAGTTCATGGGTAGCATGTTTTAGCATTCATCTTTCGCGAAAACAGTCAAATTTAGTTAATATCCATTTATATAGTGAGTCATATAACAATAAGTGTTAATACATGTAGTCATGGCCAAAGGAAAAAAACACAACAGCATAGACCTGGTTGATTCACAGCTTCCTGAAAAACACAAACCGGCACAGTTCAGACAAGGAAATACATAATGAGCATAGATTTCATCAGCATTCGAAAAAGTTGTTTTTTCCTTTCCCTTTCCTTTCTTTTTTCAATTTCTTTTTTTATTAATTGACTGAAGCATTAATGTTAACAATTTTTTGTTTCATAGGGGTATAAAAAATAGGTTGCAAATTAATTCGCGAAGCGGATTGTTACAAAAGTTTGCAAACAAATCACAGCTGATTCATTCGCGAAACAAATCAGTCATGAAGGGGTCTTGTTACTTTCGAAAGAAAAAAAAATGTTTATAACATTTATTTTTTATGAAACGAGGAAGACTCAACAATCTAAAGGATATAAATTATTTGAAGCTGATAAATGAGTTGCTAGTGTTGAAATAAAAGCAGTCATAAACGTAGAGCAGCATAGAAATTTACGTGACAAGTCTTTTGTTAAATCAAGCGTCGTGACCAGTAGTGAAATATAACAGGAAAGCCGTACACATTTATATGTCGGTTGAAATATGTGCACCGCCGGAGAGTATATTTCATAATTGCCAGGTATTTTGCTTACATTCTATGCTCTTAAAAGTCGGAGGTATACTACTTTATGTAAACAGGCGACGTTTTGTTTTTTTATGAAGTAAGCCCAGTTCAGGCCGCTGTTAAACGTGCTAAAAATATGAAAGTGATTTAATCATCACAAACCCGTAACTCCTCATTTATTGGGACTTGTTTAAGTATCACTTGTGCTTTTTCTCAGACTCAGCCCTTCAAAAAGCCGAAATGTTATCTTTGTAATATAGTTATATTATGTGAAATATAATGTATACATGAACATCTATTTGTGTGAGTGTTTGTTTAGTACTGTTCCTTCATCTCCATCTCGCCCCAACCTACCCTGTTTCTCCCCCCCCCCCCCCCCCCCCCCATTTCTCTATGCTGTCTTTTCTCTTGTTCTTTGTTATTTTTCCTTGGCAGTTATCAACTCCAATTCCTTTTCTCTTATAAATGCAATGCAATGTACTTATTGGTTTTTAATCTGCATTTGTCTTCTAAATAACTTTCTGCTACTTAATTAATTTCCTTATTTTAATTCTTTACTGATATCTCATTACTTCTCATTTATTATGATTCATATATAGTAGACATGTATGTGTTTTGTTCGTTTGTTTCTCTCTCTCTTTATCATACGGTAGTATGTATATACTTATGGTATAAACATGGAAATATAAATATGTCCCTAGCAGAGATTTTCTTTGTGTGCTATGCATCTGTGTGCATATAAAATATAAAAACCTTCAGATGTATGTACTAGGGAACAACCAACCAATTGAAAAAATATATTTTTGAAACAGCCCCTGTGTATAGAACGTTGAGCCAAGGATAAAATGTCTGGCAGCCACTGATTGGCCAGTATGTTATGAAGTGAGAAAATAGATATGTAGCCTGATAGGTAACTATCAATAAGAAATGTTGATATAAATTTCGTAAGTCCGATTGGTTTTTTTTCCCAAAAGTTCACGTAATAATAGTAAACTGGTAAACATTTACGATTTTGAGAATTTTTACTGCGAAATTCACCTATTTTCAAAATGGCTACCATGGAGAAAATTTGAGCTGAAGGACCCAACTTTTTTTTTTGATTAGGTGTTATATCAGACCCTAAACTTTTGTTATAAACCATAATCGTCATATTCAATTCAAGAATTTGAATGAAATAATCCAAAACGTTAACACTAAAGTCTATGGGAAAACAATTGGTTGGTTGGTCTCTTTAGCGAGCTACCGCATATGACATGTTGTGCCATGTAGCGTCCCTGGAAACCAGATGATGGGACCGACTAGCACATTTTCGGACGGGATTCTCATCTTGGAGGCATTGTAGAAGAATTTAGAGAGAAATTGAGATTCAGGGGGGATTGATGATGAAAATATGACACATGTAGTGTTACAAGGAGGACCATAGACCGGACAGATACGGACATACATTCTATATTTCAATGGTAACGGTATATATCGTGGCTCGGGGTACGGTGGGATGCTGGTTGTACTACTGGCACTACCCCGGTTCAATGTGTGGGTGTGTGTCTGGTTGTTCTGTTGTCACTACCCCGATTCGGTATTCGGTGATGTGTTTGGTTGTTCTGTTGTCACTACCCCAGTTCAGTGTTTGGTGATATATCTGGTTATTGTTTGTTGTCACTTGCCCGGTTCAGTGTTCTGTGTCTGTGTTTCGACTCTTTTATCTAAATAATGGCTCTACTACTATTTTTTTTCATTCGGCCTTTTTTTCTACATTTTTTTTACAAAAAGACCAGAAATTAGGGGGTGGCGGAGATAACATTGAGTTACCTGCCCCTGATCTTTATTCTATATCTTATTTGTTTATATTTCTGAGTAGCACGATTTCTATACTTGGCTATTAACCAAAAGCCATCACTTTAAATTCAAAGCTTATCAATATATTAAAATTTAAATTTCAAAATTAACTCAATTTTAATGTGGTTCTCTCTTAAGAATTTCATATCCAGTACCACTAGAAGAATCAACCTACCAGCCTAAGACTTGCAGTCAGGCACTGCATATTTTGATAGCATATCTTATGGTTCTATCCTGTTCCAGAAAAGTCATATTTGAAAAATGTGAAAGATACTATAGGGAACAACCAACCAATTGAAAAAAATATATTTTTGAAACAGCCCCTTTGTATAGAACGTTGAGCCAAGGATAAAATGTCTGGCAGCCACTGATTGGCCAGTATGTTATGAAGTGAGAAAACAGATATGTAGCCTGATAGGTAACTATCAATAAGAAATGTTGATATAAATTTCGTAAGTCCGATTGGTTTTTTTCCCAAAAGTTCACGTTATAATAGTAAACAGGTAAACATTTACGATTTTTGAGAATTTTTACTGCGAAATTCACCTATTTTCAAAATGGCTACCATGGAGAAAATTTGAGCTGAAGGACCCAACTTTTTTTTTGATTAGGTGTTATATCAGACCCTAAACTTTTGTTATAAACCATAATCGTCATATTCAATACAAGAATTTGAATGAAATAATCCAAAACGTTAACACTAAAGTCTATGGGAAAACAATTGGTTGGTTGGTCTCTACTACATGTATTTTAGAATGTTAGATCTGACATGTTTGTTTATGTATGTGTGTTTGTGAGTATACAACTAAGATACACACATACATGTATATATATATATATATCATACTGGATATGTGTACATGTTTATGAGCATATATATCATAGGAGGTGTTTAAAGGCAAGTATGTAAATGAGATATATGTTTATATACGATTGTGTGAGCATACAAGCGAGATATTTATATCTCATACATGATGTGTGTACATGTTTCGATTATGGTTATGAAATAAGAAATTTGTATCATAGGATGTGTGTGGTATATATATGCAAATAATATATGTGTGTATTTCATATAGTGTTTATGTATATATGTGGGAGACAGCAAACAAGTTTTATAAATAGGGTTTTGTGTATGTGTGAGTATGTAAAGGAGTATTTGTATTTTATGTCTTTTTTTACATTGACAAAAAACCTGAATAAAAAGATCATTAAAAAAAAAAAAAAAAAAACCACTTCCTCAATGTTTTATTTTTCTTCTTTATGAAATATATTCAAATTTACTGTAACCCTGGTAAATACTAGCCGCAATATACCGCTCGGCTAGAGATATCTCTTTACCTCGATCGGTTGAGCGTAATACTAGTAAGCCAGAGGTCCCAGGTTCGATCCCTAGCGGAGGCAGTGATTTAAATTTAATTAATCATGCGCTCTGTTACATTGGCGCAAATGTAGGGACTCCGGAATAATACTCATCGCTGTTTGCGAAAGCATCGCTGTTACCCCTGGAAACTCGAGGACGTGTTCTTTCCTGGAGGGGGAGTATGTAACCCTGGTAAATACTAGCCGTAATATACCGCTCGGCTAGAGAGATCTTCTCTTTAGCTCGACCGGTTGAGCGTAAGACTAGTAAGCCAGAGGTCCCGGGTTCGATCCCTAGCGGAGGCAGTGATTTAAATTTAATTAATCATGCCTGAATAAAAAGATCATTATAAAAACAAAAACACAAAACAAAAACCCAAACTTCCTCAATGTTTTATTTTTTCTTCTTTATGAAATATATTCAAATTTACAAAACATCGAAGGATAGTGAACCCCACACACTGAGTGTGTGTAAACAAAGTACTTATAGTAAACAGGAATTTCATTCATGAAAAAGAAATAGTTCCACCAGATGGCGCGTTGTCATTGACTTCTCCAAACACTGCCAAGTGTGTGGAGCTTATTACCTTTGTTCATACAAGCACTGCCCTGCAGGTAGGGCGTAAGAATTGTACCTGCTACCCCCATTGCATGAAATCGTAAGAGGCGACTAAATTTGTTATCTTATCTTTTCTCTTCTTTCTTAGCAACTTTCTTCTTCCTAATGTCCCCTTGACAGTGCCTCACTTTTGGCCTTCAGTTGAGCGTTCGCCCCTGTGAGGAAGGCTTTGGGTTCTGTCCCCTAGCCGAGACATACCAGAGTCTGGTAGTTGCTACTCCTACTTAGCGCTCAGCATATTAGGAGTGGGACGACTGGTTCGCCCGTTGTCAGTATAATGTGACCGGGTGGGGTGTGATGCTGGGTGTCTTCGGTTGTATGCTTCAGTGAGGTAGCACTATAAATCGGTAAAGATTCAGGTCTATGACAAGGAGACTTAACGTCCTTAAATGACCTTAGCTGTTAATAGGACGTTAAACATAATAAACCAAACCGAACCATACAAGCATGAAAAGAAGAAAAAAGACGAATAAGAAAAGCAGCATTCTGTGTGCAAACAGCGAAAAAGTAACTATTTACAAATAAATCGAGGGGTTGATCAAGGGGAATTTTAGTGAATAACCACAAATGACTTTCCCCCCTAAATATCGGACAGGCCAAATAATGAATTATAAACTGCGTCATTCAGATTTTTCCTTAGCCGAAAACTAGTTAGAGAGGCCATCGACCAATCCTATATAAATATATGTATGGGATCACGATTGGTCTGCGTGAATTGAAGACACGTCGTTGCGTGTGCTAAATAGTTCATTTTCCAGGGTGCTAGAATCGACTTCCATACTCAACTTATATTGAAATATTATACTAAATAATTTGTAACGTGTTAACATCATAATGGACGACAGAAGACTGACGTAGCCGGCATTGTACAGGGATAAGAGCTTGGTAATAAACTAAATACACATCTAAAATGACTGCTTCTTACTGTGTGTGGTAACTATGTTCGAAGTATAGGCACATTTTACTTTATTATACCCCCGCAACGAAGTTAGGGGGGTATACTGGAATCAGGTTGTCCGTCCGTCCGTCTGTAGACGCATTTTGTCCGGACAACTCCTCCTAAACCGATGGACCAATTCCGATGAAACAAAAATATTAATGATCATGTGTAGATGTGCATACCACTTTATTTTTCTTAAAATTATGGTTGCTATGGCAACTGGTCACCATAAACAGGTTTTCCGATAAGAACCATAACGTTAAGTTTGTTCGGACAACTCCTCCAAAACTAAATGGCCAATTTCAATGAAACTTCACACAAATATAGAGGACCATGTGTAGATGTGCATGCCACTTTCTTTTCTTTCAAAATTATGGTTGCTATGGCAACTGGTCACTATAAACAGGTTTTCTGATAAGTACCATAACTTATAAGTTTGTCCGGACAACTCCTCCTAAACTAAATGGCCAATTTCAATGAAACTTCACACAAATATAGAGGACCATGTGTAGATGTGCATGCCTTTTTATTTTTTACAATATTATGGTTGCTATGGCAACTGGTCACTATAAACAGGTTTTCCGATAAGAACCATAACTTTAAGTTTGTCCGGACGACAACTATACCGTAGGGCTGATTTCAATGAAACTTCACACACATATAGAGGACCATGAGTAGATGTGCATGTCACTTTTTTTTTCTTCAAAATTATGGTTGCTATGGCAACTGATCACTATATTTCTGGGTTATCTTAGTTAGCCTCTAATTAACAGTTTCAATTCACCATTGACTCGTGCAGATTGCGGGGGAATTAGTCAGCCCTCCTGGCGACAGTTCTAGTTTCAAGGGGTTTAACGTCCTCGCAACAACCAGGGTATACGAGGACGGTTGCCATGGAGATACCTAAAGCACAGACTGACTGAGCAGTGGGGATAGATTTAAATTCTCAAGTGTTGTAATTGGGGAAGAAGATCTATTTTGGTCTGTTAAATGTACCCTCAATACAATATAGCCTTCTACGATCAACCTGAAGTGGAATACAGCGGGCCAGTACGAATGCAAATTATTCACACACCGGACACGAAAGCTAATACAATCATACGCGATTGGCTTTAAGTCATTATATCTTTCCGGCCAACGTAATCCAGACCAGCTACGCTGTAAATGTTCCGAAATCGATCATTAAGGTTTAAATGACAAACATTTGATATCATGCGGTCATTCATCATATCCAAACAGCAGAAGCGGTCATATGACCACAGGTGATCAAAGATGCTGAGGTCACTCAGGGGCACATTTAAAATTGCAATCGTACTCAACTGCTATCAGGCGCGCACAGTTATACGACACTTATGTAGGGCATACCATCCTGACGATGGAAGAAACAATATCCATGGCAAAAGTGAACCAAGCCAAAACTGTTCTTTGTTTGAGAAAAACTGTCTTCACAACAACTGTAGTTTAGGTTTACTTTTAATGGAAAATGAGCTACGAAAGCATTCAATGTGGTACGGTACAAAATTGATGTAGAATTTCTGTAATCCGATAATAAGGTAGCCATCAATCTTTTATTTGACCTTGGATGCCAGGAGTGTGCCTAATCCCCAGGAAACAAGACTCAATATATCAAATTGAAAATGTCAAACACAAATTACAAGAAAACTATCCAACACGGATTTGCCCTAGCAAATTATTTACATGTATAAATATTACCAGATTAAATCAACTGCCAATGCAATATAATGTTTAATAAGGGATTCTTCTTTCTTGTTTAAGGTTTTGATTCGGTGTTCGCATAACATGTAAATGATCATATTATCATTGTATAACGTTCGCTGGTGACAGTTATCTAGTACAGGCAACTATACATCCAAGGCACGAGCAAGGCAACTTGGTCAAGGTTGAACATGGCTTTAATATGTGGGTCAGCGTTCATCGTAGGGCACTGGTTACCATGCAGTATAACACCCGCACTGTCCTTAATCTGACTACCGCAAACAATGCACGCGCAGTGGTAGGGAGATAATGTTTATGGGAAACGATATAACCGGGTTCTTTTCATGAGAACCATTACTGAAATGAATGGAGCTCCTTGCTATCAACTAGTATGAGAGGCCAATGCTATCAGTCCTACACAGACGATTAATTAAAGGCCAATAATGTATTATCATCGATATTTTATAAGTATATTGTATATACCAAGCCTTTGTTAGCACTGTGGTCTAGCAGTATAACCGACCAAATAAATTGAAAGAAGTCAGATTATTCGGGGAAAAGGACGTATCACTTCTGGTTTTCATACTGGTAAAATGGGAAGTCAGAAATATCTTAATTTAACTAAAGTTAAAATCAGTTATATGGAACGCTTTCGTATATGTTTCCAACGTGATGATGTTAAGAAATATCTAAATTAAGAACTTAGTAGACTGATTGGTTGTTAAATTGTTTTAAAGGTGTATCTGTACCTAAAGTTAATTAAATGACAGTGAGTACGTGCAGCAGGCGAGTTAAGTGATCATTATTTCATCGGTGCTTACCCACATGCAAGTCTGACCTCATATGACTGTTGCGTATTCGTTGAACATTTTATAACAGACGTTATATAAAAATAGCTCATTTAATCATAATATTGTCTAAAGCAATATCACCTTGATCTAAAATTACTTAATCTCGTATTGTCAGACATCTCTTAAATCATATATGAAGCCAAAGTATACCAGGAACGAATGTATAAATAGAACGTTTTCCCCGCATCCAATCATTGTGTCCTAAAAGAGCACTCAGACGCAAAATAATGTGTATATCAGAAAATGCGCGATCAGGCAAACAAAGAATCAGTAACCTTATACATTATCACATAGCAGGATGGAATCACATTATACTTAGTTTCCCTTTTAACATCCACTCTCTTTCTGACTCACCCTCAACTATGTCTGTACAGCTATGATCTATGCCAATGCATTCAAATTTCCAAAGATAGTATGCATCAATAATCCCATCACCGCCAATTCGACAATGTGGAATAGCACATGATGGTTTGGAATGACTGTTTAAATGCATATTGTAATATTTGTTGTCCTCTTTAACTCTGTTATCAGGACAACGACCAAGACTAGCATTAACCGTTGTCGCTGTTTATGATAAACATTTTAACAGTTCTTGCAAATGTTTTTATTGGCGTTGGTGGTTGCATGTTTTCACAATAGCCAAGGTCATATGCATATATCCATAATTGATGAATCTCTCGACAGCAATTTTATGCAAACTCAATATATTGTCACAATATGGAAATGGCATTCATTCCGTTCCTATTTGATAGCTGAGTAGTCCATATATGGAATTCGTTCAAAATTAAACGACAAGAAAAAAGAATATAAGAGACCTTGGTGTATACCATAAGCTTCCTAGCCGGAATAAATTTCAACAAAATGGCTACACATGAAGTTGTAAAATGAATGGGGCCAATTTAACCAATACACTTGGTTTGGTTTGGTTTATTTTGTTTAATGTCCTTTGAGTATGTGTGTTTTGGGAGGCTGCGGTATGTTCGTGTTAAGTCGCCTTGTGATAGGCCGATTTGTAGTGCTACCTCACTGAATATGACAAACAGGAAATCGTTCTTATGTCATTTTCATATTTATATTAAGCATTGCAGAATCTTTCGTCAATCATGAGCACAGATATTGAATAAATAGAATTGTTCAATTTCTTGGGGATGAGAAAGTGGAATCTCAACCCGAGGGGGGATTCTTATGTCGACAAACATGACATTTGCCAGATGCTGAGACCCTCCTTTCTCATACCTAAGGAGGTGAATGATTATTTTCGTCTGACCCTGTTTACCATGTCATTGTATTGTTGACGTGACGTCATTGGATGGTTGAGAAAGTGCAAAAAGCACGTTTGGTTTGGTTTGGTTTCATCGTTTAGGTAGCAGTGTACAGTAAAAATGCCAAATTCTGAAAAATATGGCACATGTTTTAGATTTGTAAACATTGCAAGTTAACCTTACATATAACCTCTAATAAAGTATATATATTTGAAATCTGTACAACATTTGCAATTTTAATAGAGCTCTGAAGGATAAGTAAACTGATATTTTCTGTGATTTTTAAGAGCTGTGATTACCATGGTAACAGCTTAAAAAATTCTCAAAAATTGCTAAATATTATGATATTTGACCCAAAATGGCATAATTCTCTACACAATTTTTTTTCTGAAACCTATTTAAAATTAATATCTCTATCCCAAAGACAGAATTAATCTTGTTTGGACATATGTTGTAAATTAAGTTTTTCCGCTATCTTACCTTTTCTGTGGGCTTCCATTTTTCGCTGTGGGCAAAACTAAATTTCCTGTGTAAACACGTTCGGAAAATCCGGATATTTAAACTCCGGAACCAATTTATTGATTTTTGTTTTAATAAATGTGAAGCCTGTATGTACTACTTCATACTGAATATACCAATTATAGTGTACATTTATTTGTTCATTTTTTATGCATATCATAATACAGGAGTTATTTGCTTAACAAAAAAATTGCCCATGGCCAGGCTGTCTTACTGTGGTGTGCTACCTTAATGTCCTATCAACAGCCACGGTCATTCACTGACGGCCTCCCGTGCGTGCGATATGAATGCGTGTTGTGAGTGCGCATGTGTGTTTTGGAAGGCTGCGGTATGTTTGTGTTATGTCGCCTTGTGATAGGCCGGAACATTTGCCGATATACAGTGCTACATTCATTGTACCTCACTGAAGCATACAGACGAAGACGCCCAGCAGCAAACCCTACCCGGTCTTATTCTAGGGCTCTCCAACGCTCCCTATACAGACGAAAGCACGTGACACAGCGGTAAGGTTGTCAAACATAGCATCACCTGTCCTTAATAAAATAAAGCAAACGTTATTATGCTGTTATTATCTAGAAGCCATGTCACTCCAGGGCTGCGACCTCACGGCGATCCCGCAGTGTCAATGGAAATTCCAGAACGACGAGATGCGCGTAGTAGGGTCTCATACAGCGCCACATCAACTCGGTGGCATCTCTATTTGACGCGGTCGGGTAGCCTAGATGTTACAAATGACAGATGTCAGCAGGCACATAATGTAGAGTTTTAAAAAAAATGAACACAAAATACAGATAGATACATATGTATAGACCCTGAATGTGACAGCGTAACATGCTGTTTATCTATATATTTAACATACATTTTGTACAGTTTGGTTTGGTTTATTTTGTTTAACGTCATATTAACAGCTAAGGTCATTTAAGGACGCCCCCCCTCCGTGCGTGCGACATGCATGCGTGTGGCGATTGCGTATGTGTGTTTTGGGAGGCTGCGGTATGTTCGTGTTAAGTCTTCTTGTGATAGGCCGGAACTTTTGCCGATTTATAGTGCTACCTCACTGAAGCATACTGCCGAAGACACCCAGCAGCACATCCCACCCGGTCACATTATACTGACAACGGGCGAACCAGTCGTCCCACTCCTAATATGCTGAGCGCTTAGCAGGAGTAGAAACTACCATTTTTAAAGACTCTGGTATGTCTCGGCCAGGAGACAGAACCCAAAGCCTTCCTCACAGGGGCGAACGCTCAACTAAAGGCCAAAAGTGAGGCATTGTAAAGGGAGACATTAGGAAGAAGAAAGATGTTAAGAAAGAAGAGAACAGATAAGATCCCAAATTTAGTCGCCTTTTACGATCATGCAATGGGGGCAGCAGGTATAATTCTTACGCCCTACCTGCTGGGCACTTAAGATACAGCATGCACTTGTAAAATGCTTAACGTATGAAGTGATTCTTGTCTATATATACATAATATAAGCAATTTACGTGTAATTCTGTCGCATTGTCCAGTTGTTTTTATGTTTGTCCATGCGAGAAGGTAAGAATGTTTACTGGGTATGAATGTGTATCGTGGAGCGACTTACATTGGCTGGAAGGTTGAGTTTATGTGCATGCATGCTAGCTGTCCTTTCTACCGCACTTTCGAGCCTGGGTCCGACTTAAACAGACATGTCCGGCAGTTATCTACCTGAAAATGTATGATTACATATGGCTCACGCAAGGTAGGATTGCTGTATTTGGCTTATCTTACACCATAGGTTATGATAAGATAATTAATAATATGTAAAAGAGAAGGTAAGACTGCTTATGTCGCATCAAACATTTCCGAGAGTCACGTGAAAAATGGCGACCAACGTGGGGTCCAATGTCACAGAGCGCATGATTAATTAAATTCAAAACACTAGAATTGAACTCTGGCTTACTAGTCTTACGCTCAACCGAGCGAGATAATATCTCCCTAGCCTAGCGGTATATTGCGGCTAGTATTTACCAGATTTACATACTCCCCCACCGATATAGTTGTACCATCATATCAACTATATGCATTGGTTTGCTGACCTGCGAATCAGGTGAACGACAACAACAACGCAATTACCCGAACTTGAGTAGTCATGTTGTATTGTTTGTTAAGTAAATGATAGAATAAGATAATTATCTTGACAATCTAATCAGCAGGGTTCGCTCTTAGAAAACCGAATTCCGACAATTTTATATGTAATTTAGCTCTGACTTTCCACCACAATGAAAAGATGAGTCTTTCCTGCGGAGACAGTCCATTACCCGTTAGCTCTTGCCATATCCTGGACCCCCGGTGTTTTTACTGAAAACTACTTTCAGGCTGGACTGGACTAATAGTTGCTCAGTTCAGCTGTAGTGGACCTTTTATCGCCATTGACATGTTCGTAAAATGGCATCCATGCATCTGCTATTATCATTTCGGTCATTATCATGAACTTGGAAAAAACAAAAACATGTTTTTTGTTTTACATGGACATTAACGTGACGAACCTTGACACATACTGAAAGACATATGGACTACATTTGACCTGGAACGTGACAGGTTGGTTCCGTCGGCTTGGTCATTGATTAATAAGTATTTGTCCTTGCGTATGATTATCTATCTTCAACATCCTCACCAACCCTAAAATTATTTTGAAACACCGAGCATGCATTGAATGCAATTTTAAACAAAATAATTGTTTTCACGTCAAAAGTCTGATTTTGAAACCCGGTGTTTGCTCAAGGTCTTTCGTATCTGAGGTCATAAAAAGGTAATTTGCTACTTTTGTCAGAAAAAGATTGAAATATTGTGTATATGCAACTCGTCACGACCAAAGTTTAGTATTTTGCACCTATAACCCATTACTTACATAGATCAAATATAGGTCATCAGGGGATCTATTCTAATTCACTTTTCATTCGGATCATTTAATTAAGTCATAAAATATCAGCAAAAATTATTAACATCCAAAAAATCATCAAAATTCGACGACAAATGACATCTTCCATAGGAAAGTACACAGTTGTCTGTCAATATTTTTTTTTTTTTTTTTTAATAATAATTCAATAAAAAGTTTATGAGTGTTGTGTTATTTATTTATGAAAGTGTTATAAGCAACTGAAAAAACATATTTGAAATTATTTTAGTATTTTGAACCAAGAAAAACGATCGAAAATTGCGTTGTGCTAACGTAAAATTGACGGATTTTCACAGTCATAATTCTGAGACTGGATTTTATAATCGATTTTTCTGTAAAACATATGGATGTTTTATCACCATAACCACAAAAAATATGTAGCTTATCATTTCTAATTAATAAAACAACAAATTCCACGATTAGAACTGCCATCTGCAGAATGAATAAAATATTTTCTTCGGTAGTTTGGTTGGGAGTTCTGTCAAATATACTGACGTTCGCATCGTTTGAAAATGCACTTCTTTTATCCCTTCTATAGACACACTATATTTGCAGTTCACAACAATCGATGTACTTCAACTTAGTTGAATAGGTCCTTTAAAAAATAGTTTTACAGCATTGTTAATTAATTAAGAAGAAGCCGTGCGAACGTCAATTCTGTCAAAACCATCAACTCAAACCGACTGACGATCGCGATCCGACTTTCACGCGGGATTACGCCCCTTACATAATTTATGCCAGTTTTTGCCGCTAGATGTTGCTGCTGTGCATATAACAACAATATGGCGTCTACAGGGGATGGATCGCCTGTCAAATTATATGACGTTTGCTACATGTGACGTTAGCAACACCAGTCACTGAAAAACCGACACGGTAACCAGTTTTATCAAAATTACGGCACACGAGGTTATGAAATGGTCCGAAATCACGAAACCTATGTTTAAGTTTCCTTTCGCGCTCATTTCCGCGCAGTTTTCGATCATTGGTGTTGCGATCGTCATACCTGCTGCCCCCATTGCATGATCGTAAGAGGCTACTAAACTTGGGATCTTATCTTTTCTCTTCTTTCTTAACAACTTTCTTCTTCCTAATGTCTCCCTTGACAATGCCTCACTTTTGGCCTTTAGTTGAGCGTTCGCCCCTGTGAGGAAGGCTTTGGATTCTGTCCCCTGGCCGAGACATACGGTAGTTGCTGCTCCTGCTTAGCGCTCAGCAAATTAGGAGTGGGACGACTGGTTCGCCCGTTGTCCGTATAATGTGACCGGGTGGGGTCGGCTGCTGGGTGTCTTCGGCAGTATGCTTCAGTGAGGTAGCACTCTAAATCGGCAAAAGATCCGGCCTATCACAAGGAGACTTAACACAAACATACCGCAGCCTCCCAAAAAACACATACGCACTCATCACACGCATGCATGTCGCACGCACGGGAGGCCGTCCTTAAATGACCTTAGCTGTTAATAGGACGTTAAACAAAATAAACCAAACCAAACCAAACTTTGACAGAAATTTTGTTGCGAACGTCATATAATGGACAGAATGTATGTTGCTATCGTCATATTATTGAGAAAGTTCCGGCTTATCACAAGGAGACTTAACACGAACATACCGCAGCCTCCCAAAACACACATACGCACTCACCACACGCATTCATGTCGCACACACGGGAGGCCGTCCTTAAATGACCTTAGCTGTTAATAGGACGTTAAACAAAATAAACCAAACCAACCAGAATGTATGTTGCTATCGTCTTATTATTGACAGAATCTATCGTCAATCAGAGATTTGCTAGCATCCATCAAATGTTACACCCTCATCAGACCTACTTTCGTTTTCAAAGTTTCGTCTGTAGTCCTGGGTATCGAGTACTTCCGACCTAGTACCTGTCCTACCTACGGTTTTCCGACTTTGGTCTATTTAATTACATTTTTTATGTACTATGTGTCGTAGATGTACTGTATAAACATCGTTAGTACATGTCACATGTATACTCTCGTGTGCCAAATAAAAGAACAGGGTGGAAATTTCTGAAAAAAAAAGTACAGGGCGGAATAAAAAGTACAGACCTTGAAAATGATTTTAAAAAATTGACCAATATCTATTACAGTAATGAGTAAAAGAATTATTTAATGTCCAAAGTTGATTATTGATTATTTTGATGCCAAATGTGTGTTTTGATTCTTATAAAACTGTCAAACAAGTTCTCATACCAGAATTAAGAACAGCAAGATTTTTAATAAACATACAGGGCCAAATAAGCATCATACAAGGTGGATTTTTTTCCAAAAATTAATAAACATACATGTATGTTTATTTGGCACACAAGAGTAGTGCTAGAGTGCCAGTGTACATTTGTCCCAAATGTCGTTCAGTAGTTGATAAGAAATCCTTTTAAAAACGAATCATTATAAATTCCAATGAAATTAGATTTAGATCATATTCAGAATAAAATGTATCGGTAAATAATTTTTAAGTTGCTGTCAGTGTTAATGCACCAAAAGCGCCAAAATAAATACTTTTCCCTAGTGTTGCTCGCCACTTGGTATTCCCGTTATCCTGTCCTATCCGGGATGTTGTCCCTGAGCATACGCATAAAGCACAGGAAGGCGAAGCCCTGTTGAAAAGTAATCAGGTAAATATATTTCACATGTATGATGGGAATTGTAGTTTAATCCAGAGCGTGTTCCACATATGAAGGATTTCTTAATCATTTTACCTTGTTGGTCAATAGGTTACTTGATTCTAGGCTAAAATATACTTTTCTAAAGTTCTTTAGTGGTCACCACAATATGATCCTTCCATATGGTGTCACAATTTCAAATATGATATCTGATAACCGTAGTAACCGGAGTAAACTATAGACCTGCGGCAACTAACTGGCAACTTTCTTACACTGAGCGAAAAAATTGGAATCCAGAATGTGAGAAAGCTGTGTATAGTCTTAACATCAAGTGTTGAATTTGCAGATTCATTTTTATTGTATTTACTGATTTATTGGAAAGTTCTAAAGCACAAAATGTATTGACATTTCAGCAGCTGGAGTCCGCTATAAGTGTACTAGACACAATGTTAGAGCAGAGAGAGAGTCAGCTGGAGTCCGAAATATCGTCCAGTCAACCACACCAAGCTCCACCACCTTCACTTAAACATGCATCTTCACAATCAGTCAGGTACAATAATTGATGTTAAAGGGACATTCCTAGAATTGATATTAATTTGTTAACTTTTATTGATCAAGAAGTGTTCTTTGCAAGGTGAGGTGAATTGGGTTTACTTTTCTGATCGCCACTTTGCAGGTTATTTACAGATACCGGTTTTATTGATGGAGAAAACTTGAAAGTGCAAAGTAAACCATATACCTGAAACAAGTAATTTTTTTCTTACACAATCCAGGGGTTTAAATCTGGGATTTGAGAGGCCTGTGATGGCTGGCTGAGGACCTTAACAACTAAGCCACTGCACGCCAGCCCCTCCTTGAAAGATATGTTGACTAGTTAGCAATCTAAATTAAAAGCTAATCAGACATCATTCCTTTATTTTAGGTATAGTATTGGTGACCACCTTTTAATTAACCATGGCAGTACTACAATACCTGCTAAGGCTGCTTTAGTGAGTGCCCTATAAGCATGTTATTATGTTTGTGTTTCTTTTAAATTCTTTGTTATTCCCTTTCGAACAAATTTGCGAAGGGAATATTGTTCTTGCCCATTCATCAGTTATCGTCAGTTATCTTCAGGTTAAGTGCCCTGCAGGTAGGGCGTAAGAATTGTACCTGCTGCCCCCATTGCATGATCGTAAAAGGCGACTAAACTTGGGATCTTATCTTTTCTCTTCTTTCTTAACAACTTTCTTCTTCCTAATGTCTCCCTTGACAATGCCTCACTTTTGGCCTTTAGTTGAGCGTTCGCCCCTGTGAGGAAGGCTTTGGGTTCTGTCCCCTGGCCGAGACATACCAGAGTCTTTAAAAATGGTAGTTGCTGCTCCTGCTTAGCCTTCAGCAAATTAGGAGTGGGACGACTGGTTGGCCCGTTGTCAGTATAATGTGACCGGGTGGGGTGTCCTGCTGGGTGTCTTCGGCAGTATGCTTCAGTGAGGTAGCACTCTAAATCGGCAAAAGATCCGGCCTTTCACAAGGAGACTTAACACAAACATACCGCAGCCTCCCAAAACACAAATACGCACTCATCGCACGCACGGGAGGCCGTCTTTAAATGACCTTAGCTGTTAATAGGACGTTAAACAAAATAAACCAAACCAAACCATCTTCAGGTTAAGTTAAAAAAGAAAGTTTTGTTTTCTTTGATAGTTTGAACACTGTTGCTTTTAAACAGTTTATACTTGGCATTATTGGACTTTGTTAAAAGTTTTGGTTGAAATTTTGTTTTGTTTTATACCCTTGTTATATCTTTCTGCATGCAAATTGCATTTCTTTGTTTTCTGTTAATTACCATTTTTTTGTACAGGTAGTTACTCCAGTGCTTGTGGGGGTGATTACTTTTTTGTGTTTTCTTTAAATCTCATTTTGGTGTAAATTGGTGCAGGTGCCACAAGTGAGACAGGAAATGTTCACCCATCACCATCATCCATCTCTTCATTTTTGTTGTTGATTTCCTTGGACTTTGCCTCTTGCCTTGTGATTATGTTTGTCACATGGTATTTCTATAGCATTTGATTGAATGTCAAATTGAACTTTTTGTTGATAAATAAATGTAATCTATAATACACTTTCATATTAAATTGCAAAAAGTATTTACCACCAGAAAAATACAATACTCAACATGTATCCATGATGGTGTGTGCCTGTGACCTTAGAGGTTACATGTGGACGTTACACAATAACAAATATCCCCTTTACACTATGCAACTGACCTTTTTTTTTTTTTTAATATAGGCATATAATTGAAATGGGTTTTTTTTTGTAGGTTGTACAAGGTCCAGATGAAAAAGACCTCCAATCACCACATAGCTTTTGGATCCAATATTTTGCCAAGGCTCGTAGCCTCAAATGGACCCTACTGGAAAAGCCTTTCTTTGTTGTCAGGAATGATATTCTTCAAAAGATTAGTGACCCAACCCTGTCCGCTGTTGGGACACGGCTGTATTATACCTTTGTAACAACAGATCTAGAGTGTGCTGTCAATTACTGACATTAACAACTTATTCTGTCGTTTATTGTGTATATTGCACATTTAAAGGGACATTCCTACAAAGTTATTATTAATTTTAACGTTTTCTACAAAAACATAATTTTCGTATGTGTATCTATACCTTATGAAAATATCACGCTCAAAATCCGTTCTTATTAGTCCCATTAATGAATCCATTGTAATTCATTTGAAGAAACTTCTAAATCTTCGCCACGATTTGAACTTGCTGGGTTTTACTAAGAAATAAATGAGATACTTTGTAGGAATGTCCCTTTAACTAGACATGTCAACCTCTCAGTCTGGACATGCAAACCCAGGATATTTGTGTTGAAAAAACAGGAGATTTGAGGAAAAACCAGGACAAAGTGCGGTCGACCTTTTTCGCAACATAAAATGTCTCGTTATAGCATTGTCGAATTTTTTATAGTTTCCAGTTACTTGTTACAGTTTGATAGTTAACAGTTTGTCCACTTTTATGACCTACCGGTAATGTGATCTAAATGTTTTGATTGTAAATTAAATCAGTTTCTATTCCTAATTCTACCATGTTTGCTATGCAACACCAGTTTTGATTGGTTTAAAACCATGTATTATTTTCCAATAACCCACGCTCGTGCCAATAATACACGGTCGGCAGTCACGGCTGTAACAATTTTATATATCTAATATTCACCCGTTTTATAAAAGGTTACTATAGCCGAGTGGGCTAATGGGTTAGTCTTTCAATAAGTTTTTATCACGACGCGAGTTCGAATCCTATGGAGGCCCCCTATTTTTCTTTCTTTTTCTCCCTTTTTTTATTTTCAAAATCAATGCCATATGATAGATGCTCTTGATCGTAGTACTGAATTGCCTGTATATTTCATCAACAAATAATGCAATACTCAAGAAATAAATTACAAGGTTTTCTCGGGGTTTCTTTGCTGTTTTTCTATTAGAAAGAGGTCGATCTCAGAACTAAACAGTACATGGTAGAATAGAAATAATCAACTTTGACTCGTGTATTGTTGCAGGATATACAACTCGGGATATTTTGCAATTTTAATTAATAACTCAAGCCTGCGGCCTTCGTTATTAATTCAATTGCAAAATATCCTCGTCCTCGTTGTATATCCTGCAATAATACACGAATCCTCGTTAATTATTTCTTAAATATACATGTGTTCTGTCAATTGCTGACGTTAGCAACTGTGTGTTCCGTCAATCACTGACATTACATGTAGCAACGGTGTGCTCCGTCAATAATCTGACATTAGCAACATTTGATTTTGTTAATTAATTGCATTATATGATATTTTTACCATAGAAATATACTCATTTCAATAGATATATTAATAGTTCAAGCCATTTAAAGACACATATATCATGAAAGATTTTTTTATTTTGATGTATTTCTGATATAGTTTGTTGCTAATGTTATCAAAATTCCGTCAATTTTCTGTCAACAATTGACATTAGCAACAGTAAAATTTTAAAATTGAATAAATTAAAAGATTAAGGAGGCAGTGTTTTTACTTTTTTGTTTTAGATTAATTTAAGTCCAAATATACAATATTCACCCCCAAAAAATGTGTCAAAATGAGTTTTAAAAAATGCCTTAAAAACTGGTATCCTGTGCGCTTTCCTATGGAAGATGTCAAATACCAACAGATTCTATGATAAAGCTAAAATACCACTTCTGGCTATGACTGGTATTTACATAACGGGCACATGAATCGAACCTGCAATCTTATTAAAATCAAGATGGTCATTCTCACTACGTTGCATGAACATGGAACAAAGTCAGAATGAGCATCTAGATTTTAATTAGATTGTTGAACCTGCTGCCCCCATTGCATGTTCGTAAGAGGCGACTAAATTTTGGATCTTACCATTTTCTCCAATCCTAAACAACTTTCTGTTACTGTGTTACTGCTTCAGAGGGAGACTTTGGGTCCTGTCCTCTGGCCGATACATATCAGGTTCTCTACAAATGGTAGCGTTTTTTCCTGGTTTAACGACCAGCATTTAGGTTGAGGCCATTGATTCATCCGTCGGTCGCTGGGTGTGTTCGGTGGTATACCTGTACCTTAGTGATGTAGCACTATAAAGTCGTTCTGTTTGATAGTTGATTTCGGCGCCCCCGCCAAGCGAAGAATTACAGAGCTCTAATATGAAGAGCAACGACGCGCCATGCGAACAGTGACATTTCGCAATATCAAGAGCATAAAAGATCAGTCGCCGTGTTCGCATTGGGGTGGTTTTTTTGTCGAATGGTGCTTTGTCGCTTTCCCCATGGCTCGTTGTTTCAATTTGCATTGCACATTGTTGCATAACGTCGGTGATTCACATACGTCAGTGAATCATGACTGAAATCGGGCACCATAGTTCCGCGCTGTCACAAGGAGACCAAAACAAATACTGTCTCCCAAATCATACACTCAGCACACATTATTTTATGACCTTAGCTGAACATTGATTGGATAATAAACAAATAAAACCAAACAAAACCAAACATTCCTCTCGCACACATGGTAGGCTGCCCTAAAAGATAACTTATACATCGAGTTACTTTACAAAACATATCAACGCAAAGCTCATAACTTAGACTATCCAAAAACAAATAACAAAACAAACAAAATATTTATTAACACTTTTACACAGTTGGAGTGGGACGACTGGTTGGCCCGTTGTCAGTATAATGTGACCGGGTGGGATGTGCTGCTGGATGTCTTCGGCAGTATGCTTCAGTGAGATAGCACTTTAAATCGGCAAAAAATCCGGCCTATCACAAGGAGACCTAACACGAACATACCTCAGCCTCCCAAAACACAAATACGCACTCACCACACGCATACATGTCGCACGCATGGGAGGCCGTCCTTAAATGACCTTAGATGTTAATAGGACGTTAAACAAAATAAACAAAACCAAACCAAACACAGAAAGGAAATGAGGGATCCAATCTTTGAATGACCATAGCTTTTGATATTATGTTTTAAACAATAAAAAATTAACGAAAGTAGTCTTATGACGGATTGATTGAGGCATCTATCGTGTATATTCGGGTTACATTTATAGATTTCAGTGACGTACAACACGGAAGTTATACTTTCCTGAAACCCCTTATAGGAATATATATAGAATTCTCTTCCGATTGCTATAAATCTATCGGATGCTTCTTATAGAGGTATTTTTATGCCTACACCCCGGGGTATTAATTAAAGGGGGAAATGTTGACCCTTCGACCAGAATCTAAACAAGGATGGAACGGTCAATAGTAAATGAAGAACGTAATGATCAAACGATCTGGTTTTAAGATATATACGTTTTCTGTAATTGGTGTCAAGATTCATATTTGCGCTGAACAATATTGTGTTTAAGGTGGGTTTATCGCTCCTGGTCCGTCATACGCCCTTAATCAAGTCTTGTTATCGTCATTCCTGACACCGGATATTCTTTAGGGACATTATCGCCCATCATCTCTAGCCTTTAGATTTGTTTCTAGTTTTATTTTACTGCTTATATTTCTGTTCTTGAACGTTAATTAATCTATCCATTTACAGACAAAGAAAACGTAAAATGCTGTATGTTTGTTGGCGACTTAACAGCTTTTCAAAAACTAGAACAGCATCAAGGCGATACGCGCAGGAATACAGGTGGAAACATCTTTTAGAGCATGTTGTATTAAGACAAGAGGCCCAAGGGCCTTAACGGTCATCTGACTCTAAATTAAATACCCTTATACTATTGTAGTATGCCTTCTCTGTAGCAGGTATAGTGGCACTGTGGGCCATGATGGCCATCTTGGAATTTGGATCAAACCGAAAAATAACAACAACACTTGATCAAGACTCAGGATCATTTCTGGTAAGTTAGAGCTGAATCCCACAGGTGGAATTTGAGAAGAAGTTTTAAATAGGTGTTGTTTAGAAGAACCATGTTTGCGCAATCATTTTACAAAATGGCCGCCATGTCGAAGCTTTTACGGGGCCTAAAAATAACAACACTTTGTTGGCTCTCCTTCCTTAACATCCTCACCAATTTTCCAGCTCAATGGCACCAGTGGAACTGGAGAAGAAGTTTAAAATGTGTTTTTCAAGATGGTTGCCATGGCGGCCATCTTGGATTTCTGACCGGCCTGAAAAATAACAACACTTCCTCAAGACCATCCCAGGATCATTTCAGGCAAGTTTCAGCTCAATCTCACCAGTGGAACTTGAGAAGAAGTGTCAAATGTGTTTTAAAAATGGCGGCTGTGGCGGCCATCTTGGATTTCAGACTGACCCAAAAAATAACAACACTTGGTCAGGACCATCCCAGCATCATTTCAGGCAAGTTTCAGCTCAATCCCACTATTGGAATTTGAGAAGTTTTAAATAGGTGTTGTTTAGAAGAACCATGATTGCGCAATCACTTTACAAAATGGCCGCCATGGCTGCCATGTCGAAGTTTTTACGGGGCCAAAAAATAACAACACTTTGTTGGCTCTCCTTCCTTAACATCCTCACCAATTTCCAGCTCAATGGCACCAGTGGAACTGGAGAAGAAGTTTAAAATGTGTTTTTCAAAATGGTTGCCATGACGGCCATCTTGGATTTCTGACCGACCTGAAAAATAACAACACTTCCTCAGGACCATCCCAGGATCATTTCAGGCAAGTTTCAGCTCAATCTCACTAGTGGAACTTGAGAAGAAGTTTCAAATGTGTTTTCAAAATGGCGGCTGTGGCGGCCATCTTGGATTTCAGACTGACCCGAAAAATAACAACACTTGGTCAGGACCATCCCAGCATCATTTCAGGCAAGTTTCAGCTAAATCCCACTGATGGAACTTGAGAAGAAGTTTGAAATGTGAAAAGTTTACGCACGGCGGACGGCGCACGGCGCACGGCGCACGACGACGGACGAAGCATGATGACTATAGGTCATCTTGACCCTTCGGGTCAGATGACCTTAAAAAGGCAATAATACCTTTGTATATATGCATTGGACACATAATCAAACATAAAACAGACAATGGTACCTAGCATTGTATATGGAACAAACTGATACATTCAAGCACATTCATACAGGTACGGTCATACATATAGGTACGTTCATACATACAGGTACGGTCCTTCATACAGGTAAGGCCATATATGTATTTTCCTTTATACAGATAGGGTCATACATATGTATATTCAGGTACGGTCAAGCATACAGGTAGGTCATACATACAGAAACGGTCATACATACAGGTACAGTCATTCATACAGGTAAGGTCATACATACAGGTACAGTCATACATACAGGTACGGTCATACAATGTACAGATACGGTCCTTCATACAGGAAAGGTCATACATACACGTAAGGTCCTTCATACAGGTAAGGCCCTTCATACAGATACGGTCCTGCATCAGGTACAGTCCTTCATACAGGTAAGGTCATACATACAGAAACGGTCATACATACAGGTACAGTCCTTCATACAGGTACGGTCATACAATAGAGGTACGGTCAAACATACAGATACGGTCCTTCATACAGGTAAGGTCCTTCATATAGGTAGGTCATACATACAGATAGTCATACATACAGGTACGGTTCTTCATACAGGTAAGATCATACATACGTGTACGGTCGGAAAACATTATACCTTTCGTTAATGTCATTTTACGACACAGAATTGGTATCAAACACGTTATCAATGGCCTTTCAGAAAGTAATTATGAGTTTTTTTTCTGAATTCAGAGCATATAATCATACAGTGTTCGACAATAAATTGTTGGTCACAGGAAAAACAATAATGATGTATTCGTTCCGTAAGATATAGATTGTGTGATAAATGTATAAACAAGTGAACATTGAATACACGTAACCACATATTTTAAATACAGAAGTCTTCTTTGAAAGACGACACCAAAAAGATATCAGCAATATGTGCTTTGGTTACTTTCTCTTGGTAAAAAAGGTCAGAACATATTCCTTTATCATTCATGGAAAAATGTACAGGCCGACTTTGAATTGCTGAATTTGGTGGTTAATGGTTTCTTCTGTGCTTTTGTTATCGTAGACTAAACTCTTTGTTTTGGAGATGCATAACTATAAACTGAACTTGGAATTATATGAACTTTCTTAACCTTCAAGATCACGACACCTAGGGAAAGCAAAACACGCGATCTTTATATACATAACACCATATATATTGACGAGCTGTGCCTTATCAATCATAAAAGCAGCGAGAAGCGTTAAAAAGCTCCTTGGACTAGTCTCCTGAAATGACAAAATTGTCCACGCCAAGAACATGCAATTATGGCATACAATTTAAAAAAATACTTAATAGGATTAAGGTTGGTCTACCCAACGCGTGTCTGCCGAAATCTGAGCATGGTCTGTAGTATGTTACAAAGCCAATTATGCGCAATTTACGCTAGAGGCAAGGATATATCATCCGCCAAAGGTTTAAGGTTCCCTGCATGCAACAAGATCAAAATATTTAAAAAAAAAATCTATAGAGACTGTCTGTGGCCAGGAGTGTTTACGTTTTATTGCTATTTTCACGTCATACTTTTTGTAAGAAACATTCAATCATAATGGCATAACCATTTATTAATGTGGAAAAAAACAAGCTTTGGTATTTCAGTGAAATGGTAAAAACATCAGACACCTACGTCATGTTATGTCCAGGTGTGACTGTTCACTATGATAACACTATGAAACCGACCGCCAATGTCCCAAAATATCCCCTTAATGCTTGCTACACATACAGGTAATACCAATTAGCTCGATCATCGGTGGACACCTACGTCATATTATGTCGAGGTGGTTTGGTTTGGTTTGGTTTGGTTTATTTTGTTTAACGTCCTATTAACAGCAAAGGTCATTTAAGAACGGCCTCCCGTGCGTGCGACATGCATGCGTGTGGTTAGTGCGTATGTGTCGAGGTGTGACTGTTCTGTATGATAACACTATAAAACCGACCGGCGGATGTGCCTTAAATCGTCATAAAGCTTTCTACAAGTACATGTTATTGCAACTAAATATATCATGCAAAAAGCGTTTAGATTTACAAAAAGTAATAGAATTTAATGTATTCTTATGAAAGTGATTTCACGCTTGCTGAGTTAAAGTGTTATTACTGTGAAATCGTTAAAATTTTAGAAATTTGTAGTAACACAACATGAACAATCAATCTGAAATATTTAATTGATCTAAAAGATATATACAAATATATTGCGTTATTCAATATGAATTTTATACCAAAATCCAAAAGTTATCGCGAGCATTATAAAATTATATTAGACATATTTTAAAAGAATTAGAACATAGAATTTCGAAAGTACAATGACTTAGAAATATAAAGTCATGCCATGGTCTATAAAAGACAAAAATAATATTCAATGATTTCAAAAACTACCACAATGGGATGTTTTGAATGCACGTGTCGAAGATTCTAAAATGATCTGGGTATACAGATTGTAGTTCTTCGTCTCAAAGGTGTTTCTCCTCGTGATGTGTCTAGCTTGCGACAAAACGTCACGAAAGCGATGCTGTGCTGCTTTCTTGCCTCAGGGACGTCAGTATTTTGTGTTAAGATATTGAAATATAAACTTTATTTATTTTAAAACAATTGCGAAACACTCTTGTTGGCCCGAATGGAAGCGCTCGCGCGTAAGGAAACCGAAATTTCCGGAGAAAACCCGCATGGTCGGGAAAGGGAATCCTATGGCTTTTCACATTCGATCGTTGAATCGTGCCCTGACTGTCTAGGTGAAAGGCAAGTGTGTTTAGATCCTTTGCGATAGCACAGGGATTTTAGGAAATTACAACTGTAAAGGTGACACTGTTTTCGTAAGTCTTCATCTGTTGTTGGGACACACCTAACGGCTGTAAGTTTACGCACTGATCCTACAAAACTCACCTAACCATATTAATTAATTAGTTCTTTGGAGACGACAGATGACATTTTCACTCTGGCATGGGAATACCATATCGTATCACATTACTTTGCTTTTTACTCATATATATATACTAATACTCACTTTTACTACTTGGAAAAAATACGTATTTTCCTGTAGATTAAATATTGACGACCTCAACTTTACTCAAATGAAGGAATGCCACTTTAAGGTTTTTGTTTGAATAAATTCTCCTAAAAACAAGGTATTCATTTCTATTAGCCGTATTGCAAAAATATGGATGTTAAGAGTGGCAAAATATTTCGGGCCATTTCGTACAATACAGATTACACTTCATTAAATCTGAAACAGTGAATATTTTCCTTTAAGTGTTGCTGTAGAGAAAGACGCCGAGACACATTAGTCTCTTGCCGTCAATGGATTTTTCTATTTAGACATTGCGCAATAACATTTACTGAAGCGCGAAAACACACGCAAGTGCAAAGCATTTGACTAAAACACATTTTTCAACACCTTTGACATGCAGATAAAAGGGCGTTAGAATTGTACTTGTTTTCCCTGTTGCAGAATTAAAAACCGCGACTATAAGGAATCCTTTTATTTCTTCTCAAATGATACTGTTTGCTTTCAAATGCTTTCTGTTGACAAGCTGCTTTGCTTTGTGCATAACGTTGATTTTCCGTCCATTTAAGAATGTTATTGGTTATATATCTCGAGACATCAAATATAAAATTATAACACTACTACTATCATGTTAACCCCTCTACATCACTGTCTGCTTTTAAGTTAAACCGTTATCAGTATACAGTGACCAGACATCTTGGTTTGGTTTGGTTTATTTTGTTTAACGTCCTAATAACAGCTAAGGTCATTTGAGGACGGCCTCCCATGCGTGCGACATGCATGCGTGTGGTGAGTGCGTATGTGTGTTTTGGGAGGCTGCGGTATGTTCGTGTTAAGTCTCCTTGTGATAGGCCGGAACTTTTGCCGATTTATAGTGCTACCTCACGGAAGCATACTGCCGAAGACACCCAGCAGCACACCCCACCCGGTCACATTATACTGACAACGGGCGAACCTGTAGTCCGACTCCAAATATGCTGAGCGCTAAGCAGGAGTAGCAACTACCATTTTTAAAGACTCTGGTATGTCTCGGCCAGGGAACAGAACCCAAAGCCTTCCTCACAGGAGTGAACGCTCAACTAAAGGCCAAAAGTGAGACATTGTCAAGGGAGACATTAGGAAGAATAAAGTTTGTAAGAAAGAAGAGAAAAGATAAGATCCTAAATTCAGTCGCCTCTTACGATCATGCAATGGGGGCAGTAGGTACAATTCTTACGCCCTGCCTGCAGGACAGTACTATCAAAAGCCCCTCAGTGGTGTTATCATTCGTGGACATCCTCCTTCAATGAGGTGTTTGTGCTAATACTACAAAACAATAGTAAACCAAACCTTACCGTTTTCCCAAACTGAACCACAGTCTTTAAGCCGTGCAATACCAAAGACATTGAAATGGTACCTGATATGTCAGGCTTACCACAACGAGAAATGGCCATTGCTGGTGTTAGTTTAAAGGATTAAGAAATATTCCATGCCAATTCACCTAAAACATGATATGTTTAGTTAAATGACACTTTAAACTGGTCTGTTGCAACTATTAATGTAAACTATATAACAACAAATAATGTAGTAATAACAATTTGTATTTCGTTAAACGTTGCGACCGTTACGATTAGTAAAAACATATTTTTATTACTTAACGCCTTACAACTGCTCTGCATAGTGTCATAAAAATGTTTTAGAAGAAGCGGAGTAACAATCATTTATATATATTGACGTTCCCACACCATAGTTCATATATGTTACTATTAACCCCTATATATGATATATCCCAATGTTGACATTGGCCTTTACGCTGCAGCGTAGTAATACATTGATCAGAGTTCAAGGAGTCATTTTGCGGATTTTTGAAAGTGTTGTTAACAAGTATTAAACTTGGTCAGCATTTAATAAATGCTGAAATTAAAGCATTTGAAAGTATTTGAAAGAAACAGTGTTGCACATATGTTGTCTAAGCAGTTATCAGTGGAACTATTTTGATTACTGTCAATAGTTAGTCGGTTGTTCGTGATAATACAATGAAGCGTGAACCCACTGGAATTTACCGCGAAATCAACTACTATTCCATCAAATGGATCTTTTTTTATATATGCGTAATTTTTTTCTTTTCTTGTTTTGATTTTTATTTCGTAACGTAAATGACACTTAAACATGTAAATATAAGTATTGGTTGTCATATTTTTGACATGCATCGGGGTATAATATACATTGAGAGTTCTAGTATATCCAATGTGGCACGCTAACGCACGTCACTGGTTATGTATGTTATACCCAAATGCATGTGAAAATATGACAACAAATACTTACATATATTGCTACATATTATGTGAGATTAGGTGTGATTAGTAGAGTCATTTTATTACTTGGTATGCGTCATTATGTAAACCTGTTTGCTATAGCTTATTTATCATAAGTTACCTGATGACGCTTTCAGGAGTAAACTGTGCTGAATTTGGAATCTGTTAATTACGATTGGGAATTGAACAGGTGTGTTATACAGCTAGATGACACCTTGTGTGTAGATGATTATATTGTAACAGCCCCTCCCGTTCCAATCACACACCTTCACACAGAGAAAAACATACTGGAACAAATCAATAAAAACAAGATAGTCAACACGCAAATACACATTGTTTTCAATATGTTTCACATAATGTATAAAGGTTAAACTTGCCGAGTATTTAATGAAATAACATGATATAAACAACTCAACCTATCATAGTGTTATATATGAAAAGGTAACAGTTGTGTTACTTAAATCTTGATAAACAAGTTGTAAACATATTTGTATGTTCTACATGAGTATATATTTTATGATATACATTTCAGAATGTGTGACTCAAGTGCAGACAGGGAAACAAGGAACGACCCTCTATCTTTAAAAAAAATGAATGATTGTTATGGGTGATTCAAACAATGGTTGATTAAACGGGATCTGAATAAGAAATTCTTTTTTATGAAATATATTTTTTTGTAAGATTTCTAGTTCTGATGATGACAGTTATAAAAGTCATGCATGCAACGTGAATTATGGAAACAGTATGCTATGAAATGTTGAAAAAGTATTTCAGATTGAGAGTAGTTTCAGATGACATAATGCGCACTGGATGGTGGGTTATACTTGCAAATAATTTGTTTGTTATAATTCTCCTAAATATGTAAACAAATCACCCACATCTTAACATTGTGTGTATATAGACCCCAGCTCAAAAATTCAACTGTAAACAAACACCTTACTTCATGTCCGAACGGGTCACAAGAGTTGCATGTTGTTTTCAGAGAATCTTGGGTTGATGAACCTGAACAAAAATCATGCCAAAAGTTGCATAATTACAAATGATCAATTCGACGGAAGACTATTGATAGCGCACTCTTTATGCCAGACTCTTTTATGCCAGACTCTCGGAACGGCTACGGATACTTTGACACAAATGTATCTCAGATTACAAAACTCATGAAGGTGGTGAACAAAAACAAACCTAAAAAGCAGAAATCAAAGGACGGATAGAGAATTCTTTGACAAGAGGAGTACTGTTCATCGATTTGAAAAAAATTAAATCACCATCCACGTAATACTAGTATTTTTTTCTAATTCTGTATTAATGTCTAAACAATTAAAGAAATTGGCAAAGTTAAGCAAGACCTAGTTTCGCTCGGAATTGCTTAATAAAATCAATATCATTTCGGAGTAGGACTCTGCGTAAAATGCGTGTGGACCAGACTTTGTATCTAATGCAATCATAAAAAACAGTAGCCCAGTAATTACCCAAGGACTGACAAGACGATTCAATACGTACAATTGTTTCTAATTACATTATCCGCCAAACTGTACATGACGCAAATCCTGCTTAGCTCCAATACATAAACACGACGATCTATCTCTCTAATTCTGGCAAAAGTTACTAGTACAATAGTACATTATTTAACTCAATGTTAAATATCAGAGTTATTCAACAAGTACAAAAACAGTTTGTTTGTCCTAAAATCTTTATTTACCGAATATTTGTATGGTCAAAACAGAAAATAACATTTGCCTGTTCTGTTGATTTCAGCATCACGTTTGATGCAGTATATAGATAAAGTCTGCTAAACCTGTCAAAGTAGCAATATATGGAGCAAGAGAGGCTATCACATTTAATCAACCGTATTTATTATTATCATTTTCGTTAATTATGTTTTTTGTTTGCGTAATCACTGCGGGTTATTTTGATATATTCAGGTGTTAAGAAAGTTGATTGTCTACGCCCAAACATATTGGCTTGTATATATGTAAACAAAGTCACTAACAAATATCTCTTAAAATTGTGGATATTGAAACTGCATGATGCTTTATCATTACGTATTTATTCTTATTCTATCTGAATTAGCCGTAGGGCTGCAGGCTTATCCAGACAAACTCCGTTTGTATTGTTTGAAATGCAACTTATCAATTCCAAGTCAATATTATATTTTGTGAAAAATATAAGACATATGGAAACAAGCAGTCAACTTTCTCTAAAAATTGCTGCAATTTTCCTGTTATATCCTGTTCGTTAACCAAACCTTACTATTACCTTCTGTAGGCTGTCAATAATGACGCAAATTCTCTAATGCCGAGGTAATAATTCTAAATAAAATTTTATAGCAAGGCAATGGCACCTAGATTTAGTTAGAGTTCATAAAACATTTTTTTCAGAAACCTTCAATGTGCCTGATCTAGATGTTATACTTCCATTAAAGAAAACAAAAAGAAACTTAAAAGCTGCAATAAATTAATGCTATTTGACGAGAGCAATATACATGTACTATTAATGTTTATTATTTTTCCATATTATGTGTTCAGGTTAGAGGCAAAGCAATGACCGTTTTGGTTAAACAACTTTGTGTGGAATATTTCACTTTAGGTTTTTACAATTCCTTTTTGCCTTCTTTCTTGAAAATGGCGATTACTTTCTTCTGTTCTGGGTCGAGTTCGTGCACCAGATCTCGTATTCATCACCATCTTCGTAATTTAGACTATTTAGCATTTTCCATAGGAATGCATTATTGGATTGAAGGAAATCAACTTTGGTTTAAAAAAAACTATTCTTAGGCTATGTAATGCTTCCCTGTGGAAATATATTAGTTTAAAATTCCCTGAAGACAATTATCATGTCAAGGAATATTGACAAAACTGAGGCAAGGTCTTACAAAACGAAGTCTCTATAGCCAAACGGGCATCTTATTCTTCTGGTAATCACGCTAAGCAGATTGTATGATAATGGAATGCTATTTTCACATCATTAACTGTATCTAATTCACGTTCTTCATGTTTGGATCGGTGCACAATGTAACGTGATTCGACATCTATTTTATTACCCAAACTCCGCTAGCCAAGGGAGTTCAATACGGTTCCCTCTTTTTCATCATTGACGGATCTTACGATAAAATTTAAGTTCTCGCATTGCGCAATCTGCTGGACAATCACAGTTGAGCCCCTTACATTCTGTAATACTCAACCAATCATTAAGCTCGTACTGTCGAATAATGAACTCAGAAAATAGCCGCGCCCTGTGAGTAAATTTAAAATAAAACCAATCAGGTCGACACTGGTACGATCATACGTTTTCGTGGGGACAAGAACAAGGAGCGAAAAATCGTTGGCTTACGAAAGTAATCCACAGTTAAACGATGGGGAAATTGTGTTGCCGGTTGCGCCACTCGTTATTATCATGGACGAATAGTGTCGTCGTCTCAATGATTTGGTCTGGTTTATTTTGTTTAACGTCCTATTAACAGCTAAGGTCATTTAAGGACGACCTCCCGTGCGTGCGACATGCATGCGTGTGGTGAGTGCGTATGTGTGCTTTAGGAGGCTGCGGTATGTTCGTGTTAAGTCTCCATGTGATAGGCCGGAACTTCTGCCGATTTATAGTGCTACCTCACTGAAGCATACTGCCGAAGATACCCAACAGCACACCCCACCCGGTCACATTATACGGACAACGTACGAACCAGTCGTCCCACTCCTAATTTGCTGAGCGCTAAGCAGGAGCAGCAACTACCATTTTTAAAGACTCTGGTATTTCTCGGCCAGGGGACAGAACCCAAAGCCTCCTTCAAAGGGGCGAACGCTCAACTAAAGGCCAAACGTGAGGCATTGTCAAGGGAGACATTAGGAAGAAGAAAGTTTTTCAAAAGAAGAGAAAAGATAAGATCCCAAATTTAGTCGTCTCTTACGATCATGCAATGGGGGCAGCAGGTACAATGCGTACGCCCTAGACTTCTTTTTAACTCGATCGGCTAAGCGATACACTAGAAAGCCATATGTCCCCGGTTCGACCTTAGCGGAGGCAGTGATTTAAAATTAATTAATCATGCGTTCTGTTACATGTACAATTTGCTTATTCCCCCTTTAATGACAACATTATCATCTCCCTCGATGTTGGATCTGAGCCACGCTTTATATTGGTTTCGTTTCATGTTGTAAGCGTCGTTTGCTAGTATCCTGAGCTTTACTAGATAAATTACCGATGAGTCGTCAAAACTTTACAGAAAACAACCCAAAACCAGCTCGAGCTCGGTTTCAATAACGTTGTCCCGACATATTACACCTAAAACCTAAGATAATTACACGACACCTCAGATGCGCATCAACCTTGTGCCTCAGTATTTTTGTCCTGTGATACATTTCTTTTACTGCTTATTGTTCTCGCTGCATATTTCGTGGGTAAATTACGAAATACCCTCAGATCAATATTTCAAGAAGGATCTCAGTTTATGGTAGATTTTGTTTTAGTCTTGTAGTATGTTCTGCTTTTATATGGGCCGCGGTGACCGAGTGGTTCATATGTCTCGACACTTTATCACTAGCCATCCACCTCTGGGTCGCGAAACCTATGTGGGGGCACATGCCTTGTACTGACAATAGGCCGGTGGTTTTTCTCCAGGTACTCCGCCTTTCCTCCACCTCCGAAACCTGGCACGGCCTTGGCTGTTAATAGGACGTTAGATAAAATAAACCAAGCCAAATGTTCTGCTCTTAATGTACTTAATTGTCGTCTAGTCTTCAAATAATACAACAGGGAAAGAAAAGCTCGAGTACAGTTTCCTTGTACAATGACGCCGTCAAAACCACTATGTTCTTCATCATTATTGCGGGAAAACGTGAAAATATTCTATTCCCTAATGGTAAAGGAGCATAATTGGGACTACGAACAGTCTCGGTAGCTGTCATCATGCATCATTGCATATAACTCCCATTACAAACATTACAAAACGTTAACATCCATAATTGTAAGGTAGAACGCATGATCTATCGGGATAGTTTCGAGTATATGCGTTTAGCTATAAAAATTAGTGAAAGATATTATGAGAAAAAACAGCTTCTCCTGGAAGCCTCCTTGGAAACATGATCTTATCAGCTTGCAATTAGTAATATAATTAGATTTTGTACCACTAGAAGATGTAACTGCGTATGGTTTGCATTTCCGTTGAGGAAACCAAGTAGACTAATTTGACTTGATAAATCATTGTATCGGCTCAGGAGTCTTCCATTACAATTGTAAACACAAATCATTGTGTTCAGATAGGCTCATCGGCCTCAAACATCCATGCTAGTTTCGTTCTATATTCTTGCAAGATTCAACGTCCTCGTAAGATAATACGAATACATGACATATACTATAACAGTACAAAACATTACATATACTATTACAATAAAAATTCATGACATATACTTAAACGATAGAAATACATGACATAAACTATAACAATACAACGACAGGACATATACTTAAATAATAGAAATACATGACAGGCTAAAATACTAAAAATATATGATATAGGTTACAATAATACAAATACATGACATATACTTTAACAACAGAAATACATGACATACATGTAGGTTAAACACTACAAATATATAACATATGTTTGGTTTGGTTTGGTTTATTTCGTTTAACGTCCTATTAACAGCTAAGCTCATTTAAGGACGGCCTCCTGTGCGTGCGACATGCATGCGTGTGGTGAGTGCGTATGTGTGTTTTGGGAGGCTGCGGTATGTTCGTGTTAAGTCTCCTTGTGATAGGCCGGAGCTTTTGCCGATTTATAGTGCTACCTCACTGAAGCATACTGCCGAAGACACCCTGCACCACACCCCACCCGGTCACATTATACTGACAACGGGCGAACCAGTCGTTCCAATACAACTATGCTGAGCGCTAAGCAGGAGTAGCAACTACCATTTTTAAAAACTCTGGTATGTCTCGGCCAGGGGACAGAACCCAAAGCCTTCCTCACAGGGGCGAACGCTCAACTAAAGGCCAAAAGTTAGGCATTGTCAAGGGAGACATTAGGAAGAAGAACGTTCCCAAGTTTAGTCGCCTCATACGATCATGCAATGGGGGCAGCATGTACAATTCTTACGCCCTACCTGCAGGGCAGTATTACATACGTTACAATAATACAAATGCATGACATATCCTTAAAAATAGAAAGACATGACAGGCCAAAACACAAGAAATAAATGACATAGGTTACAATAATATAAATACATGACAGTTAATAAAAATAGAAATTAATGGCATACACTATAATTATACAAATATGACATACTATATCAATAGAAATACATAACATAGGCTATTACAATTCAATAACATCACATAGGCTATAACAATTCAAAAACATGACATAGTTTATAACAATACAAATACATAACATATACTATAACAATTAAAAAAAACATGATATAGACTATAACAATTGAAAAACGTGACAGGCTATAACGGTACAAATACATGACAGACTATAACAATACAAATAAATGACATAGACTATAACAATTAAATCACATGACACACGTCATGTTATTCCTTTGATTTCGTAAGAAAATTACAAATAAGACGCGATGTTTTTATCATATTATTTCTCATACATTCCCTAACAACTCCTTATGGCACGCTTTTGGTTAGATCTTTTGGCAAAATGTCAGTAAAAACTAGGACTCTTCGTTTGTATGCAAATTGGGACCGGGCGGTAGCCCATGTTATTATGTAACAATATTTTCATGTCTTCTACTTACCGTTCCTCCAAACTGAAATTTCCGAAATATGCAAATTTAAACCTTCGTTTGTCTCGGTTTCCGTATTTTAAAAACCGTCGCCGGATATTATATCAATCTCCTCTCTGTTGGCCTCGCCAAATCTTTTATCATTCATGGAACTTCTGAAGACGGTAAGAAGGTGTATTTGATAGGTTACTTTTCAGAGGCTGTATCCCGCTGGTATCATTTCCAAGAAAATGTACCCGGTGATGGATTTCTGTCGTTCAATGATTTGTCTATTTTCCTTGAACCGTTTCATGACATACAATAACCAGTTACACAAAAAATGTATACATCCAGCATTTGCAACCAAATAAATTCACGAATTTTCTATAAATGCACTCAGTTTAATGGAGCAGGATTGATGATGTGAGAATGCTCCGAGACACCACCTTTCAGTTAGCGGGCATTTTGAAAGTGACTCTAAATTTGCCTCATTCAAGTAGATACGTTCCTGAAATAACTTTGTTTTAAACAAAAACAGTCATTTGTAATGACATTACATACACTTTACTTACCCATATTTCCCCAAGGTTTCCACCCACAGACGAGTTCATTCTTTTGTTTTATTAAACATTTTTTATTTAATTATTGTTTGCGTTTGTGAACAATAATATATACATATTTTATGTTATACAGCGAAAACATGTATACGATATTCAAATATATACACTGTATCAGGAGGCCAAATTATAAGACTTTTTTTAAAAACAGGAACGAAATTATGTAGTTGTGGCTCTGCAGGGTATAAAACATAATAGGATACAGTAAATATGAATTTGTATGGTTCCTTATATTTTAAAACACACATACGCACTCACCACACGCATGCATGTCGCACACACGGGAGGCCGTCCTTAAATGACCTTAGATGTTAATAGGACGTTAAACAAAATACACCAAACCAAACCATCTTATATTTTAAAAAGCTTCATTATTCAAAATCGCTAGTTTATATATCTAAAACACATTGTTATCTAGTGTTGAAATAAAGACAATGCTAGATAGATGTATATGAAGCATCACGTTGTATAAAGTTCTTTGTATACGTCCGTATGTGTCATATGGCTGAATCACCTTCCTATGATTGTCTGGTGATAAAACACAACCAACTTTAGACGTCTGTATGATATTTGGTGTCTGAAACAACAGCTTCACGTAAAAGACGGATGATGAACTACACCATTTGTCAAAAGTGATGGATAACATTAACATTTTGTTGATAAGACCAGTTACAATTAGCAAAGTATCAGGAGGTTGGCGGCGATAGACATTTCGCGGTGGCGTCTTGCCTATGGAATCAATACTTTGTAAAGTAAAACAAAGAAGAATTATTAGCTTAAAGACAAATAATTCGAAATAGTGTAATTTCTCAGATTCCCCTAAAATATGTTGTTTTCCAGTGAACGAATTATTATCAAATATTAATGTATTGGTTACGAATAATGAATATGATTTGCATTGCATATAAAGGGGCATGGGACAATGATTGATATTATCCATGACATTTGCATCTGATTATTATTCTGTTCAAATAGAAAACAAGAAATATTATTGAAATTATTTAACTGCACAATGGGCATGTTTTTACATTATCATCGTAGAAGATTTACAGCTACCCTGAACTAACACAAGTTAATACCAAATAGACGTTATTGCCGTAGAAGGCGGTGTTGCAGCTGGCTAAGTGGTTTAAGTTTCTCCAAAGCCGTGAAGGAGAGAAAAAATATACCTGCTGTAATAGCCTGTTTATCTGAAGAGGCAACTAACGGTCCTGAACAACGGAAGTTGATTTATCATCTTTATTTTGCCTAGGGAACATGGAGAACTCCAGAATACGAATTTGTATTCCTGCGAGCTGGTCACAAGAGTCGACAAAAGTAGATTGCAATCTAAATTGAGCTCTTTTTTATTTTTATATAAAAATGTGTTCTTTAAGATACACGTACTTCCTTATTTTCTTCTTGACATTCGTTCCCATATCATACACATTATTAAAAAAATAATGCCTTTTTTCAAATCGTTAAATTATCTTTTGCTGAGTTGCCG